>NW_027041014.1:5472500-5805159 GCF_037179485.1 Ochlerotatus camptorhynchus
ACCCTTGGAATTCCATATTTAAATTCCTTTCTCTACTATTCCCAAATGAATCACTCGCTTCCGTTCTTGCCATCCACTCAGGCCAAAAATTCAACAAAAATGCATCCAAACTCTAGCACACACACACGCGCAATAAAAGGTCATAATTTGCTGTAATTGATACGGATCATAATCCACTGAAAGAATTATCGGATCGAATTGCATGAAAAATCAATTGTCATAAAATTGGACAAAAAAGTGGAACCTCGCATGGGGCTTTGCGTTCCATTCGCGGTCAGCAATCTGCCAATTTTTTTTTTGCTTCCACTACATTGCTATTGACCACCATCCCGATCTGCCAAAACATGTTTTTTACCCCACACCGCAATCACACTTGGATCACTCACACTGGATTGCCGGATAAATGGACAGCGAGCAAACAGCGAAATCACAGGGAAAATAAAGTGAAAATTCCCACTTAATTCACTTCAGCACTCATCCCACTGAACTAAATAAAAAAAAAATGTACCCAGCTAGAGTGCAACTCGGGATCTAGGTGCATCCCCGAACCGATACGCACTCAGCTGGTAAAAATGCGACCTGCGAGGCTTTGCCCCCTGTGCGAATTTCCTATCAACAACCAAACGGGCGTCACACCACATTTGCTGTTCGGTGTGCAGATTTTGACGATCCGCGTGCTCGCCATCAAAATTGGCTCCAAACCACAACAGGCTCTCCTCTGGATGGCACGACAACGTTGCTCACTGTAACAGCAGGATCGGTAGTGTTCCACTGCAGCAGAGTAGGGGACCGAGTGCATAGATGCATGTTAATATATAAAATTGCAACTGCAAACAAACAGCAGCGCCGCGGTAACCTATCTCTACGACCATTTGGTTGGATGATTGTTGGTGTAGTGCTACAGGCGGCTGCGAGAGTTCATCTCCAGCAGGAAATCGGCAGTAAAAAGTGAACTTCTGACATCAAATTGTCGGCGAAGAGATTCCTGTCGGGGGAACTTTGTATCGGGAGGAGAGAAAAAATCGCTGCAGGGTCCAGCGGCCGATGCCGTCACTCGGTGGCAGTTTGGAATGGATCGAATCGTAAACGTTAGCTTGACTTTCTTTTCTTAGAGCCTTGAGCGATCGTATTAGTGTTGCAGAGTGGTTGCGGTACAAGCACATATCGTCGGTAATAGACGATTGTTGTGTTTTGAGAACGCTTGCGCAAAAAGACTAAGGGAGGGAAACGGATTCGAAACTCATATGTCATTAGCCAAATACATCCGTAGACCATAGGTCCACCGTTGTATAATTGGCAATGCACCCGTGTACTGAATGGGAATTGTGGGTTCGAATCCCACCGGTGCCCTTAGATTTTTTCGCAAATTTTCTCACACGCACGTCTCTTGCCGATGATAAATATGTGCTAAACTCTCAGTATCTTCTAACTGTCGCTTATAACAAATAAAAGTTGCAGAGAAATGCTTCCGCTGGCGACAATTTCCTATCTGCCATTTCTGTTATGACAGAATCTCAAATTTGTCACTAGGTTTAATATTCAGTCGGACAGATCTTTAGCACTCCATTAGAGTTTCTTAATTTTTGAATTACAGTAATGAACCTAATTTGCCATCCCCTCCGCGCATCAGGTTTTTATCTTTCAATAATTTCAGATGACCGTAGTTTAAAATCTTTCTCATTCATTTTCAAGATGGATGTTTAAGGTATGCTTTGGTGCAATAAGCGCAAGAGTTTGGTAGAACATTAGAAATGATTTTCAAAAAGGAGGCTGACGAAATTCTTGGGTCATTGCTGTTTATAATACATAGTAGTCATATGTGTTCAAATTTCTAGTGAAGTCGCGTGATCTATATTGAATTGCACTATAACACCTATAGCAGCTCTGAACTACTAGTTCAACTTGTCCTGACGATATGACAAGCTGAACATTGCATTAGGTCCTAAGGAACATTGATCGATTCTCTTCGTCGACTTTCTCTTTCGTGAGCACATAACCGTTTCATGTTGTGTTTGTCGTATTAGATGTTTTTTTTTCCTCTGTTCGGGACCTAACACCACTGCGACCAGTAATTTGATATATTGTAGTAGGGGAAATGACGGCTTCGGCATGACAGACTATTTTCGGCAACCCAAATTGAAACACTATTTTCACTGGATTTTCTTACGAAAACACTTCGCTTCGATTCTTTATGCTTTCAGCTTCAATTTGACTATATTTTTACCACTGAAAAAAGGCAATCTAGCAGGGTTTTCTTGAAATGAAACACACGTTCTACAAATTGTAGCTGATTTCGAGTTGCGGATAATAGAACAGCAGATTTACATGCAGTTCAAATGGAACGGTTGCCGAAGAAAAACTGGTTGCCGACAATACTCGCTCTCACTAGAGAAGATTGGAGCTTTGTAAAAGCGTTTCAAAACAGTTTTTGACAATTCTTTCGACTGAAATTGTTAGAGCAGCTGGCAGCAAAAGATTGTAAACAAACCAATACTGCATATGTGTGCGTTCCTTAGAGAAAAAGGCTATAGAAAGAAGGTCGCTGCTTAGGTTGCCGAGAATACGTAAATTCCCCTATATCTCGT
Source organism: Ochlerotatus camptorhynchus (assembly GCF_037179485.1). Classification (NCBI taxonomy): domain Eukaryota; kingdom Metazoa; phylum Arthropoda; class Insecta; order Diptera; family Culicidae; genus Ochlerotatus; species Ochlerotatus camptorhynchus. The sequence goes on from NW_027041014.1 coordinate 5,475,086, forward strand.
GTCCTTAGTTTAGTGCATGTCGTATTACTCCATCACTATTGAGAAATGATGAAGTATCCGATTTTTTTTTTACAGTTGTCATTATTGCATTTATCGCAAGAATCCGACTCTAATTGAAAGGTTCCGCTATTTATACCCTTCGGAGTGTTGAAACACCCTCCAAAGGCGCGCCCCTTTGTCAGTCAAAATTGGATTCCTTAGCAACAAAATTAAGGAATGACACCGGTTATGACCATGCATCAGAACCCTAGTCTTAACCACTTCAAACTAGGAAACAACGAATAGAAGATTAGGAATCACATAGATTAAGACTAACTAACTAACTCATTTTTTATGCCTTGTCACTATCAACAAGGCATACAAAGAAACAAGGACTAAGATGTGTTCCTTGGATTACTGAAAAATCCTGTTCCCCTAGTTTGAAGTAGTCAGGACTAGGAATCGGTGGTCGATCTTACATCCCGTAACGTACCACGAAAAGGTGATCTACCCACGTTACGGGGCTTTTGTAGCCTTGCTCTTCACAATTTCTGTCGAGTAGCTTTACAAATCATGTTCCAAGAGTATTGGGAGTTCGTTTTTTTTTCAATAACTGTGAAGAGTAGCCAAAACACGTGTTTTTAGATCAATTTAAACATGAAGAATTATTTTAAACCTAAATAAAATATGCAATGTTCCTCGGGTTTGTAGGGACACGAATGGCGGAATCAATTTTTAATTTTTTTTCCCTTGACTTGTTTTCCGTCGATCTTGCTTTCCGTGCTGAGCACCAATGCTCCCACACCTATCGACCCATCAACTAATGAACCGGGGACCAACGCACAGTGGGCAAAAATTGACAAAACCGCGACTAAATTAAATATCTCGGTTGCCAAACGGTTTCAGTTAACATATTATACATATTCTCAAAGGAAAAATTCTGCTGAATCGATTGATGGTGGTCTCATTGACCTGAGACTTTTGCGTACCAAGATAGAGGGCCGGGATCAACCCGAATTCCCGGTAGAGTAGGAAATGTCACTATTTATCGACATAATTTTACACTTTAATTAACGCATATTACTGGAAATTGATAGTTCTAAGTATATATGGTGTAAATACACCAAATACGCCCTCGGGCAAACTCTACTGGCCTAAAGGAGGATCCGGAACGACCGATAAAGTGGCCACATTATAAAAACTGTCCTAGAACCTTTCGATTTTTTCTATGTTGTTCAGAATCAAGAGATCAAAGCGTATTTTATATGTAAACTATATTTTGGGGTATAGTGGCCATATTCTGGTTCTCCTGATAATCTGGATTGACCGATAAAGTGGTTACATTATAAAAATGATCCTAGAGCCTTGCGATTTTTTCTATGTTGTTCAGAATCAAGAGATTAAAGCGTATTTAATATGGAAACTATATTTTGGGGTATAGTGGCTATATTCTAGTTCTCCGGATAATCTGGATTGACCGATAAAGTGGCCACATTATGAAAATTGTCGTAGAACCTTGTGATTTTTTTTTATGTTTGTTCAGAATCATGAGATCAATGCGAATTTTACATGGAAACTATATTTTGTAGTATAGTGGTCATATTCTGATTTCCCGGATAATCTGGATTGACCGATAAAGTGAATTCCGTTCAGTGGGACATCCGTGGGACATGAGCAGCCAAAAAATCAGTACCAGGACATCCAGCCCTCACACACCTGGAAGGGAAGTTGGAAGCCAGACGAATTACAGAGTGCCTTGAACAACATTTCAATTTTTTTATAATGTGGCCACTTTATCGGTCAATCTAGATTATCTGGAGAACTAGAATATAGTCACTTTACCCCAAAATATAGTTTCCATATTAAATACGCTTTGATCTCTTGATTCTGAACAACATAGAAAAAATCGCAACACGCAAACCAAAAATCTATTACAATGAATGTTAGTTCCGTTTCCTATCATCCTCTGTTCATGAACATCGCAACGAATGTTAGAAATTGACCATGCAGGCGATGTAATGGTTTTTTGTCTATTTCGTGTTCTATCTACGCTTTCGACTATACCAGTAAGCTTATAGAACGACGCACATTGTAGAACATTGTAGAACGACGCACACACTTGCCTCGAATCTCTCCAGCAGAAAAAGCATACGAAATCGAGTATGCGAGAAAATGAGCGCTTCATGTTTGCTTTTAGGCTATCCATATACAGAATCATGGAGAGAGCAGAGGAGAAAGTACAGGTCTGATAATCGCAACGTTCTCGTGGTTTTGAGTCCAGTCGGCAATCTGTTTCCTATTTTTTTTTCGACATAACTAATGTCACGCACTAATACACTCCACATTTTTCGGTCTCCAATTTTCTTGCATTGGACCGCAGCTAGGTATATCGCATTCTCGGTTCATGCGGTCTCCACTAACATCCTCTGATTAAGAATCCCACATAATTGTAAGCGATTCTTACATCCCCCGGTTGGGTGAAGGCTCTAGGATCATTTTTATAATGTGGCCACTTTATCGGTCGTTCCGGATCCTCCTTTTGGCCAGTAGCGTTTACCTGAGGGCGTATTTGGTGTCTTTACACCATACAGTGGGGGAAATTCGTTTAAACGCAATGTCATTTTTGCGTTTATTTTCAACACAAAAGATCGAGACAAAAAATCAAATATAGTTTGTCATAGCCCATCAGAAGTCTCGTATTTGAGAACACAATTTGATTGGAAGTTCATAATGACTTTTGAAAAAATCCCAAAAAAGGTGATTTTGGGGGGGAAATTCGTTTAAACGCACACTAACGTAAAGCCGCATTGAGCGTACCTATGCTCCTGTTATCTTGCGCATCTGTCATATTTACACTGTATAGCCCTCGTTCGCCATTAACACGAGTTTAAATTTGCGTTGCGCGGTAGTTGTTGCTTGTTTTTGGCAAAATGGGTAAAGGAAAGTATTTAAGCCAGTCGGAGCAAATACTGGTTCGAGAACTCAAAAGTCGCGGTGAGAGCAATCGCAAAATTGCACGTGTGATCCACAGATCGGAAGCAGCAATCAGGAACCTGCTGAGAAAAGGCAAGACGTATGGCGTAAAAAAGAAAACAAAGGGAAATTCGAAGATCACCAACCGTGTCCGAAACCAAATCATACAAATGGGAGACTCTGGAAACTTCTCTGCTGCGCAAATCAAGCAAGAAATGGGGCTTTCCATTTCTAAGAGGCGTGTACGGCAGATTCTACATGGAAGTGGCCACTTAAAGTACACCAAAAAAGCAAAAAAACCCAATCTTCAACCGGCCCACATTAGCGCCAGATTGAATTTCGCTAAAAAATACATGTCTTGGACTACGGAATGGGACAATGTTATTTTTTCTGACGAGAAGAAATTCAATTTGGACGGCCCAGACTGCACCGCATATTATTGGCACGATTTGAGGAAATCTCCGCAGGTTAAGTTGAGCAGGAACTTTGGAGGTGGTACTCTAATGTGTTGGGCCGCTTTTTCGATCCATGGAAAGACCCCTATTGCCACCATTTCAACCAGGATGAATTCGGGAAAGTACTTGGAGCTTCTGGAAGATGTTTTGATCCCGTTTACTGAAGACGTTATGCCGGAAAATTTCGTATTTCAACAGGATAATGCAGCAATTCATGTCAGCAAGCAATCTTTGAAATGGTTTTCTGAACGAGACATCAGTCTTTTGGATTGGCCAGCTCGTAGTCCGGATCTAAATCCTATCGAGAACTTGTGGGGCATCCTGGCACGACAGGTTTACAAAGGCGGAAGGCAGTTTAAAACAGTTCGTGAACTTGAGTCAGCCGTAAGAGAAGCCTGGAGCTTGATACCTGATACAACTCTGCAGAAGCTGGTGAAATCAATGCCGAACAGAATTTTCGAAACTATTCAGAAAAACGGAAAGCAAACGAAGTATTAACTATTGTTTATTGTTGATTTTTGAACTGTGAACTCGATTTGATTAATAAAACTAAAAGTGCGTTTAAACGAATTTCCCCCCCAAAATCACCTTTTTTGGGATTTTTTCAAAAGTCATTATGAACTTCCAATCAAATTGTGTTCTCAAATACGAGACTTCTGATGGGCTATGACAAACTATATTTGATTTTTTGTCTCGATCTTTTGTGTTGAAAATAAACGCAAAAATGACATTGCGTTTAAACGAATTTCCCCCACTGTATATACTTAGTACTATCAATTTTCAGTAATATACGTTAAGTAAAGTGTAAAATTATGTCGATAGATAGTGGCATTCCCTACTTTACCGGAAATTCGGGTTGATCCCGGCCCTCTATCTCGGTACGCAAAAGTCTCCGGCCAACGAGATCAGCGCCAATCGATTGAGCAGAATGTTTCCTTTGAAAATATGTATAACATGTTGACTGAAACCGTTTGGCAGCCGAGATATTCAATTTAGTCGCGGTTTTGTCAATTTTTGCCCAGTGTGCAACGGCTTTACTTCCCTTCCGAAGGAAGGCGTGATCAGAGGTTTTATGCCTCAGAAAATCCCGTTGGCGCCGACTGGGATTAAAGCCAGGCCTGCTGGGGTGAGAGGTAATCACGTTTACCAGTATTTTTACTGGGTTTTTGAATTTCTGTAAAAGTCGGTAAAATTTTAAATTATCGTTATCGCAAAGAATCAATTTAATTGACAAATTTTATTTCTTTTTCTCATTTTGCTTTATTATAGAGACTTTCAGCCCTTAGTTGGTTTGTTTCTTTGACTAATTTTATTTGCTATCATTAAATGGGAGAACTAAGTCGATACAAGTTCGAAATAAATGTTCTTATTTTTCAATCTTCCACAGATTTTTTAAATTTTTATCGAATGGCTTCACAAACCCAGTAAAACCTTACTGACTGGCTTAGTGCGAGTATTTACAACCCAAGTAACAATTTAGCAGCCTTTCACACTAATTTATTAAGGTTTAAGGTTTAAATTAAAAAAAAGAATTAAATAGTGCAACACATTCTTGGTCAGTAGCTCAGCATTTTGCTGTTTTAAAACCTTTAAAAGTCTGACGATGAAGTCAAAACGGGTCTTATTTTAAAAATGAATTTAATGCAACACTCTATCCCTGTATAAAACTGTTCAGTTAGTCAGTCATAAACCTGCTCGGAATCTTTTATATTGATGTCACGACAAATTGCTCCATAAAGGTGTTTTATCATTATAAGAGCAATTATAAAACCTTTCGGCTTCAAACGGGAACAATAAGCATATATATAAAGTGTATCACAAAACTCCCTACTCTTTACAAATATAACTAAAAATATGGATCCGCCTAGAGACAGAGAAAATAATAATTCAATTACAGCTTTTAAAGGCAGAATCACAAGGAAATGCCGAAAAATAGTCTAATAATAATACTAGCGATACTAGGAGGGATAATTCTAGCGATGCTGTCGACGGAAGGGAAAAGCAATCCAATTTCAGAACTTCCTGGGAGGCTCAGCAGCTCCGACTGAACCGGTTAACAATGACAGAACAGCCAACTGAGAAGAGTGAAGTGAATGCGGTTCACGAAGCACTGGAAGCCATCAAATTAGACGCTTAAAAATGATGATAATACCCAAAATATTGTCAATGGCGTTTGCGTCACGTTCTGAATAAAAACAGACCAGCCTTCTCCAGAAATTGAGTTTCGATGATGATCGGAATGACATGCATCCACTCCGAGGGGGACGAAACTCCCAGATTTATTCAAATTTTATTAAAAAATAATCTTTAGTTTGTTAAATCGATTCATATCTGAATAAATCCACTTTATCCGATATAATCTCTAAAATAAATAAAATATCGTATTTCATCCACCACATCTCTTAAATATCGGGTCACATCTCTAACTATCTCATGACAGATTACGGTATTTGAGGACGCCGCGAAGGAGCGTCTCGGCGCTGTCCAATGCTATGTAAACATTGTGATTTTGTCGTCTCTTTCATTCTCCCACTGTTTGAATGGTTGATGGAGTGATAGAGAAATATTCACATGGCTTGATGGGGTGGGTCAAGTTTATATGGTGGATCACAACCCCCTGCTCTCCACTGCTCTTTCGATCTGTATTGAGATCCCCAACATCTGAGTCAAATTTGAACGAATTAGGTTGCTGGATTTGCGTTTTTGCGTTCGTTTGACCGATTTTCATATTATTTTGTCGAGTTAAAAGTAAGTAGGGGAAATGGATGTAATGTCGGTCTAAATGCCCCTAATTTGGGCCCATACATAAAGTGATTTTGGCATATCAAGGCCAGTTTGTGTATACTTTCATTGTTACTTAACTTTATTTTGGATTGTGAAAAGGTCGCAATCTTTGTGCCCTTCCACCATCTTGTTCTTTAAGAATGCACTCCTCTGATATCTCATCACAATTAGTAGTCAGTTGATTTTTAGCTTTACCGAAATATTCTTAAATATTGAACTCATGACCACAGAGGTTCTAACCTATTCCCGTCATCTCACGGTAGCCTAGAGAGATCACCTACAATCAATCCCGAAAAGAGGACAGCCAGATGACTGCCAGCAACAATGAAGTCGTCGTCCTTGCTGATGATGGTACCTACCTACATCCATCGGTTAGCCCTATGGAGTCCCCCATTCTCGAACCGCTTCGCATTCCCCTGCCCCTTATTTCTGAAATCGGACACGGGGGGTGTTGGAGCGGCTATCAAAAATAACACCTACTCAACACCATGTTCGAACACAACTCCGGTGTGATTTTTGCTGGCGTTCGTCCCGATTTTACATTGCAATCAATTGACCGGTTGCAACTCTCGGATGCACTCGGATGCCCAGTCCACTTATTCGGTTTTTTCTTCCTTTCATTCTTCCTGCAACTGAATGCTGGGTTGGCACCAGACTGAGCCAATTTCCAATTCCCTCGGTGCATCAAATCGCGGCATGTCCGATTTTATTTTTTTGCGTTGTTGTTTGCGTTCGTATTTCACTCTATCCATACCCTGGGTGGAGAGGGAGGACCTAGCAGAAAGGCGGGGAACGTGGACAGTCATTTACAGCAGTTTATGTCACCAATAAAATGATATTGAATCACCGTTAATAATATAATATATTAAGCCGATATCGATGTTTTGGTCGTTTTTGTTCTTTCTTTGGTGGTGATTCCTGTGGTTTGCCGCAGCATGAATGGATAAACGGATTGATACTTTTGGCAGGAGAAATTTCTCTGCTATCGGCTATTAAATATGCAGTTTAATTAATTTCCCCGCGGTTACAGCTTTCGTCATGGTGTGGTCCATAATAGAGAAGAAATATTTTGGAATGAGCCAGATTGGTATGTTCAAAGAGATGTTCGTTCAATTACCTCACAATCCACTCGACGTCGACTCAAAATTGTCAATTCATAAAACTAATTTCCTTCGAAACTGCCATCATTCTGCTGTCATATTGCAAAAGTGAGGGAAAGCACCACAAGTCTGTTCCAGATGTGCGTATTGAGTCAAGTGCCTTTCCGTGCATTCTGCATCCACGCTGCATCGAGCCTCAGTCTACTAGAGGGAACGCGCGATATGATGAGATCTGCGTCTGGGGAGATGGATGGATAGCTGCTGCTGCTGCTGCTATTGTAGTGCTAAGTACCCGTCAGCCGTTTCCAGAAAATTTTCGAAAAATGTTTCCTCTCAAACGGCCTAAAACAAACTGTCGTCGTCGGTCGTCATCCGTTGGCCGTCGCTGGTCGTCATGTTTCTGATGGTCGTCAGACTTTTTGAAGTGTGCCTGCCTGGCAGCCTGGCTGCGTGTGAACAACCTACAACAGCCATCACGCCTCTAAGCACCGGGACAAAAGAATTTTCTGCAAGGTGACACATATGTTACCATCAACATATCGTCGTCGGCGTCGTAGTCATAGTCGTAGTCGTCATGGCCATCAGTAGCAGCCTAGCTGAAGCCTCTTCTACGTATATGTCTTTTAGCGTTGGTTGTACGGGACCAGCTGGGGAGCTTGATGCCCGGTGGTGTCCCGAATAACACCCTTCGTCGAAAACATGCAATCTGACACGAAAGCGCAGATTGTACCCATGGGTGATGCTTCAAATGCCAAAATAAACTACTTAAAAAAAAAACTGTAGTCAGATAAGATATGTTCTAAAATGAACTGTTCAAGATTTGTTGTTTCAGAATCAAAATTTCACTTCAAGACAACCCTATTTTCTCATAAACGACAACCTCACACCATTCTGGATTAAAAAAAACAGCTTTTTCGTTCTCCCAGCCATCACCTTCCAGAGCAAAGAAATGTCAAAACGGTTGTCAGAAAAGGTCTAAAATTTCCAGCCCGGAGGAAAAACGTGTCAGAATTCAGGATGTATTATTTGATTGTGCCTTTTCTGGTCGTCCGAAGGTAGGCCCTACACGTACCCAAGGAGAGTGACACATTTGTGCGTTTCGGCTATTTTCGTTGATGTCTTTACGATAATTGGCTCGTTTTCTTGTGCCGGGTGCTGAATTGAATTTGATTGGGGATTTTCCGGAGCTTTTGAAGAAAATGTGCTTCCGACAAATTGGATGCGCTGGGTTTGACGTTGATTTGTGAATTATATTCTGTGTGCTTAACTGTTGGTGCATTAGTATGTCATTTTAGAGATATGGTGTATTTGGAGAAGTTTATCGGTATGCTAATGCAGTTCTTTGGAAGGTTCCTTCTGACTGAATACTCCGCTTTCAAGTGAGATAGATTTTTTTTCAGTTTTCCGAGTTAGTGCAAGAGTGGTAGTGAGCTGCTTTTAGTAATCTTCATTTTTAAGGCCAAGTCACTTTTTGTTGCAATTAGTCACTATTTTCAACGTTTTTAGCGGGAATTTATTTCAAGATTTATAATTCTTCTTGCATTCTGTAGGATCGATGCCAACATTTCTGATTTTTTATTTTACTTTGGCCTAATATGCCGCATCATGAATATCTTCCGATATTTCGACATCAATAAGGATTGCAAACTTCGGTCCATTTTTGTTCTTCATTTCAATCGATATACTACGCAACATGCAATGACATATTGCTAAGTTTTGAAGTCTTGCATTTTTCATTTGCGTTTATATTTGATTTCTAGGTCCATTTGGTTGTTTGGTTCATTTCACAGGGCTGGTAGCAGGTTACTTTTTAGTGACTTGGTCACTATTTTCAAGTCAGTCACTAAAAATTCACTTTTTTCACCTAAAAATCTCTAAAGTCACTATTTCTTAAAATTTCGTCACTAAAGTAACAGCTTGATTTAGTAACAAATTTGTGTTAAAAAGATTCATTTAAAATCAGCGTGTAAAGTCCAACAAAGAAGAGTTGCGAACAGACCAGAACTGTTCAATTGGTGCTGATGGAATCACTAATATTTTTTTATCTTCGTGATCTAGACATTCAGGTCCGTTATCTTCGATTTTTTCCAGACCAGATTATAAAATTTCTAAGTTTTTCCTTTGCCTTGTGATCTCGGAATATTCAAAGAAAATTTTATCGCAAATTTTCAGAGGTTTCGATAAAAAAATCTGATTCCAACATCCTGGCTTCTTTACTTTGTGATCTTGGAAGTTTTCCAGGTCTTAGATATATCGAAAAATGGTCTAGGAAAATTCACTTGCCCTAAACATTTCTTCAAAGACTATAATTTAAAAAAAATCTTAGAAGCTCGGTAGCTTTAATCAGAGTTGCGACCTATCACAATGACAATCGTCAAACATATATTAAAAGGTATTAACGCATTGTTCATTCCTATAAATGTGCTCATCGAAGCTCTCTCCATGACCATCCATCAAGTTGACGAAAGAAGTAAAAAGCAACTGGTGAATATCGTCTTCGGTTGTGATCCATCACCGATCTGGTCATTCTCGACAATCACGACACTCATTTGTGCTCGTTTTGAAGCAGTTGTTGCTTTGCTTGATTATGTGAGTGTGTTGGTCAGTGAGCCCAACAGCTTCCGTATAATATTGCCTGCTTTGTTTGTAACTCACACAGTCGCGCCTGCCGAGACGAACTTGAAATACGCAGGCATTGTTTTCATTTTCTTCTGTCGTTTCGCTTTTTCTCATCATCGTAGTACAGTAGTAGCACAGTAGTCTTCACTGTTTTCGTTGTGCTTTACATAATCAGCAGCGAGTGCTACGTTTTGCCTGTGAGCAGCGACCCTTACTGGTGATTGTTGTTTGCCATGGCTCTTTCTCTCAATGCGTGATAAAACGTTCTGTCAGCGATAGTCGGTTTATGCGTAGACGAGTGTCACGTGAGTGTCATGATATTTTGCATAACTGGCTTTGATATTCGTCCAAACATTTCCAAAACTAGATTTTAGAAAAAAATCTATGGCCAAGATCATAAAATGTTATTTACGTTTCAGAAATATTCAAATTTTTCAAGGACTGTGAACTTACATTCCATATATTCAAAATAAGAAAATTATCCCGCGTCGTTTCTTAACTTGTTTGTTTTAGAGATTTCAAATGCTTAAGTCCCAGCATTGAAAAACTGGTCCAAAATCTCTAAAATTTATCCCGGAATCTTTCATTTTTGTTTATTTCCGTTTGTTAAGTCCGAGACGCATGCAAAATATTCTACACGGCAAATAAATCTGGCTCATATGTGAGTTCCGTTCACTAAATTCGCAATTGAGTGCCAGCAAAACCAGGAAAACCGGGAAAAAGTCGGGAATTTATTTTCACCAGGAAAAACCGGGAAAAAACCAGGAATTTCATAAGTCCACCAGGAAAATAATCTTGTTTATATAATTTAAATAGGTTTTAAATTTTATGTATGCAAAAGTTTCTTTTTATAATCAGGTCAAAACTAACCATTTTGTTCAAGCTAAATCTTTCACACAACTAAACATTGATGAACAAAATTTACCCTGAGAATTTAGTAAATATATTTTGTATTTATTTTTAATTAAATTTTTCTCTCGAATCAATTGCATGTATGATTTGCGCTTAATTGATAGCAGACTTAAGCGGTGCCGACGCGTAACTACTTTGAAGTACCTGTTTAACATGTTCAATAAAAAAGTTCTATTTCTACAAACTTCAGATAAGGCATTCGAACTTCATTCAAGTTCTACAAAATTCGGGAAAGTCCTCAAAATTATCCTTTGCTCGCTTTCTACTATCTATATACAAATTTTACACTGCCACACTATAACGGAACTATCAACTCTTTACTTTCATCTCCTCATCTATCGTATAAAATGTCCACTTTAATTCTGATATTTGATGTTAAGCGACAACTACGAAAATGATCTATTTCCAAGAATATTGTTGATTGTTCTGCAAAGAATTCAAGAATGCAATATTATGTTTGTAAAAGCTTATTTGCCTCTAAATTTAAGAGAAGAGGAATTATTCTAAAAAAGTGCTTGAGATCATTCTGAAGAAATTCTGTGAAAATTTCATAGCAAATTATCAAAGTTATCTACCTAGATATATCAAATATTTATAGATTTCGAACGCAGAATCAAATTCAAGATCATAAAAATGGGAATTACTATTTGCTAGTCATCATGTATAACGTAAGCAAAAGTAAATTATTAAAATCACTTCAAATGCTCTTCACAGGAGTTTCCGTTGTGAGATTCGATTAAATTAGAGGAATTTATGAAATTTGATATTGAGTTCCATTACATAAAAAGTTTATTTCAATATCAAACCGTATTTGAATTTCTATGTTACCATATAAATGGTTACTTATTTAGTATTTACAAGTCACTATTTGGTAACTATTTGCGTAATTTTAGTCACTAAAGTCACTACTATTATATCGCATCAGCGCTACCAGCCCTGTATATAGTCACGACAAATTAAATATTGTATTTTTATTTCTTATGATGCTTCTTATTACATACTCATTCAAAGTTTCTTATTTCTTGATCAAAATTGTTTGGGATTCTCGCATGGTTTTCTACATTCATCGAGTATTATCAAAGTAACCCCAAAAAAAAATCTGATGTTCGGTCACAAGACAATAAAAATAGTGCAAATGCAACAATTCCTGGTAAACATGTTACCAACGAATTGACTCTAGGATCCCCAGTACTTGTTTTAAAAAATTAAAATTTGAAAAACATTCATTGCTGTAAAAATATTTAGAATATACTTCAAAAAACTATCAAAGTTACCCCGTTTTACGGTACTTTTAGAATAAAGCGTAGAGTGGAAAACGATTTTAAAAAGAGCTACATTGTCAAATTTTGGGTGACATAAAAAAAAAAATAAAATTTACATTACTCATAATCATACTCATGGTCGATCTCAATTTGTGATTTCCTGGGTTTTTCCCGGAATATAGGTGATTTTTCCGGTTGTTTTGAGCCAAGGACATTTTTGCTTTTTAAATTATAACATATAAATTGTTCTCAAATTTCCTTTAGAATCATTTTCTATCAAAGAGTTATTTTCACAGTTTCTTTAAAATTAATTTGAGATTCTCTCCGAGACACCCTTGAAAATGTCTTTAATTTCAGAACACTAAAAAAAAAAATCGAAGAATTCATCCTAAGATTCGTTTTGAAAAAAAAACTGAAACTTGCACTCCTTGCATTCTATTTTGTATTAGTCTGAATATTCCTTGTAATTTTCATGCAATTTTCTTCAGAATTGTCATACAATTCTTCTCATAATTATCTTGGAGCTCTCCACTAAATTCTTCTCGAGATGCTCGTGGAATTAAACTCGAAATTCTCATAAAACTCAATTCATTTGGAATTGTTCGCTCAAAATTCGATTCCCTTGGAATTTATCGTGAGATCCTTGAAACTCTCTTTAGAGTTCACTTGTTATTATCTTTAAATTTTCTAAGAATTTCATTCGAATTGTCATCCCAATTCTGCTAAGAACTTATTTTGAATATTCATTTGAAATGGATGGACCAACTATCCGCGAAGGTGGTCACAGGTCGTCCGAGGTCAATTTGGGTTCCGAGGGTTATCGCTGCTATCAAAAGGAAGATTTGGGTGGATCCAGTGCGTTCAATAAGGAAAATGGCAAAGGAACACGGGATCAGTGAGTTTACGGCACGGAAGATCGTAAAGGAAGATTGCAGGTGAAGTCGAGGGCACGTGTATCTGACCAAGCATCGTGCTAGCGTTATGGTGTTTGGATTAGTGGTTTCCGATGGCAAAAAAATGGACGCGGTGTTCAATCCAGAAGGCGACGTTCTACATCGGGATTTTTAAGTAATTATGTTCTTCCGTGGATCAAAGAACAGTACGGTTCAAAACTAAATATTGTATTTCAACAAGATGGGGCTCTGTGCACACCTCGAACCGCACTGAGAAGTGGTTGCAGGAACATCTTGCGTTCTGGGCGAAGGATATGTGGCCGCCATCCAGCCCCGATCTTAATGCGCTGGATTACTCAATACGGCGCGTCATGAAGACCATGGCCTGTTTTAAACGCCACCCGAGTACAGCAAGCCTCAGACAAACATTGACCCGTACCTGGAGAGAAATGGATCCAGACTACATTGTTAGAACCTGCCGTGCATTCCGGAAGCGTGTAGAGGCCGTAATTGCAGCAAGTGGAAACTCGATTGACGATTAACATAGTTTAAGACTCTGAGAAACATCCCCCCTTTGAATAAAAAAAAAAAAACCCGAAAACGAAATTTTTGGGAATTTTTTTAATTTTGACATTGCTTAATGGTGCAAACATTATCACGCATACGGTACATATAAGATACCACACCGGCGTTTTCAGCAATTGAGTTTCAAAAATGATTTATTTTTTGGATTGCTAGCATTCCGAAACAAAAAATACAGAAATTACTCCGATAAACAATCTGCGAGATGCCAACTGATTAACTTTAAAATCTCGAGGGCTTCAGCAGATTCTTTTAATTTTTAACTTATTTTTCCTGCTCTTGGGTGTTTGGCAGCGCTCAGCACTTAAGAAATGCGAGCAAAGTGTACATGTCTATAATTTAATCTTCCAGACTACTTTTTCAGCATCGTCTTTAACTGTCCTTGATTCAAACCATCTCGCAAGGAACGCCCCTGCGACACAACCGGCAGCTGCGCATGCAAGTAGCGGGAAAACATTTCGCCACCGCAAGGCATCCAACCGAATTTTGATAAATTTGTTATTATATACCGAAAATGTGATAATCACAAAAACCGGCGCTTCCTCCTTGAGGCGTCGTGATTGGACGAAAAACGACGGCGCGGTGAAAATGAACCGGTTTTCTGCTCTGATATTTTTCGAGTGGTAACATCATCGTCCTGCTGGTGATGTTGTTAATGTCAGCAAATAAAGTGAAGAGGGAACAAATTTGACTACTGAATTACGCTGCGGCGGTTAAAAAAAAAAAAAAAATGGGGAACAGAGCAACTCTTTGGGAAGCCATTAAAAGTGAGTAACCGCACAAGATTGGGTTTGCTGGCGGGCAAATTTCGACAAGACACCTCAACGTTACGTTTGGTGGTGGGTTTGGTTTTCAATAATCACGTCCACTTCATTCAGCAAGTTGTTTGAAAATAGAATCAAATTAGATGGATCATCCCTTGTCGCATCCGCAAATCGATTTAAATATTTCATTTTAATTTTCACTCCCATATAAATCCATCGAATGGGTGTTTATAATGTGGTGTCTGATCACTAATAAACTTGTCACGGAAGTGCCCCATCCCATGCGGGCGCACTTTATAAAGTGCCAATCAGAACTACACAAATAATAATTTTTCGACCGCAGACTCTTTGACTCTCTCTTTCTCTCTCCCCGGTTTGATTCCGGATAATTATAATCGTTTATGGCTATAATTTATACAAAACACATCACACAGTCGCCGCGACGCCGCTGTGACGTGACGTCAAATCATTGTCACTGGCCATATATAATAGGCTCCGGGTTTATTTCGGTAATAGATGCACACTTGATTGAATTACAATTTATGAGTGTAGTTCGTTCATCCCTGCATTTTCCTTCCTCACTCACTATTCTTCTTCGGACTTGATTGGTAGCATAATATAGGCCACTACTATATAGACAGCAACATCAATCCATCCACCCACCCCATCGTAATAATACAGGCCAATTGTACTTGAACGCACATCCACTACAAACTAGACACTATTCTAGGCAGTGAGCACGAAATGGCAATTTTAATTATAATATGGCTGTAAATATTTGATAAGGTCTGTGGAAAATTATAAGCCATCGATGATGATGTCTACCGCGTTGTGACAATTTTGTCGATCGAACTCTTGTTGAGTTGATGGATGGAATGGATCCTGACGAAAAAAAAAATCTCAACTTTTGACGAACACTTTAAATTTGAATTTTGATGCGTAAGTTTTAGCTTATGATTTTCGTTATATGAATATAAAATCAGCTTAGTAAATTGTTTATTTAATAAAAAAAAAGTTAGAAAAATGAGTGCTGAGTGTGGAAATGAAGGTTAGAACTTGACCGTACTCTTATTTTTTCAATTACTACCTAAAACGGTGAATCTTTGATAATGCGCGTAGCTTTGATAATCAGCAAAAAATAACTTAACTTCACTGCACTTCGATCACGTCGAAAATCTCATGTATTTTTAATAGCCACATCAATAAACAAATGCACTAAAAGCAGCGTAATGTTAGTTCATACACTGTATTAACGATAATTTTGTCCTTTTTTGCAAGTAATTTTACACCATATTTTCGACAGGATTGAAATGCATTCACTTTGATGTGTTTTTTAATTTTTTTTGCTGTGTAATCATAGCAAAACAATGTAGTGGTTCTCAGAATTTCGTACAAATTGGGGTAGTTTTGTTCCTTATCGTAATATATTAAATCCGTATTTGTATACATACAAAGGAAACCACTCATTGTTGCAGACACAACCATTAGACAGTGAACTGTCCACCTCGTACAACTTGATCAAGTACAACACCTGATTGTATTCAATTTACCATTGTATGAAGGGCCAAAAATGCAGGGCGAACCTGTAAGCAGAGACACCTACGCTTAGTCCGCGGGATCAAAGAGAATCTCCTTCCAACAATAAGACCCTACAACCCGGTAATGTATAAGCCATCGCACTAGGGGCTGTCCCAATGAGTAGGGAAAAAGAGCCGGCCTTCAATTCACGATCTGTTAACGACAGGAAGTTGGCAATTCCACTCTCCCCATCCAAATCGTTTCAATCGGGTGCCCTGGTTGGACTGTCCCATACCCAGCATATAATGCGTCATATAATAATGGAATGAATCTTAAGAGAACAATAAAGGAAAGATCTCACCCGATAAGTTGCAAAGGAACCCATGACTTCACGGCGATTTCGAAGAGCTCCCATAGATTAGAAGACGATTTATATCCTTCTGCAGTTAAACAAAAACAATCGTCTTTGAAAGACTCTCGATAGAACTACACAATGAAAGCGTGACATCTGAACACGGTGAACCGGTCTCCCATGAGGCAATGCAATTCGCAAGCACAGTTACAATCACTTATTACAAAAAAACACAGCCGTTCAAAGAAACGGATCCAATAAACGTCACTCTCGCGAAAAATTTTTCGAAAATAGTGGCGAACGAACCAACATCATAAACTGAAACTAAAATTACTACTCGCGATGCCACAAATTTCTGGTCCGGATGAAAAATTCAACAACGCAGATAGCGCCAAATCTTCTGATGCTTGCAAACATGATGAATTATGTGACCATTTTCATGTTAGGGTTGTTCAAAAACCGAAAAAAGACTTTTTTCAAAAATTCATAACTTTTGAACTACTGCGCAAATTTCAGAGATCAAACTATCAAATGAAAGGTAATTAAAAATAATTTTGTATTGTTTGTAGATAGAGGGCACAATATTTTTTTTATATTTTTTCCTTGAAAATGTAGGCTTTTTTGCACAAAATATGACAATCAGCGATGTGTTTTTTTTTTCGTTCATGAGTTTTTTTTTTAAGTTATAAAGTTTTGGGTTTGCGCTCAATACTCCTATGCGACTAGACTACCATCCGTCTCCATTGATTTTTAGCGACTGTAACATGGTCACGACGCATTTCGAGTGTTTTGAAGCATTCTTAAAGATCAAATCAAGCATTCTTAAAGATCTCGACATCGATTCAATCAAAATTGTTACTTGAGTAGCAACTTGTGTTCAACTGTTATTGCTGGATCAAGAAGATGTCGATCGAAGCGTCTGCCAAGAATTAATCAGATTATCGTCTTGGTGGTAACAGTGAACTTAGAAAAGGTGTGTGTTGGTGCGTTAAAGGTATTACTAGGGGGTCGGACGGACCTTTCTGCTAAGCTCTCGATTCTTGGTCTAAACCACGAGGACTATCGAGGGTGCCTCTTTTAATCGACTGGCAAACTCGAACTTGAGGCCTAATTGCTCTTAGGGTCGGCTCCACTCATGGGTATCGCTATTCAAGACGTTCGGAGAATTCGCAGAATCAAACGTAATCCTTTTTAACTAATTTGATTGAGATTCGAGCTACATCTTTCTGATAAAATACAAATAAGTTTAAATATGCATTTCTATTTTATGATTAAAAAGATTTTCTTTGTACAGGGTGATTCCTGTCTGTATGTTTTAGACGTTTGTGGTTTCAGATGGATTAATCACATACATGTCTGCGTATTTTTCTTTTAGAATGTATTCAACACGGCTTGCAAGTTCATTTTAAGTTTTCATTCGTTTGAGACTCGTGGTAATCATTGACGCGAAAAGAGAACTCGTTATAAGCCTGTTTTTGGCACGGTGATTGTGAAATTCTGTTTTCGGACCAGAACATGTTCCTGCTACAGGATCACCACAACCAGGGGTAGGGGAATTGGCTTTAATGTTGGCCTATGGATCTAAGATTGTTAAAAATCTGCTATTTATCAGTTTTATCTAGATGAACGCGTCATTGGGACGGTACTAATGGATATTTTTGGTCGCTTTTGAAAATTTAGTCGATTTCTGAATTTATATATGGGCCCAAATTAGGGGCATTTAGGCCTACATTAGATCCATTTCCCCTATATGCAGCATATCTTTTTGATATTCCTCGTGACAAATTGGCTGTTCAAAGGTTTCAGAATGTTTCCAGGGTGATGGTTTGCGGATGTTTCTCCAAAACATTGAAGGTTCAATTGCTGTTCATTGAACCTAAAGATAATGATTGATAATGTTTTGAAGAACCATTTGCTTCCCTTCGTCAAGAAACACTTCACATTCCAACAAAACTCTGCACCGTCTCACCTGGCAAAAGCTATACAGGCTCAATTTTACGGATTTTATTTCGTCGAATGAGTGACTTGCCTCTCCTTCCGATTTGAATTCTCTCGACTTCTATGCATGGGACTACATGTTAGGCAAACTGCGGAATACCAAGGGACTAACCATGGAAACTTAGATGCAACGTTTGGTGAAAATGTGGGACAAAATACCTCAAGATAAGTTCGGGGGGAAATTATGCTTTAGTAAACAAACTTGGTTTACGATCTATTTTTTGTTCAGAAATAGCATAGAGGTAACTCTAAGACCACTGGGTCCCGAAGAAAATCATTATTATTTTTGGCTCACTCAGTACCAGAACAACGGTCCCAAGCAGTCCCAAGCTATTTCACTCACCCCTGCATGTTCTGCATGAATCCACACACCCCTGATGTTATCTGTCAAACTTTCATAGCGAATCAAAACAAACATAGTGTAGTAATAGAATTTCAACTAGAATAGGGTACGTTAATCGTTTGCTTGGGACCAATAGGCTACTAAAGTGGTGAGCCAATTTAAAATCGTTAGTTTCGTATTGATTGTTGGAAATAGTCCGCAACGTTCCAAAGTCTATCAAGCGGTCATGGACCTTTGAACAACTACGAGCGGAACGGGAGGTTGTTAAAAACGCTATCAAGTTCTTTTGCCTCAATTTGTCATCATAATTTATGAGATGACAAGGAGAGTCATAATGCCCCATTTTTGTAGTGCATTTTGCCCCATTGCACAATGGGCCAGGAATTAAATCTAGCAGGAAAAAATCATAACGCTCTGGGATTGCATCCAATTCTACGTTCTACAACTTTGCCGAAGACAGTAAACATCTACCTTGTGAATTAAAAAGTTTGTATCGCTGCGCCATCTTTGTGGCTACAACTTGAACTATTTTTATCCTTCAAATTGTAGTCATAATAAATCCAAGAAATTTCACTGAAGATGTCAAC
Organism: Ochlerotatus camptorhynchus; assembly: GCF_037179485.1. Lineage (NCBI taxonomy): Eukaryota > Metazoa > Arthropoda > Insecta > Diptera > Culicidae > Ochlerotatus > Ochlerotatus camptorhynchus. The sequence goes on from NW_027041014.1 coordinate 5,494,207, forward strand.
TCAATTGGATACAATCCCAGAGCGTTTTATTTTTTCCTGCTAGAATTAATTCGGGTGCATTTTGACTTATCATTATGGTGCGTCTTGCCCTTTTGTTGTAGAGCATTTTGCTCCGGTTAGTGGCAGTTCCGCATAATTTTATCAAATTATAAAATACTTATTTATATGATACTAGCTGAGTGTGCCCGGCCTTGCTCGGGATTCAATATAAGCTGGAGTTTATGCGCCAATAAAAAAATGATATATTGTACATAGCCCCCTCCTCCCCTTATCTATGTGGCTAACTCCTATGACCATCCCCCAAACCTCCACATGCCAAATTTGGTTCCATTTGCTTGATTAGTTCTCGGGGAGGGGTCTCAAACCATCATAAGAACCATTCCCGGCCCCAAAAACCAATACATACAAATTTTCATGCCAATCGGTTCAGTAGTTTCCGAGTCGATAAGGGTCAGACAGATACAAAAATCCATTTTTATATAGGGGAAATGACGGCTTCGGCATGACAGACTATTGTCGGCAACCCAAATTGAAACGCTAATTTCACTGGATTTTCTTAAGAAAACACTTCGCTGAATGCATTCAAACTATTCTTAAGCGTTTCAAAACAGTTTTTGACAATTCTTTCGACTGAAATTGTTAGAGCAGCTGGCAGCAAAAGATTGTAAACAAACCAATACTGTATATGTGTGCGTTCCTTAGAGAAAAAGGCTATAGAAAGATGGTCGCTGCTTAGGTTGCCGAGAATACGTAAATTCCCCTATATAGGGGAAACAGCCCTATTGCTGCGGCTGGCTTCTAATGCTGCTAACGTACCACCACAATAGGGCTGTTTCCCCTAGATACTAAAATCAACATGAAGCTTTAGTGTGATAATGTATTAGCCAGAGAAAGTTCTGAAGAGAGACACGTTTTGTAAATTTCAGGAGAGTAGGCTGTGCATGCGTACGGACGTGACGTTTGTTTTCTTTGTCGTGTTTGAAAATTTGGAAAAAAAATAAAATTAATAATGTAGGTATGTATGATAGTTTGTCTCGTAATTGGAGCACATTTTCCGCGAATCAAAATGCCAGTGATTACTTGTGATTAACTGTTTAAATGAAATGGTGCTGTTCCGTGTTGTATTTATACTTCGGTGCTTATCCGGTCAACAACTACCATAGATATGGACCTGAATTCGATTGCCCGGTTCTGGATTGCCACCAACGCCGAGATTCAATTCCTGGCGCAAATGGTCAATCAGCATCATCCATTCGGAACTCAGCGGGAGCACGTACATCGACGGCGTGCAGGACCTACTAGCTCTACGTCTCTGCAATATCCCCCAGCTCGTTTCTGGAGCCGTTGTCAAGCCACTAAACTCTCAACGTCCGATCGTTCGGTGCGATCACAGACAAACAGACGTAACTCTTCATTTTGAATCTTCGTTCATGAATTTAACGATTAATTTGAATATTATCAGTTCCGCGAACAACTCGCCGCAGCGCTGGCATCGGATCACTTTGACGTTTCTATACATTATATCAAACTTGTATGCAATATTGTTTGAGACTTGGCGAGCAAGCTTGTTTTCCGAGAGAAGCCCGAGAGATGTCGTTACTGAGGTCCTATGTTTTGAGATACTATATATTCCAGGAAATTTTTTTCAAAGAGTTACGTATGTTTGTCTGTGGTGCGATCATGTTGCTGGGGAAGGACTTCATTCAAGAGTTTCCAGAAGCTTACAAACGTCAAGTGGAAATCGGGAATTTGGTTAACATTGGCGGTATTTGGTGAGATCTCACACTATATTTTATATACAATTCATTACATTCGACATTACTGTTACATTCACTCTTAATCTAATTTGGAGCGTTTGGTACGGTATGTCCATGCATCCTTCCACTCCTTAAGGTGATACGATACGTCACGCTTTTTTTGCTTTTTTTCTCTCCTTTCTATGTGTCAGTGAATTGATTATCATTGATGCTGTAGTAGTGTGAGTGTACATCATGCACTACCGCAACTACCGTAAACATAGCTGCTAGAGTTCGTTATTATTAGGTCGAATGTGTAAGAGACTATCACTACATTTCCATTCAATTTGTCAATATTATCGACCTACCACCTCCCAGGACACCCCTTCCTATACAGAAAACAATTTTGCGCCTAGCCTCCAAGACCAACATGTCAAGTCATCATAGAAGTTAATTGATTCAACATCACACTTTGGTTACATACGACCTGTCCAAAAGTGATTTCAGAGCTCAAACCTCCAGGTACACGGTAAGAAAAACGATCCCAAAATGACTTAATTTCACAAATCTCGGCACTATATTGTAGGAAGCCAAAAGCGAGGCCAAAAGTAGGTAATGTGGGTCGAAGAGTTTTTATTTGATTGTTTTCAATTAGTATGGAACTGCCAATTCGTTTCTACCCACTCAAAGTCAAAAGTAGGCAAAAATGAACTGGCCGCTGGATATTTTTTCTTATAGTGTATGTTTTTGTTTTTGAATCATCCTTTGCCGCCTTTTGCATATCAGCTGATGGCTTCGAGCAGTGCAACCAGAACGACACATATTTTTTCTATAGAAGATTTCTAGGATCATTTACTATCATTTTTTTGCCTTGAGAAACAAAATAAGAAATTGTTTTAAACATTTTTTAGTGATGGTTTCTAAATTGCACCCAGTTTAAGTACCTTAAAAAGCAATAAAAACATTGTTTTTACACACTTTGTTTCAATTAAATCGACAACACTGGATACGATGAAAGATGATTCTTACACACACCTCCGTAATGCGGTGTGTAGAAAAAAGGTAATCAAAACAGTTTCAATTTGCAAAATTATTCGCGGCTCGCGTTTTTAACGATGCAAATGATATTATTTAAGTAAATATCGTCTTTAAAAGTGAATTAACTTGAAAGTACTTGTAGAAGCATGTGTCGTAATTGTTTTTAGTGTGGTTCTGAGAAGTGAAAGCTAGTGAAAACAGTTGTTGAAATTTCATGCCCTGAGCAGAGCAAAATCCGCTGATCGTACTTTTTAATGTAAATATTACCAATGAGTGAATGAATTGGCAATATTTGGGTGGCAAAGTATTGAAATATGTATCCAGATCTTATTCATACAATTCAGGCCCATTTTTTAAGGTATGTAATTAGTAATTTATTGTTTTGTTGGAAGATGTCTTTCGTACGCATACCATAATACGTTTATTTAATGATTTTAGGGACAGCCATTGTTGCATGACGTGCCGTATCACCTTAAGATTCACGAAATGCATCGCTGTTTAAATATACCGTGTCATCACCAGTGCTGTACATTCTCAAAATCATTTGAACATTTTTGATGAAAATGAGAAAAGTAGCTATTCGCTATCAAACGGGACCTCCTCCGAATGGGTGATATCAGTTGCTTAGTCATTTGACGAAGGCATGGATCATTCTCATTTGAGAAACGCTATATATCATTCAATTGAGTGTAACCTACACACAAACGGAGCTCTGGTCGACATTCAGGCGAAAAAGCTAAGCCAACCCTACACCAACCTGACTTCTATCAAACCCCAACCCGATGTTGACCCGACATTGACCCGACATAAACTCAAAATTGACCCGACAAAAACACGACATTGGGTCGACATCGACCTTAAATTAGCCTTACATTGATCCGACATCGGGTCGACTTGTCTGTTCGGGACCATTTTGCTGGATTTCTTCCATACTCCACTGTCTTATATCAAATGATACTGAGTGACTCAATTGACAGTGACAATGAGCTTCGAATGAGAAAGGGGCTCTTCAAATTATGGTCATGTGAGAATTCGTTTACACAGAATTGGTTCATCTTCAATCGAATGATATGAAAATTTACAGCACTGGTCATCACCATATTTGACGCGTTCCTAATGATGACGGACTCGTATATTTTTGATCGCATCTCGATTTTGACAAGATATTTGTTAAAACCGAGTTTGAAATCTTGACACACCATCGTTCTTAGAGCACTGAAACTTATATTTGCAGAAGTAACATTTCAAAAATAATTATTGAAAATAGTCGAACATTATTGATTGCGTCGATTTAGGAAATGCTTCGAATATGGTACCTCCACCAAGGGGTATTCAACTCTGCACACCTTAATCTGTGCCAAGAGTTTTGACAGTGCCGAAAGCTGTGCCAAGCGTTGTGCTGCTCATTCCGAAGCAGGCCGAAGTGTATCAATCAAGTTGTCAATATCCCATAAGTTTGGCAACCCTGACGTTAAACTTTTTTGATTGTGTTTACATTTTCAATGTATCTAATTCCATGACCATGGTTAATGGCAAATATTAAGATTCATTCTCAATAGAATGAAAGCGGATTGGGCAGTGAAAGAGAAACTGGCAGCAATACAACCTATATGACCCGTCCACAAGAAACGGACGGTGGATGAAATTTTCACCAGCTGCCAGTAAAATGCTTCCCGACAAAATCAAACCCAGAATTAACGGCGCCGGTGGTGTAGTGGCAAGCGTGATTACCTCTCACGCCAGCAGGCCTGGGTTCAATCCCAGTCGGCGCCGCCGGGATGTTCTGAGGCATAACATCTCTGATCACGCCTTCCTTCGGATGGGAAGTAAAGCCGTTGGTCCCCGGTTTATGAGTTGATGGGTCGATAGGTAGGGCCCAGGTGTGGGAGCTGCCTTCCTGGCACGTCGGTAGCATTCGTGCTCAGCACGGAAAACAAGATCGACGGAAAACACAAAACAAAGGAAAAAAAAAAAAATCAAACCCAGAATTCAAACGGACGAAAGTTCACTTCCACCCTAGAAACAAAATCCTCGAAACAGTTCTGATCGACTCAGATCTACGCAACCTCGAAGACAGCACCCAAGCCTATCATATCGTAGATTGTGATGTCTCCTACCGTCACCCAATGACACACGTTCAAGCCTATCAAGTTCACGATCCTTTGCAGATGTGATACCTTCCACAAGGTACCACCAATCAAAACCAATGGTCAATGTACCGCCTGTGAAAACAATCAAATGCCCCCCCCCCCACTTCATATCTGTCATACCTCGGAAATGGTGCACGATCCAGATAAACTTCGCATCTGCAGTTCAACTGTACCCTGTGGTTGTTGTTGTTAATCTGCATGCCCATGGGATCTTGCTGAACAGTAAATTACTTACTGTCGTCATGCGTCACACACTTTCGAGATTGAGCAAGGCTTTATAATTTATTGATTGGCAGGCCAACCATCGCACCGGATCTTTTTTAGACGAACTAGTGCAACAGAAGAGTGGAGATTGGATCGTTGGTGATGGAGTGTTCTCACGGAATAGAATGTAATTGCCTTTTTGATTGCATTGATCTGTTCCTATAAATCCTATACTGTTTCGCTAAGGCAATCGCCCAGACCTGATGGAATATTTGGGGTTAATACGTATCGACATCCCCAATAAGTTCTGGGACTTGTATGGAACTAAAATCCTGTGGATTTCCCATCGAAGTCCACCAATTGAAACCAATGACTGCCAAGGATACCTAAGGAAAAACGTAGGAGAAAACGATAAAATTTTCATCCCGGAAGACTCTTGGTAAAACCGGGATTCAAAGCCAAATACAAAACCTTTATCGTTCGCTCTGAAGAACAACCTTGTAAAACAAAACAAAACTCTTCCGCAGCTGGCACAATGTTCAGAGGATTATTGTCCATTCAGTTCGCCGATCGCATTCCGCACCGCATCGTAAGATCGTATTGGACGATCTTACAAGCATTTGACCAACCGTTGCTGGAGGGAACCTATTTTGGCCATCTTGACTGTCGTATCGACCCTCTCGACCGACCATATTGTGGAAGAACGCTGTTGGCATGAAGCTATTCTGGACGAAACTACGAGCCGCTGGGATTTTCGCTACGAATCGGATGAGATAAACTTAGTTTCATGGTGCAGACAGGTGCAGGCAATACTCAAAGTATATTTCCTTGGAATCCGAGCCCAATGTGAAGCCCAATGGAGTAAACAAAGAAGTCAACCTTAGCAACGATTGGCAAAACGTCAACACTCGACAGTGATGCCGTTTTATATTATGTTGATTGTATCCTACTTGTCACCGTTTGTCCTAAAGAGCCGAATAGTGTGTCATGCTGTGTTTCGGCAAAGTGTGCAGAGTTGATTATCCCTTGACCTCCACGCTTTATTTATACTCGAATCCTTTCACAGAATCATCTTTGCGGCAAATGCAACACAGTAGGCCTGGCCGTTTTGATGTTTGTGTCATATTTCAGACATGCTGCAAACATCAATTTTGACAAGAAAAATGAATAGGTCTTCACTAACCTTATCATTTTCCATGATACTTTCTCGTATTGGCTGCGTTTGTTTTAGATTAGATTAGATTAGATTAGATTAGCTAGAGAAAGTTCTGAAGACGATAGATTGATAGTTCCGTTAGAGTACGGCAGTCTAAAAATTGAACAGAAGTTGAACTTCAGCAAAGGGCCATTAATGTGAAACTACTAAGGGGCTGTTCATTAACTACGTAGACAGTTTTTTTTTTAAATTATTGACCTCCCTCCCACTCTCCCCTGCGTAGAGAATTGTCCATACACAATTTTTAAAATTGGTATGAGCCGTGGATAATTTGATAACCCCCCCCCCCCTTTTAACTGACTACGTAGTTAATGAATAGCCCCTAATCAAACGCGCATTCGTTTACCTAACTCATACATTGATGGATGAGGGGATTTGAGGTATGTCCTCAAATCCACAAGCAACAGAGTGCGCGTTTGACTTGACTTGACTTGTATGTATGAGTAATGTATGAGTTAGGTAAAGGAGTGAGCGTTTGATTAGTATTGTCGCATTAATGGCCCTTTGCTCAATTTTATCTTTTGTTCAATTTTCACACTGCTGTACTCTAACGGAAATATCAATCTATCCTTTTCAGAACTTTCTCTAGCTAATAAATTGTCGCACTAAAGCTTCATGTTGATATTAGCATAGCATTTTCTTCCTACTCTCGTAAGCTTCACGTGTGAAGAAACACATCTTTTTGAATGAATTAAATAGTGCGAGGATTTAGGAAAGACATGATATTCACTGTGGATTTTAATTTCAACGAGAAAACACGAGTTTCCTTAATTGGTGCATTCTGCCGCAGGAACATTACCTGTTTCGACTATATTATGCTTCACTAAATCACTTTTCCACGTTCGATGAAACCAGAGACTTTTACTTAGTCAACTTATTAAAATTATCGTTTAAATTTATAGTCGACCACTTATTTTAGCCACGACGACTAGAGTGGAAAAGACCAATCTCCTGCGAGCGTGAACGCAGTAATCTATCTCTTTCCAGAATGTCCTCAAATTTCTCTTTATTGTAGCTTTTCGGGAAGTTCCATATTCGCGACAGTCCTTGTTTGCACCCACGTAGCATTTTTAGTGTGTTTGAATTGGGTATACTAAATAGTTTATAAGCATTGTTCTTGGTTTCGTTTTATATTGGCGCTTAATTGATTTTAATTTGTTCTTAGTGTTATTATTCAAAAAAGGTAGAATAGAGATAAGTTTATATTAGGAAAGCAAGCATAGGATATTATGCCTCAACGGTAACAAAGGTACTTCGTGACTTTACCAAGAAAAGTCGATTAGAAGAACTCGAATAGGAAAACTAAATTAATAATTAATAAGCCGGCCTGCGTGACGCTGTAAACTGGCAAGAAAAGACTTGTTACGCTTACTCCAATCGACGAAGAATCGCCAGGGGCTGTACATTTTCCACGTCAACAGTTCTTGACAGGATTGAGATTTCTCACCTCTGCGTGGTCAATCGTCCATTTATATATTTTTTAATTTTAATTGAATCATGGACATCTGCCAACCCCAATTTATCATCTAACAGTCCGATCTGATTTATGATCTTGATCCGAAGGACTGCGATAAAAATACATAAAATTAAAACAAAAACAACTTAATTCTTCGTAATGCGATCGTATTTCTATTCCACATTAGATTCATACACACAACTCAAAAACTTTATGAGCTATCTGGATTTATATCAGCCTCGTGAGCTTTCTGTTTGGCACTCGAATAGATAGATTCTTTTAGAGAAACACATTTTCTATTTTTGAAACCAGACGTTCCCATCGCTGCACTCTATTGAAAAGCAAACACATCTTCGCTTGATTTCCTACTCGTCGCAGAACCAAAAAAAAAAACAAAAAAGCTCAGGTGAGGCACTTCTGCTATCAGCGACAAGACAAACAAAGATTTCGTTCGCTTCCGTCCGTGTTTTCCGTTCGAGCACCAGCTTTTTGAATTATGCCTAAGCCTTACAGCACACCTCGTTGAAAGGTACCTGCCCGTATGGGTTTGCCTTGCTCCCATCCTAACGAACGAAAAAATAGTGTCATTTTAGACACTAGCCATCAGTTTTGAGCGCCAGCCCCACGGTGCACCACCCCACCGGGGGGAAAATCGCCAACTATTTGACAATCCCCGTTTTTTTACGGCCCATCTTTTCTATACGCGCACCCGGTCACATATCGGGCAAAGAAACTAATCCTTTGAAAATCTATTTGCTTGCTGTCACATGCGCGCACGCGAGAATATACACACTGCCACATTCCCCAGTCCCCGTTCGCTCACAAAAGACAAAATACACATTGGGAAAAAAACTCCGAAAGATTTCGATGAACGCGAAAATCTAAGCCACGTCTTCTGCCTGCTACACCCCTTCGCTCCCTCTGCAGCCTAAATTTGAAACATACCAACTATGCTGCACTGCATCGCGAACGCAGAGATCAACCGTCGTCGTCGTCGTCGGTATCATCATCGCAGCGTATTTATTCGACGACGACGACGGTATGGCGAGAGCGCAGGAATTATTTCCTACACCTATTGGCTTTTCCCCAGTATAAGTCTCTCACTATATATATATGTATATGCAAGCTAGAAAAGGGCCGATAAAATTGCATAAACAACACATTCCCGACATTTTCTACCATGCTCTCCCGAGCCATCACGGAACGGAACTGGTCTTCGCGGGATGACCACTTGGCAACTATAGAGTCCGCCGCGCCAGAAGCTAGCCAATGCAATGTATGGAAGCAAATTATTCTTCTCCCTGCTGCACAAATAAATAAATCATGCCGAATATTAGAATACGGCTTTTTGGGGAGCTGCTGGCTGCTGCAGTGTATCTTTGTTTCGCTCTCTAGCCGTTTATTTACGGGATGGACGGACGACGAGGCATACGACCGAACGAACGGTGTCGGTTTCCGTACAATTGCGAATTGAATTCGAGAACATCAAATTTAGAAAACAGTTGGGATGAAAAAAAAAAAAATATAACCAAAATTGGAACGTGTGCAGGCAGGAGGCGTCTTTTGCCGAACAGGGTGCTACATTTTTGTGAGGATGCTGCTTTTGGTACTTTATTGTTTTTGGCCGCTTGGGACATTGAACAGGGTTGAACGATTTGGAGAGTCTAGATAATTTTATATTAGTAAACAAATATTGATCTTAAATTATATGTGATTCAAATGAACAGAAGGTAAGGATGATTTTTTTTCAAGAATATTAACCTAAATCAGTGATCTCCAACGTTTTCTGCATCGAGGGCTTTCTGCGATTTCTTTATGACATATCAAAGTGATGATATATGGAACTCAAGAGGGTAGTTTGGTTCGGAAATTCTTTTGTTATAACGTTGTGCAAAATTTGGACAGCAAGGCCTGTGTTATCTTATCTTATTAAATAAAATATTTACTGCACTAAACTTGCGCCAACTGAAACGGACTTTTTGATTATTTAAAACACTTGAACTAACTCCAGACAATATTTGAGTTGGGTAAGTGCTCCAGTTTTTGGCCGTAGGGCCCTAATTAAAATATCATTGTTTCATTTGCGTAGTAGATATACGGTAGAGAACTACTTTAGCATAAGTGCTTATTTCCATCATATCTACCAAAAAGATCAAATATATCATTACTTTCGATGTGAACGATAACGAACGACGTTTGGTACACTGCAAAAAATTAATTTGAATGTTACATCCAAGAGGATGCACTTCAATCATGTCGAAAATCTCATGTAATTTTTATGGCTGCAAAAATAAACAAATTCAGTAAAAAGCATGATAATTTTGTCCTTTTTGGCAAGTAATATTACATCATATTTTCGACACGATTCAAGTGCATCCACTTTGATGTGTGTGTGTGTATTCAAAAAAGCGTTTTATCAGAGCTGGGATTGAACCCAGGACTGCTGGGGTGAGAGGTAATCACGCTTAACACTACACCACTGGCTTCGCTATTCAAGTGCATCCTCTTTAATGTGATATCAAAATTAACTTTTTGCTGTGTACGATAGCTTAGTTCAAAAGCTACAAAACCACATAATATGAATATTTGCATCTATAATGCTCAAAAACTAAAGAAGCGCTCCTATTGTTTCTGTCTACAACCGCACACAGAACAAAAATCTAAATTTTGATCATCGCGTAAAATTATCCCCTTTTAATTTAGAGCTGAAATTGTTTGCAAGCTTGTATAAAATATTGCTGATTGATGCAATATCGCGCTTAAATTTACATGAAACATTGTTACCTGGGATGTTTGTCGACTCTAGAATTGATTTATGAGGTTTTGTCACATGCTCTTTTAGTTTACGATACTTGATGCATTTTAGAATACACAACTTGGTACGGGAGGTGTCAAATGAGAAAATATTGACGAAAACAACACAACATTGCTCTAGCGGCAATGTGATGTAAATTTTGACGCGCAATTCCTAACAAAAGAAGCACACTTTCGTCACAAAAAGTTGCAGCAGTTTGCTTGTGACTGAACACATAGAAATTTCCACAACCGTTTTATTATTTTATTATTTTTTTTATCATTATTTATTTGACATCTCACTGCGTCCTAGCAAGAAGTACGGTCGCGCTCCGTTGTTTTGGAAGTTTTCTCGGTATTCTCTTGATATAAATTATCAGTTTTTTTTCTCACTAAGTGACTCCTGGCATAGTTCCCGGTAAATTGATCGAAAAGTGAGTTTTTTTTAGTAGAAAGTGTCATTTTCGGATCGATTAATCCGTGCTATTGGTAATTCGCAAACTAATTTGGGCATCATCGTTGCGTGGTCACGCATACGCGCTTACGCATGCCCGCGCACGTATCATCATCATCGAGTGTGAGCACCCGTTTCTACATCTACATCGTTCATCAATCATCAATCATCGTGCGCCTGTGTGCGCTGAGTACCGAGCCTCGATCAAGTGCACCACAACGAAGGTCATCCACGCAGCGCGTCTCTTCCAGCCATCTGTGTAAACGCCTACACATATAACGCTCGGTGGTAGAAGTATAGAATTATCAGATAAGTTTTTGTTTTTTTTTGTTTCTTTTCCTCCTCCATTAGTTAAATTTTCATTTTGTATTTCTGTGTTTTCTGTGTATTGTGTCTGTGCGTTCAGTGGGAGAGCGTTTTGCGCTCCCACTAGTTGAACAAAATGGATGTTTTGTCAGAAGACGACATGGATGACCATTCATCTCAGAATAATGATGATGTCATCCCTGGTTCGTCGTCTCAGTCTGTCAATGGGCAGGATGAGAAAAGCACCAGATTGCGGGCCTACCCGAATGACTCGACTGGCCCATGGGTTGTCTATTTTCAGCCCAAAAACAAACCCTTGAATGTTGTTCAGATATCTGATGATCTGACAAAGCGATTCTCTGCCGTGACCGAAATAACGAAGGTTAGGCACAACAAACTTCGTGTGACCGTCGCTAACCTGAAACAGGCCAATGAAATTGCTGTTTCCCAGTTTTTCACACTGGAATATAGGGTGTACATTCCAGCTTCTGATGTGGAGATCGAAGGCGTGGTCACTGAGGCGAGCCTGAACCCCGAGATACTGGAGAAGCAAGCGGTTGGCCGATTCAAGAACCCCTTGCTTCCTCCGGTAAAGATACTGGCCGTTCATAGAATGAAGTCAGTATCGCTCAGCGAGGGTAAAAAGAGTTTTACCCCCACAGACTCGTTTCGGGTGACCTTTTCTGGATCTGCCCTTCCTCAATACATCGAGCTGGGAAAACTTCGTCTTCCTGTGCGGTTGTTTGTACCTCGGGTCATGAACTGCCAGAATTGTAAGCGGTTGGGACATACGGCCTCCCACTGCGGCAACAAGGCACGCTGCTCCACATGCGGGGAGAAGCATGAGGATGGCGCCTGCGCAGCTACTGCACCAAAATGCGTGTACTGCAATGGAACTCCTCCTCATGCTCTCTCGTCGTGCCCGGCGTACAAACAGCTCGGGGACAAAATGAAACGCTCCCTTAAGGAACGTTCCAGGCGGTCTTTTGCAGAAATGCTTAAGACAGCCAAGCCATCGACCAACGAAACAAATCCCTTCGCTCTTTTGTCAGATGACGAGTCTGGCTCTGACTTGGCTGAGGAGGGAGTTTCTTTCAGTTTTCCGGAAGGTTCTGCCCGGAAACGAAAACGCATCCGTTCGCGGAAAGTTGCAGATCAAGAACCCCAAATCAGCTTGCCCAAATCAAGGAGTGGTGGAAAAAAGGAGACTTCTACTCCTCCTGGATTCCGCAGAACTGATTATACCCAGGATTTTCCACCTCTTCCGGGGACATCCAAAACCCCTGATGCCCCAATTTTAAGAACAGAAGCCCCTTCTTCATCTGGGCTGTTCTCATTTGATGACATTGTGGACGGTATTCTCAAATACCTCAACATTTCTGATCCTCTGAAAAGCATTGTCCTCACATTGCTTCCGACTGTGAAATCCTTCTTGAAGCAATTGACTTCAAAATGGCCCCTTCTTGCAGCTATCATCTCCTTCGATGGATAATTTTCCAAACGAGGTCGGGGATTTGATCACTGTTCTACAGTGGAATTGTCGAAGTATTATTCCGAAATTAGATTCGTTCAAGTATTTAGTCCATAACAATAATTTCGATGCATTTGCCCTCTGTGAAACATGGCTCTCTTCAGAAATTGATCTCCCTTTTTTTGATTTTAACATTATTCGATTGGATCGTGAGGATTCACGTGGAGGAGGGGTACTTTTGGGGATCAAAAAGTGCCATTCCTTCTATAGAGTGAATCTTCCCGAATTTCCCGGTATTGAAGTTGTCGCATGTCAGGCTACTATTAAAGGTAAGAGCCTTTGTATTGCTTCTGTATATATTGCTCCTAGAGTCTCTGTTAATCGCAAACAACTTTTCGACATATGTGCGGTACTTCCCGCTCCATGGTTGATCATGGGAGATTTTAACTCCCACGGTACAGGCTGGGGGGAGCTGTACGATGATAACCGTTCTACTTTGATTTATGATCTCTGCGACAACTTCAACATGACAATCCTTAACAATGGAGAAGTAACACGTTTGGCTGGTCCATCCTCGAATGGTAGCAGATTAGACCTCACCTTTTGCTCCAATTCACTATCGTTGGATTGCACTTGGCATGTAATCCAGGATCCGCACGGTAGTGATCATCTGCCGATCAAAATTTCGATTGCCAGTGGGTTCAACTCGTCAGAATCCGTTAACGTCGCGTATGATCTAACCCGTAACATCGATTGGACTTAGTTCCAATCCGCGATAGACGATACAGTATCGTCAGTGGAAGAGCTTCCGCCGTTGGAGGAATATAATTTCCTCTCTAATCTCATCGTCGACAGCGCACTTCAAGCTCAAACACGACCGGTGCCGCGATCGTCTATTCGTAAGAAAACACCATCGCTCTGGTGGGATCAACAATGCACGGAGGTTTACCGTAAAAAGTCCGACGCGTTTAAACTTTTTCGGAAACGCGTAACACGCGAGCATTTCAACGCATACACATTAGGGTGTTTCATTTTGAAAAAAGTGATGAATTTTTGATAGGCCACCCTCCAGTTCGATTCATAGCCCCAAAATATGAACCTGTGCAAAAAATGGTAAAGATTGATGAAGGTTTAGAGGTCGCGCCAATGATTTGGATTTTGTATGGAGATTTTGGTGAATTAGTATGGGAAATTATTGATTTTCGTTTACATTGCTCTAACTTTGGTTGTAGTTGTCCAAACGTTGAAAAAAAAAAATATGTGGTTGTCATGACAATGATCAACAAGCCTGTTGTTGTTGCGATGAAATTGGCGTTGTTGCCTTGTACATATTCATCTGTCAATTTACCCTATTTTGCCATTTTTTCACATTTTTATAATTCTTGATACGCTGCAAAACTGAGCGTAGCAACTGTAGGCTTTTTGTTTATTGCCATAGCAATAACATACTAAATTTTTTCGACATTTGGACAAGTAGAAGCAAAGTTATAGCGATATAAGCGATTTTTTAAATTCTTCCATAGTAATTCCCATACAAATTTCAAATCATTGGCGCGACCTCTAAACCTTCATCAATCTTTACCAATTTTTGCACAGGTTCATATTTTGGGGCTATGAATCGAACTGGAGGGTGGCCCATCAGAAATTCATCACTTTTTTCAGAATGAAGCACCCTAATACACATCTCTTGAACGCGAACTCAAGAGCCTCATCAAGGCCAAAAAACGGGGTTACTGGCGGCAGTTTGTAGACGGATTGTCGCGCGAAACGTCTATGAATACGCTTTGGAGTACGGCGCGAAGAATGCGTAACCGGTCTACTAACAACGAAAGCGAGGAATGCTCGGATCAATGGATTCTTAAATTCGCGCGAAAAGTGTGTCCGGATTCCGTGCCGTCGCAGTTGATTCCTCGCGAAACCGCAAATTTGGTAGACGAAATCAGTCAGCCTTTTTCAATGGTGGAACTTTCACTCGCTCTCCTTTCGTGTGGCAATTCTGCCCCGGGATCTGATAGAATCAAGTTCAACTTGCTGAAAAACCTCCCAGACGTCGCTAAGAGGCGCATGTTGAACTTGTACAATCAGTTCTTGGAGCTCAATATTGTTCCCGACGATTGGAGACGAGTAAGGGTGATAGCCATTAAAAAGCCTGATAAACCCGCGTCGGATCACAATTCGTATCGGCCCATCGCGATGCTGTCGTGTATTCGGAAATTGATGGAGAAAATGATCCTTTTTCGCCTCGACAAATGGGTTGAGACGAACCACCTTCTTTCAGATACTCAATTTGGTTTCCGTAGGGGTAAGGGAACGAACGACTGTCTCGCGTTGCTTTCCTCGGAAATTCAGTTGGCTTTTGCTAAGAAAGAGCAAATGGCTTCTGTGTTCTTGGATATCAAGGGGGCTTTTGATTCAGTATCCGTTGAAGTTCTTTCAGAGAAACTCCACGCTTGTGGATTGTCTCCATTAATGAATAATTTTTTGTACAATTTGCTGTCAGAAAAACATATGAGCTTTTCTCATGGAAACTCTACAGCTTTTCGATTTAGCTACTCGGAAAAAAATCCGTTCCCAAAAACGGGAACGGACCGTGAACTAAAAATCACGGCCAGCTATCCAGAACAAAATTTTCTCAAATATACACCGTGAACTATGGTTCACGGCTGTGGTTCACGAATATGGGAACTCTTTTTTTCCCGTGTACATGGGTCTCCCCCAAGGCTCATGTTTAAGCCCCCTTTTGTACAATTTCTACGTTAGAGAAATTGATGTCTGTCTTAGTGACAATTGCACGTTGAGACAACTTGCAGATGACGGCGTAGTGTCTATCACAGGGCCAAAAGAGGTTGACCTGCAAGGACCCTTACAGGATACCTTGGACAATTTGTCTACTTGGGCTATTCAGCTAGGTATCGAATTCTCCACGGAGAAAACTGAGTTGGTCGTTTTTTCTAGGAAGCATAGCCCAGCACAACCGAAGCTTCAACTTTTGGGTAAACCGATCACTCATTCCATGTCCTTTAAATATCTTGGGGTCTGGTTCGATTCCAAATGCACCTGGAGATCCCACATTGAGTATCTGAGACGAAAATGCCAACTAAGGATCAATTTCCTTCGATCAATTACCGGAACGTGGTGGGGAGCCCATCCACAAGATCTTCTGACGTTGTACCGGACAACGATTTTATCGGTTTTAGAGTACGGTAGTTTTTGCTTCCAGTCGGCAGCTAAAACGCACATCATCAAGCTGGAACGGATCCAGTATCGTTGTCTTCGTATCGCGTTAGGATGCATGCACTCGACTCATACTATGAGTCTCGAAGTGCTGGCGGGCATGTTGCCACTATCCGTCCGTTTTTCAGAGTTATCTCTTAGGCTCCTCACCCGTTGCGAAGTAATGAACCCACTGGTGATCGAAAATTTTGAGAAGCTTCTGGAGCTAAATCCTCAAACATGTTTTATGACTTTGTACTACCTATATTTAACACAGGATGTCAGCCCTTCAAGAAATATTCCCAATCGTGTAATCTTCTCCGATTTCGGCAATTCAGTGAATTTTGATTTATCTATGACGCAGGAAATCCGCGGAATTCCAGAGCATCATCGTCCTATGATTGCTCCGTCATTATACGCTGCAAAGTTTGGCCATGTTGATTCTGCAAGAACGTTTTTCACAGATGGATCTCTAATAGAGGAGTCCGCTGGTTTTGGTGTATTTAATGAATTTCATAGCGCCTCTCGAAAACTTGAAGCTCCTTGTTCTGTGTATGTGGCTGAACTGGCAGCAATTCACTACACCTTGGAAACTATTGCTTCACTTCTTCCAGACCACTACTTTATTTTTACGGATAGTCTCAGTTCTGTCGAGGCTATCCGTTCCATTAGGCCGGTAAAGCACTTCTCGTATTTTCTCTTGAAAATACGAGAACTGCTTAGAACTTTATCCGTGCGCTCTTTCATCATCACCTTCGCGTGGGTCCCTTCGCATTGCTCAATTTTGGGCAATGAGAAGGCGGATTCACTTGCGAAGGTTGGCGCTATGGAAGGCGACATTTATGATCGACAGATCGCCTATAGTGAATTTTTCTCTATTTATCGTCAGCAGTCGCTCGTTAGCTGGCAACATCAATGGAGTGAAGGGAGCTTGGGACGATGGCTACATTCAATTATCCCTAAGGTGTCGAAGTTTGCATGGTTCAAAGGGTTGGACTTGAGTCGAGACTTCATACGCGTGATGTCTCGTCTCATGTCCAATCACTATTGTCTAAACGCTCACTTGTTCCGCGTGGGGTTGGGAGACAGCAATCTCTGTGAATGTGGACAAGGTTACCAGGACGCTGATCACATCCTTTGGTCTTGTGCGGAGTATCGTGGAGTCAGATCACATTTTTATGATTCCCTTCGGGCTCGAGGTAGACAACCTAATGTTCCAGTTCGGGATATTTTGGCTAGACGCGATCTGGAGTTTATGAAACTCATATATGTTTACTTTAAGGATATTAACCTTAGATTGTAAGTTTGATTAACCTTGTGCTTAGTTTGTATTTTGTACGTGTGGGTTTTTTTTTTTCAATGTTTGTTTTCAAGATGAATAGAAATAATTTCATGCTTTAGGATTAATTAAATAGTTGTATCGTAAACCACATTTCAAACCTCCTTCTTCCCTTTTCCCATCCAAAAAATTGTAAATCTCCACTAACCTCGAGACAACCGCGAGTACTCGGTCCAGTTCCTTTAACTTTAAATTTAAGACAGTAATAATGTATAACGCAAAGGATAACTCGGCTCTGTAAAGTTTATTCGATTGAGCCTGTACAAATAAAGTAATTATAAAAAAAAAAAAATTATTTATTTGACGGCGTATAAAAAAAAACGCAGACAGATAATTCCTTAAAATACAGCTAATCCTTTTTAAAAAAAGGTTTTTCCAAACATTAAAATCCTAACTGTCACGTGACTCATTGAAACGTTGACAGCAAACATCAAGTGGAATATTCTGTACATAGAGTGTACGATATCGAGGTATACGAAGAAGATCATTTAGACGCGTCTGTCTAACAGGAGCATTGAAATTAAGCTGTCCATGAAGTTCAGCACAATCAACATTGTTGCTCAGAATTTCGAATATAAACAATCGTTGCAGAAGTATCCTCCTATCTGCCAATAACCGCTGGTTTTTTCGTTTAATTCGGTTATTTGGTTTCCGACAAACATCTCTTAGTTCACGAATTCCGTGATTTTCGGGTCTTGTTCCATCCATTTATTAATTAAGATTGTATAGAATCATGGTACCTTCCATTTGGTACACTGCAAAAAACTATGAATTTTAATGGTGATGTAAATATCCATGCATGCTAAAATTGAAGCATGTGAACTTCCTTTCCACTTAAACTAGCAGCTTGCAAGAAATGTTGCTTACAAAGATGAATGATTGCATACAATATTTAGAATATTCCATAGAATAACTCTTAAATTTAAACAATCTGCAATGTGAATTTGTATGATACATAACGCTCCATTTATGTGCATTAGAGTGATGCAAAATTTGAAATTTTCGCTCCACAATACTTAAACGATTCCAAATCGGATCCTGACTAACCTCTCAAAATTTGAACCCATTTGGTGAGAAACTGAGATGGCACAAACCATTTGAAGTTTGTATGGGAATTACTATGGTAAAACCAAGATTTTTGTTCATGTCTATCTAATAATGCACCATATCGGTCTGCTTCAAAAACTTTCAACTGTACTTGTAGGAAATTTTCCCAGCTACAACTTTGCTCAAGACCACTTTTTGATTAAATGCGAAGGATCGACAGTTATCAATGGTTCAATGCGCTGATGTCTTCTGATTATGCTCAATCAATTGCTTAGCAGGCAACATTGCTGTTTCTGGGGCGTTGAATAGGACACAAATCTCATGGCTACTATGTCACACTGCAAAATACAGTGTTGCCTACAGAGCAGCTGCTTGATCATGTCATAAGTTTACCAAGCTCTTAAATAATTAATAACTTTTTCCTGTCTCGTTTTACATAGAAACGATCTTGAGCAAAGTTGTAGCTGAGAAAGTTTTCTATAAGAATGGCTATCGAACTGTTTCGCAGCTCAGTATGGAAAAAGACTAGAAGGCAATGAACAAAAAGTTGAGATTTCCCATAGTAATTAACATGTAAACTTCAAATGGCTTGTGCGAAGTCTGTTTCTAACCAAATGAGTTGTAACTTTGGGAGGCTAATCAGGACCCGATTTGAAACCATTTAAGCACTGTGGAGCGAAAAAGTCAAATTTTGCATCAGTCTATTGTGCATCATAGGGACAGAAATTTACACTACTTTTTCGAACTGTGTAGTTGTTGCGTTCAAACGGTAGAGTGATTGCCGAAATATGTTTAAGAAATTTGTGTTACGTGCTCTCAAACACACATACACAGAAAGGCATTTTTCCGATCCCGTCAAGCTGAGTCGATTGGAAGACTAAAGGGTAGACTGATGCAAAATTGCTCCACAGTACTCAAACGGTTCCAAATTGGGCCCTCATTAGCCTCCCAAAATTTGAACTCATTTAGTGAGAAACTGACTTGGCACAAACCATTTGAAGTTTATATGGGAATTACTATGGAGAAACCATAATTTTGGTTCATATCTATCACAAAATTCACCATTTCTCTCTACTTTAGAAAATGATAGCTGAGCTTATTGAAAATTTTCTCAGCTACAACTTTGTGAAGACCACTTTTCGATCAAATGTAAGGAACAAAAATTATTAATGGTTCAAGTCACTGATGTCTTATGATTATGCTCAATCGACTGTTCAGCAGGCAGCATTGGTGTTTATGGCGCGTAGAATAGAGGACAAAAAGCATGGCTACTATATCATACTGCAGAATACAGTGTTGTTCTCAATACAGTTGCTTAATCTTGCCATAAGATTATCTCTTAAACAATTAATAATTATTTAATTTGACGTTTGGCTGAAAAATGATTTTCTGCAAAGTTGTAGCTGATAAAAATTCCCTAAGAATAGTAATAGAATTTGTTAAAAGTACAATATGTAAAAAGGCTAGAAGATAATGAACAAACAATTTTGTTTTCCCATACTCATACATATTCCTTCGTGTAGTGGCATGATGCCAAATCCGTGAGCCTTCAGAAAGGTGTACTCCGCTTTCACAAGTGCAAATCGCTTGCCAAATTAGGAACTTCTTTGTGAACTTCGACATCTTCTTTGTCCGGAGGTTCTCGGGAACATCACACTTATCCTTGGCAGTCACATACAGGTTTCCTGGAATCTGGTTGAAGTCCGCCTTCACATACGTCTGGTCATCCATTACGCAGCAGTGTGGTTTCGTTAACTTCTGGCCGTGCATCTTCCGGGCACGGCTTTTTGCGACCGTATTCTGTAATCGTGACGAGAAGAAAGTCCTGCTCACATGCAACTTTTTAGCCACATCTCGAACTGAGGCGTTCGGTTTCCGTTTAAAGGCCTGACCTGACGGCTTTTTTCCCTGATCTTTGCTTCCGATCAACAGTCAGACGTTCTTAGAATCGTTTTATGATACCAGACACCGTGAAATTCGCGATTCCCAACTTTTTTTTTCCGGTGGCACGATGCGACCGATCCTTATTCTCAAAGTACTCGTGCAAAAATTTTTCGCGCACGCACTGTTCTTTCGTCGTCATTTTGAAAATTTTTGCGCACCTGATGAAATCAACTCACAGAGTGTAAACAAGACACATTATACTATGTCTACGCAACATTTCAATTAATTTTACCCAACGGATCAAAAGTTAGAGTAATTTGAGTGTGTGCGGATTTTAAACGGTACACCCTTTATTAGAAAAAATATAAATGTTTTTATAAAAGCAAAAAAAAAAATTAAACTATAAACGTGAAAAAAAAAGTTAATCAAAAATAAGACCAATTGTAAATATACTCCACCATTATTCGATTTGACGGAACCAGAGTACCAGAATTTTTGGAGTACATTGACATTACACTGGAGCTGTCAAATTGCTCCCGGGATGCTCCAAACGGCACTATTCAAAACATTTCTGACTCCAACCAAAACACCTCCACCACGTCGAAATCGAGTAATGGCGCTATAAGCATAAGCCATAAAAGGCTAGGGCAAGAGATAGTGCTCATTAGGGTGTTTCATTTTGAAAAAAGTGATGAATTTTTGATAGGCCACCCTCCAGTTCGATTCATAGCCCCAAAATATGAACCTGTGCAAAAAATGGTAAAGATTGATGAAGGTTTAGAGGTCGCGCCAATGATTTGGATTTTGTATGGAGATTTTGGTGAATTAGTATGGGAAATTATTGATTTTCGTTTACATTGCTCTAACTTTGGTTGTAGTTGTCCAAACGTTGAAAAAAAAAATATGTGGTTGTCATGACAATGATCAACAAGCCTGTTGTTGTTGCGATGAAATTGGCGTTGTTGCCTTGTACATATTCATCTGTCAATTTACCCTATTTTGCCATTTTTTCACATTTTTATAATTCTTGATACGCTGCAAAACTGAGCGTAGCAACTGTAGGCTTTTTTTTTATTGCCATAGCAATAACATACTAAATTTTTTCGACATTTGGACAAGTAGAAGCAAAGTTATAGCGATATAAGCGATTTTTTTAAATTCTTCCATAGTAATTCCCATACAAATTTCAAATCATTGGCGCGACCTCTAAACCTTCATCAATCTTTACCAATTTTTGCACAGGTTCATATTTTGGGGCTATGAATCGAACTGGAGGGTGGCCCATCAGAAATTCATCACTTTTTTCAGAATGAAGCACCCTAGTGCTCATGTCCCAACCGTCAGAGGAAAATGGAGCACCACTTAACCTTTCTAGTCTAGATGCTTCCAACGACCAACCAACCAATAATTACCAAAAACGGAACGTACGGTACGAGATGTCCACGTTTCATCCATTTATTGGCATCTGAGCATCGTGTTTAAATCTTCGGTTTAAACAGGCCCGATGTTCTCTGAACCATCATGCCCCTGAAATGCTGCAATTTTAATATATGTGACGCATCCTCGATGTGACATATATCTCGCGCAACACGAGAAAAGGGCCTATCATTGTTGTTCGATTCTCTTCATCGATTTTCTTTCTCGCGAATAACCCGACTGCAAATGAATTTCCCATTCAGGGCAAGCTAACATCATCTTCTGTCGATTTGTGCTGTGAGCTTAGCAAAAAATTCGTTTATGTTGCCGTGGTAAACCTAAGAGAAAGTCGGAGAAGAGAATAGATCTACGAGGGTAGGCCCTTTTCAAATGTTACACGAGATATATCAATGCTTTCAAGAACTGGCTGTGTTGGTGCTAGATTAGATTAGATTAGATTTGAAGCACTTCCACAGATATTCATTGAGAGCTTTCTATGCCAACCAATGCATGAATTTGTATACTGTGTGGCTAGTTGAGAAAGATTTCCTCGACTGGAACGGGATCGATCCCGCTGCATTTGGCTTGGTTACACCGTGCCTTTTCTGACTAGGCTAACTGAGGTCCCAAGAGAGCGAAATGACCTTCATGGCTTTTCAATTGGATTTTTCAGTAGCTAACTTTAATGGTGGTAAGCTCCAACCGGTATTATCCTCGGATTAAATCTCGATCAAGAACTTCCGGCTGCTTTGATGTTGACATCAGAGTGAATCAACGTGACTTTAAGCAAATATTTTGCAGATCATCCAAACAGGGACGGTATTAAAAGTTAATCCGAGTTGGAGCTTACCGCCATAAGAGAGATAATTAGCGGCGCCGGTAGTGTAGTGGTAAATAAGCGTGACTGCCTATCACTCCAGTCTGCGTCGTCGGGATTTTCTGAGGCCATTGATCAGAGATGTTATGTAAAGCCGTTGGTCCCGGGTCCATGAGTTTATGGGTCGATAGGTTGGGTTCAGGTGTACGGCAAATCGACGCAAATCAAATCAAGGAAAAAAAAAAGAGAGAGATGATTAACTTTTGAGCAGTTCAGATTAATTGCTCAAATTACGTCTCAATTTGATTTACCTACTTGCTATACTCAGTATAAAGCTTATTCGACTTTTTGTTTCTTCGAGCTATTGTCCTTCGAGCTATTATCCTTCGGACTTCGACCTTTTATCCTACGACCGTTTTTACATGCGAGTGTTTTTGTTTCTTATAAGAATCAGCAGTTCTTTTGGGTCATATTGAAGCAGTTTACATTTGAACTTAATCATACATTAGCGTTATTTTGCCTTCTTCATGACATGATTGTCGTATGAAGACACATGCATGACTTAAAGTTCGGCCCAATGAAATATTAGGCCAATTGACGCATTCGACCACAGGAATCCAAAACTGTCCCGTACAATCCTGGTCTGATCATTTTAACATAACAGAAAATCTCACAAAAATATCAATCAGAACTTACATTTCAGTGCATCCCTGTGTCCTGTTTCATTTCACCATGCCAACTCTGTGTAGGGGAATTTACGTATTCTCGTCAATCTAAGCAGCGTCTGCACTTCTACTAGCATTTTATCAGCGTCACGCACATATATGATGTGTCTGTTTGTTTACATTCATCTGCTGCTTGCTTCTCTATCCATTCCAATCGACAGAATTTTTCAAAACGTTTTGAAAGCGTTTTTACAACGCTCCAAACTTCTCAGGTGAGTGTGACTATTGTCGGCAGTCTCTTTTTCTTCGGCAACCTTCCCATTAGAACTGCGTGTTAACCAGCTGTTCTATTATCGGCAACTCGAAATCAACCCCATTTTGTAGTGCGTATGCTTTATTTGAAGAAAAATGTAGCATTACTGGATTGCTCGATCGTTCAAATATAATCAGATTGAAGCTGAAAGGCTAAACAATCGTTTGGACACATTCAGGGAAGTGCGTTGCTGGGAAAACATAGTGAAATTAACGTTTAAATTTTGGTTGCCGAAAACAGTCAATGGGTGCCGAAGCCAACATTTACCCTATGTCATTTAGTTATCCCCTGCAAACTTTTGCCAATGCCTATCGAAATTCTATAGTTTTGTTTGTCTAGCGCTGGAAGGATTTCCTTACTAAAAAAAAGTAAAGGGTTGTGTCCTAGACACGACCGCAGTATGACGTAGAACCACACAAAATTGATGTTTTTCATGCATTTTTGACTATTATACTTTATCTTAAAATTTTCAAGTATTTCAATGTTTCGGTTATGGTTGACTCAAAACAATTTACACATTTTTCTTGACAAATATCCATGTGAAATTCTACATGATTTTCATTTGACCACACATAAACAGAATCCACTCAGAAGTACACATGAAATTTACACGCAAATGAATAGTATGTGTGGTCACGCATGGTTTTTATATGTACATATTGTAAGTATGTGGCCGACACATAGATATTGATTTGTTAGGAGCGGTATTTGAGGGGTGGGGGAGGGGGTTTAGGAAAGGTTGTTGATGAGTGGCGGTGGGGGGTTAGGAGAGGTTGTTGAGGGAGGGGAGAGATTGTTGTGAAGGGGGGAGGGGGAGAGATTGTTGTGAAGGGGGGAGGGGGAGAGATTGTTGTGAAGGGGGAGGGGAAGAGGTTGTTGTGAAAGGGGGAGGGGGTTTACATCATTATTGTGGTCACGCCGTGATCCACCTTTAGCCGCTGATTTGGTCCTGCTTACTGCAGGACCAAGCAGTGATGCCACATTTTTCGAATTTAGATCTGTATTTTCATCGCAAAAAATCTTTTTAAAAATCTTGCTCACAAAAATCTGTATAATTTCCGTTTTATGGTCTCAGTGCGGATTTACGTAAATCTCCATTGAGCAAATTCATAGTTCAAAATAGTTCAGTTTGTTCTAAGTTTAGAATCATAAAAAATTACTAAAGTTTCATTGGCATAGCTAATGGGGGTGACAAGGGGGCCAGGCCTCTTCAGAAATACAAGTGCGGCAAACTTTATAGAAGTTTTGCGAATTTCGTAGCATTTTAATGAAGTTTGCTTTCTAAAGAATTTGTCTATTTTTAAAATCTTGAAATCCCACAATCTTGATGTGTTTTGTATCTCTTCTACAGTGAAAATTTTCGTAATGAATTACCCAAGGGAAATGTCGGCTTCGGCAATACCTTAACGTATTATCGTCAGCAGGGTAAACAAAGTTCTAGAGCACTCAAATTTGGCCAATAGATGCTCTAAAACACAATGTATCCACATGCCAAAATTAAGCTCTCAAAGACCTTGTTTACCCCCCTGACGAAGTTAAGGTATTGCTGAAGCAAACATTTCCCCTATCAAAAATCCCTAGAATTTGATTTTGTTTTTGTCTGAGGTTACGAAAACCTTTATCTGGACATTGGACATAACACAGAACTTTTACTGGAAGTTTAGTCGAATGGCATGCAATAATCTTTATTTCTATAAGTATGCTTTTCAATTATAAAAATATCAAGTTGACTCTTCGACTCACAAACTTTAATCAACCCCTTGGTTGTTTTCTAAAATGGCTTGTTTATCGATTTGACGAAAAATATATTTAATTAACCTTCATATCTGTAACCATGTGATATGATTAATTAAACAAATAGAAAGAGAAACTAAAATCCCTTATAACGAGACATCAGAACATCTGAACATCATAAGTCCATTCGAAAGATTCCAAGGCAATTCGCAGCTAAAATAATAATATTCATTTAGTGAAAAATCGATTTGGATTTGATGATCAGATTGAATTCAAGTTGCTTAGAAGGGAAAAAATAATTATTTATCGTAAATAATAAATATAAAAAAAAATATATGAAATTTATTTATACATTTATTTGAAAAATCTGAAAAATCTGTATATTTTTCAAAAATCTGTATTCTGCATATACAGATATCTGTATCAAAATATTGAAAAAAAAAATTGTATCATTACAGATAAATCTGTATATGTGGCATCACTGGGACCAAGTGCCACGCCGTCCGAAGCAAAAATGAGCAAAAGCATGACACCAGCGCTGTTTTATATCTTTTCCGGTTCAGAACCTGATAGGATTTCCCGCAGTTTTTTATGAATGGGGCGGAGCAGAAAGTTTCTTTTGTGCAGAATATGTAAAGTAGGATGGACTTTGGATGTTAATATAATTGCATATATAGAGGCACCAGATATGTTTTACCGTCAGTTGTGTGTAATTCACCAACTGAATGTCATCAAACATGTCTTCAAAGCAATTTTTTGTTCGAATTTGGTAAAACTTAGTTTTACTAATGATTGTGGTATGTTTAAAATTTATTTCCCGGAAAAAAGGGATCGTTAAAGTCTGGCTCGCTTTCGAGTTATTTTTTGTTGAGGGGGGGTTAGGAGAGGTATTTGAGGGGGGGGGGGGGTTTAGGAGTAGTAATTGAGAGGGGGGGGGGTAGGAAGGGTTTGATGGTGGGGAGGGGGGGTAGGAGAGGTTTGATTGTGGGGGGGGGGGGGGGTAGGAGAGGTTTGATGGTGGGGGGGGGTAGGAGAGGTTTGATGGTGGGGGGGGTAGGAGAGGTTTGATGGTGGGGGAGGGGGGTAGGAGAAGTTTGATGGTGGGGGGGTAGGAGAGGTTTGATGGTGGGGGGGGGGAGGAGAGGTTGTTGAGGGGGGGGGGGGCGAGAGATTGTTGTGAAGGGCGGAGGGGGTTTACATTATTGCTTTTCCTCACGCCGTGATCCCCCTTATGCCGCTGATTTGGTCCAGCTTATTGCAGGACCAAGCGCCACGCCGTTCGAAGCGACAATGAGCAAAAGCATGACAGCAGCGCTGTTTTATATCTTTTCCGGTTCAGAACCTGATAGGATTTTCCGCAGTTTTTTATGAATGGGGCGGAGCAGAAAGTTTCTTTTGTGCAGAATATGTAAAGTAGGATGGACTTTGGATGTTAATATAATTGCATATATAGAGGCACCAGATATGTTTAACCGTCAGTTGTGTGTAATTCACCAACTGAATGTCATCAAACATGTCTTCAATGCAATTTTTTGTTCAAATTTGGTAAAACTTGGTTTTACTAATGATTGTGGTTTGTTTAAAATTTATTTCCCGGAAAAAAGGGATCGTCAAAGTCTGTCTCGTTTTCGGGTTATTGTTGAGGGGGGGGGGGGGGTTAGGAGAGGTATTTGAGGGGAGGGGGGGTTAGGAGAGGTATTTGAGGGGGGGGGGTTAGGAGAGGTATTTGAGGGGGGGGGGGGTTAGGAGAGGTATTTGAGGGGGGGGGGGGGGGTTAGGAGAGGTATTTGAGGGGGGGTTTAGGAGTGGTATTTGAGGGGAGGGGGTTTAGGAGTGGCATTTGAGGGGGGGGGGTAGGAGAGGTATTTGAGGGGGGTAGGAGGGGTTTGATGGTGGGTGGGTAGGAGAGGTTGTTGAGGGGGGGGGGGCGAGAGATTGTTGTGAAGGGCGTGTGTGCTTTTCCTCATTGTGGTCACGCCGTGATCCACCTTAAGCCACTGATTTGGTCCTGCTTGCTGCAGGACCAAGCGCCACGCCGTCCGAAGCGTTAATGAGCAGTGGCATGAGAGCAGCGCTGATTTATATCTTTTCAGGTTCAAACAGAATGATGTGCAACCAAGTGGTATTCGTTTATGATGACTGGGTTTGGGAAAAAGGCTTATTTCATGAAATCAGTGATAAAATTATCATTTGTACATTTTCAAAAGTTTAATTACAGAAAAATTGGAAAAATATTTATTTCAACAGGTTCGTAATGTAATATCCTATCGATTGGCGTATTTGGATTTTAATTTCATCTATAAATGACAAAGTTACAAGCGTTCAAAACCTAACACTCCTTCACCACACATATTTTTTAACTTGCACCCCAGTATAGTCGACAAAGACGTAGTTCTACGTCAAAAATCTCTTGAGATGCCCAAAATAATGCGGCGTAATTAGTCATACAGTGTGTTCCATGTGTGACTACTACAAAGTATTTGTATTTGGCCGTCTTTATTTGAGCCAGACCTGGCAAATCATTTACATTCATTTCGTGCATTCATTTACATCCATTTGTCTCTATCTATTTCCAACAACAGAATTCCGTAAAAGAATGTTTATAGCTTTTGTAGAGTTTGATATTAGGTAATACTTTTGTCAGTATATCAAATCAGTACCTCTTATGCATGATGAACTAGAGCGGGCAGAACTTGTTATTATTCTTCAGTGAATAGAATTTACATCCACTGAAAAATAATGGTGGATTCTGTTCTGGTCCGCTCTAGTCATCATGCATAAAAGGTACAGATTCGAGTTAATCACAAAAGCTGTAGCTAACACCATAACCTACAAAAGCTTCATACATCATTTTACGGAATTATGTTGATGAAAAAAGTTAGCGGCAAATGAATGTAAATGAATGCACGAAATGAATGCCATGCCTGATTTGAGTTAGATAAGAAATGTAAATGTTTTATGGAGTAAATATTACAATTTATCTGTATGTAATTATCTGTAAAATTAAAAAAAGAACCAATGTTGTCAAATGCTGAAGCGTTTGACTGATAAGTTTGCTCTCAGATTTTAGCTTTTATCTGACTGAAGAAAAAAGTTCAGATCAGTTAATCCTTGATGAATATTACAGCAGCTTAAATAATCCAGCAGTATCTGAAGATTCACGTCGCAGGTAGCCAATTAAAAGCCCACACATAATATTTTAAAGGCACAATTCTGAACAAAAAAAATACATTTAAATTTGAAGTCATTTGCAGTATTCCGTTCTTGAGTTTTAATTCACTCGATTGAACAAATACACGAAATTTTACTTAGCTCTCTTAGACTTAGACTCTTAGCTTTCACAAAAAACAGCTTTCGTCATCATCGTCGTCGTTTGTCGTCATCATCGTTAGTATTCACCCCACCCTATGTGTCCTAGCCCTCATTCCGACTGAAGGTGGTGCTGGTCATCGATGCAGTCCGCCGGAGACCGAGATGCCTTTTTGCCTGTTTTGTTATTGTATTATATTTTAAAATAGAGAAAACGAAGTGAGCCGAAAAGAACGGGTACCGGATCAGGCTATGTAGGCATATAACCAAGCAAGCCACCAAGCACCAACGACGGTGGTCAACGATGACGACGGACGACTACGGATACGAAAACGACATCGACGACGACGACGACGGTGGATTGGAATTGAAATTGGAGCTAGAAGGCCCCAGCAGCGGTTCTCGATTCGAAATTCGAGGATTTATTGTTTCGTATGTTTACCCGGCTGGTGATGCCTACGATCAAACAGGGGAAGGTGGTAGACGAGTCCGATATTCTAGTTCTGAGCTCGAAACGAAACGGAACGGAATCGAACTGCACAGGGACAGGTTCTTCTCTGTAGGAGCGAGAGATACGGCTCGCACACGCAAACGGAGAGGAGCTATAGGCATTTCCTGGGTAGATATTTCACTCGCCGTCGTTATTATCAACAAGAGAAAACTAGAAATGCAATGTTGAACGATATACGTGCAAACAAATATTATACGGCGAGGCGGCTGCGGGGGTGCGGGTTTCAGATCGAACGGGTGGCGGCCTTTTGATCACTTTTTCTGAGGAGGGGTCTTCGCGAGAACACACTGTGGGGTGTTTGATATGGCTAGGCCCCCTACTGGAACGGGAAGCCGGAACGATATAGAGATGTTATTTTTCGATGGACAAATTGATTTTAGTTTCCATCTTTGCTAGTTCTCGTCGTAGTCGTTGGCGACGACGACGACGACGACGATGATGCAGCTTAGGACTGTGCAGTAGAGGAAACACAAAACGTCACCAGCTCTTTCAGGTTTCAGTCGAAAGTGGGTGGTTGGGTACTGCGTGGATCAGTTGGCTCCCCATATCGTCGGTCGGTCAGCGGGATTGGGATAGAAGGGCGGGGGTGGGGGGGGGGGATGGTGTTTAGGAAACGGACTCGACTCTATGTGGGTGCGTTTTTGTGTGTATCGGCCTATGATTGATTCTTTTCTCTCTCAGATGTTGCTGCTGTTCCCAGCTGCTGCGTCGATTCAATGAATAAATAATTGCTTAAATTGTACACATCATATCTTCGAATTGGAGAGCTGAACGCTGACGATGACGACGACGTATGATGGCGGCTTGGTTGTGTGATCTTTTGTTTCATTTTTGCACAATTGTCGATGCTTTCGGAATTCTATTGAGTGAAAAAGACGATGGCAGGGGATAGAGGATGTGATTTTGGTAGAATAGGGCTTCTCCGAAGCATCGAATAAGTTTGGGTTGTTTATTTTTCCAAGCCCAAAGCAAGCTAAGGGAACGATGGAATCGAGTATCGTCATGGGAATATTCTGAGTGATGAATAAATAATTGCTACCGCCTGCACCTGTGCCGAAGGAGTTGCATTGTTGTATGCCGTTGAAAGAAGAATGCATACGGATTGGTCGGAGGCATTAAATAAACAAATCTGGTTGCTGGAAAAATCACTTACGCTGTTTTGGATTGAACTTTGTGCAGTTTTTCCATCGTTCCAAATTGGTTCTTCTTTGCCATGGCTTTTAAGTCTCAACTGAAATGTTGAACCTGCCTTCAACTTGATGATGTTTGAGCACTCTCAAAGTTGTTAGTTGAGAGCTGTCTGGTTTTCATCATTTTCGAATTCTTATGTTGGAATTTTAATGTAAAGTAGTTTCAGGAAAAATAGTGAAAGAAATTAAATGTTTGAAATAATGTTCTCCAATTTGTATGTAACTTTGCGAAATTGTTTGTTTTGGGCAATGATTTACATTTGTCCAAACTTTGGCAATTTTGGTCCTCGCAAATTTTTTAAAACGGTGTTTGTGAAATTTTTCAAAAAATTGTAGCACGAAAACGGAATTTCTGATCGAATTTAGGGCTTTATAACAGGCGTGGATTTCGCGATTTTCGAGGATCTGTAGCGGATTTGAGCTTTCAGTTGCGAAAATTGCGAAGGGACTGATGTCAGAAGTAATTGTTTATGATAATTTTTATGAATAATTATCACGATTTTCTATTTATCGTCTATTGTGATGTACATAACAGGGATGCCAACATTCCAGTTAACACAGAGTTAAAGTTTGAAATCTTCCATTTTGTTTTTAAGAATTCGTCCAGTTTTATCCATTTATTTTACTAATAACATTTTATAGAATGTTTAGGATGCCTACACTTCAAACTTTTATGGTGAAACTGAAATCTGGAAATGCAGTTTTAATTTATAAGAATATTACAAATGGAATCTACAAAATTCGTGGCGATGTTACGATCAAGCTCGCTTCACGGCATCGAGACAGATTTTGCTGGTTTTGTATTCTGACAGTCAACATAACTTTATGTCAAAGCCTAACTGATGTTGAGAACTTGGAACAAATCAGTAAATTTCAGAACAATGGAATGGTCACAAAACATGCCGACAATATTAAAACTTAATATTAACTATTTAACATTATTATTTGAAGTTATTCGGGCGTGTCATGCCTTCATTATCTTCTCTTGTGAATTTATTTAATGAAATTGAAGTAACCTTTTAGCTAGTTCTTATACAGGGTGTCTACTCATTTTTGCTAAATTAACTTTCCTGAGATTGACAACTTTATTTCTACTAACGATTTAACACATGAGATCAGTTTTAAGAAATCAAATGTACCATGAAAACCATTAAAAGTTGTAGTTTAACATTTTCTTAAGTATGAGATGCTAACAACTGACTAAAAATCTCAATAATAAAGAAGAAAAAGGTAAGAGATTGTATCCAAAACTCCACTGAAGATTTGACGTAGGATTACGTGCCTGGTATCAATGTTTAGCCACTGTGTTAGGGAAACCACTTTTTTGCTTCACACACATAAAAGCACTGCTGCTGTTGCTGCTGATGATGACGACCGATAGGACACCACCACACACGGTAATTGAATAAGCACTGTTTGGCGATACCGGGTAAAATTCGATTTTGAAATCTGTGTTAGGGAAAGCGCTTTTTGCAGGCAATCGATGATAATTTTGATCACCATTGCAACAGTTGGACATTTGCAGGGCTGTTACAAGATTTTCTAAATTTAATCCGCGAAATCCGCGATTTTTGAAAAGGAATCCGCGACTTCAAATACTAAACCGCGCCAAAAAAAATGTCATTGCCTAAAAATAGCATTTGTTAAAAATGCATACAACTACATGGCATTTCAAGCTTATAGCATATTAGATTTTTGCCTGCTCTCAACTTAGTGTTCTTTGAAGTACTTTCACATTTTAATTGAGAGAATTTTAACTATGCCCAAGAAAATAGAGAAATTTTCCAAGCCGAAAAATTAAAAGACCGGACGTGAATCGAGATTAGTCACCTCCAGCATGGACTTGCTTTGTAGCTACGCCCTTACCGACTGAGCTAAAGGAGTATCGTTTGTAACCTTTAATTTTTGTTTAATTACATTGTATCATCTTCAGTTATTTATGTATAGTATAAATTCTGAGTAATTAGTGAACATAATAAAACACCCTTACATTATGAGATTCTATTAAATAATACCGGTCTAGTTTTGATGAAACATTATTTAAAAAAAAATACATTTTCATTTGAAATACAAATTTTCTTGACGTATTTTGCTGTCCTAAATGTTGTAGTTAATTTGGCTCTAGTTTTCTCAATGTTTTACCGATTCAAACCAAACACCCTGCACATAATCGAGAAATTACCAGAGGTTCATAAGTCACACTTGTTGGTCATGTCACGGTTGTGTATTTACACGGTGAGACATTTTCATTATTTATTTTTTTCTAATATGAACCTAGCATTTTTCGTTGTCAAATCATAACCGAATCAAATCACGACTTATTAGTATGTATCAGTGCTGAGATTTGTCATTGTCATTGACAGACTTTCGCGCGATATTGACAAAATTGTTCGTCACATAGTCACTGATAGACTTGATCCTCAAAACAACCTTCGTCAAAATCTCATTCATTTTTTCGTCAATGACAAAGATTCACCTGGTAACAAAAAGTGTAATTTAGTACATTCTGTGTCACATTATTGTTATCCAAGTAGCTCAGGACGTAGATACTTGTTCACTAAAATGGATCCATGTAATTGTTTTGCTCAAGTCATTTAATTTTGTTACAAACTTAGCTAATAAACAAATCTGCACATGTTCGTCACTGACACCATTGTCATTGACAATTGACATGGTTTGCCTTGACTATGACTGTTAGCTAAAATGAGTGACCAAAGCAGAATTGTCAATATCCCCGTGTACTGTCGAGATTTTGCAGCACTGGTATGTATACCGAAAATTATAGGTTTTTCAAATCGGCCAGGACATCAGTTGATTTGCTCTACTAGTTCAAACAAGACTGCAATAATGTCTGTAGTATCGGAAAATGTCCAATAAGATTCAAAGTGTCTATGTGGATCATGCATGATCTATTTTCGAGTAATCCAGGTGTTCAAAGTGCTTCAAATCATCCTGGAGTTCAGATAATTTGATCTACTACATCAACCGAGATTGGGACAATGTCTTTAGTATCGAAATATTTCCAGATAGATGCACAGAGTATATGTGGATCATGCATGAACTATTGCCATGTATACCATATGTTTTAAGTTCTCCAAATCGTTCTGGAGTTCAGATGATTTATTCTACTAGATCAACCATGACTGGGATAAAGTCTGTAGTATCGAAATATGTCCAAACAGATTCATAGTGTCTATAATGTTTAATTATTTCCACGTATACCAGATGATTTAGGTTCTCCAAATCGTCCTGCAGTTCAGATGATTTGTTTTACTAGTTCAACAAAGACTAGGATAATATCTGTAGTATCGAAATACCGATTTGGAAATCCTAGAACATTTGGCATACACGGAAATAGGTTGGCATGATCCACATAGACACTGCAAATTTGTGTGGGCATATTTCGATACTACAGATATTGAATTAGATTGGGTGATCTAGTAGAAAAATAATCTGATCTCCAGAATGATTCCAGAACCTATAACATCTTGTATACGTAGCAATAGGTCGGGTACAATCCACATTGACACTTTGAATCTGTTTGGACATATTTCGATACCACAGACATTATTGGAGTCTTGGTTTATATATTAGAAACAATCAACTGAACTCCAGGACGATTTGGAGAACCTAGAATATCTGGTATACATGGCATTTACTCGCATATATACAATTTGTTTATGATTTGACAACGAAAAATGCTATGTTCACCTTGGAAAAAAAAGGAAAATGACTTGCATTGGACAGACCTCAGGGAATTTCCGTGTAAATCCGGTGTGACCTATTGAATTGAGATGATTTCTCGATTATTTACACGGTGTTTGGTTTGAACCGGTAAAAAATTGAGAGCCAAATGAACAACAAAATTGATGACAGCAAAATAGTCCGGGACGGAAAGGTTACAATGAATTCCACAATTTTTGTGACAGCACATCAATTCCTTCGTGATTTTCGCGACATTATTTAATGTTTCCGCGATTTTCGCGACTGAAAATTCAAATCCGGGACAAATCCGTGAAAATCCCGAAATCCGCGAAATTCGCGAAATCCGCGCCTGTTGTAACAGCCCTGAATTTTTGTAATTTTCAATAGGACCTAATGAAAATTCATTAAGTATTCATTTTAGCAGATTTGTAGAAAATTTTCCAATCAATTGGCTTGTTTAGAATTTAAAATCTATAAGCTTAAGATAGACCTATCAGTAGTCAAAACCTGACCACTTTTCGTAACGCGGTCGGTTTTGATTTTTTTTTTAAATTGCACCCTCAATATGTTGCCGAAAGACGTAATCCTACATCAAAATTAAATGTCGCATCTCTCTTTTAGGGCGATTAATCACAAAACACATACCTTCATAAGATGTTGCAGGTCATTCCAATCAAGTTTGCTAAACACGTCATCACTCTTAATTTACTATTCATGGTGATATTAATTTAGTGCTTGAAAATAGACTTTTAAACCACTGTGCATAGGTGGATGAATTCAGCTTGTTTTAGAATTCTGAGCTAATTTGATGTGGCCCAGTTGAATTTTGGTGCTCTTGAGGGCAGCCTTGATAGCTAGCTGCTTGCGAGGAGCCTTTCGTTGTGTACTGGAGAAAAATGCACAACACCACGTGCCGAAAGCACTGCTGCTGATGACGACCGACAGGACACCACCACACACGGTGATTGAATAAGCACCGTTCGGTGATATAGGGCGGAATTAGATGTTGAAATCTGTGTTAGGGAAAGCGCTTTTTGCAGGCAATCGGTGATAATTTTGATTACCATTGCAACAGTTGGACATTTGTGTAATTTTCAATAGTGACCTAATAAAAATTAATAAAGTATTCATTTTAGCAGATTCGTAGAAAATTTTTCAATTGCACCCGCAATATGTTGCTGAAAGAAGTTATCCTACGTAAAAAAATCCATAAGTCTAAGATCTCATAAACTATCGAAGCAGAGGACCGGGATTTCGAAGTTACCGGGAGAAACCCATGAATTTCAGTAACAAGTCGGGAAAAAATTTGAGGTTATTCCGAGAGTCGAAGCGACTTTCGTCATTAGTGAAGTGAGAAAAGTCACGTCGTGGTGACCCCTCCATCAGGGGTTGAAACGGTTGACGTTTTTTACTACACTCGCTTCGTTGTCGTGCGCGACAGTCTGTTTGTATTCGTACACTCATGCTCTACCGTAGTTTCTCTCACACAACACAAACGGTAGAATAACATTCGAGCAAAAAGAAAATTATCAAATAACTTTCATATGACATGTGTGATTTCTTTCTAATTCCTCAATTTGGTGTAAATTAAACCATTTCTGATCAGAAATGTTATTACTAGGACATGATTGCTTGCTATTTTCAGAATTCACACAAGCACAACATCAGCAGCTCTTATTATGAGAAAAACTAAAATACATACATTCGTGACGGTCTTCGGCGACAGTGTCGTATGACAGAGCCTGTAATATGACATTTTAGTTTGGTACTGTACTATGATAGCTTGTTTTGCAAGTGTCGGAGGCAGGGGCAGTCGATTATCACAGAAAATATGTCGACTACCGTGACCGCTTACAAGACTGCTCTCCATTTGATTAGCACGTGACTTTTATTACTGCACTAACGACGAAAGTCACTTCGACTCTCGGAATAACCCCCAATTCAAGCGTAACTATTCAAATCGACGTATCTGATTTTGTAAATAATCACTTCAATCGACGGTTTGTCAGAAACGCTAACTTACCCACGTAAACAAACACTATCATCAGGTAGGGGAATCTTTCCCTACTAGATGGTGTTGTTAGTTTCTGTGAAAGAGCTAGCAGTTGCCACAAATCGTCGATTGAAAGGATTGTTTACAAAATCAGATACGTCGATTTGAATAGTTACGCTTGAATCTCATAACATTTTTGTTATTACAAAACATAAAATTTTGAATCTTTAAAAATTCTCAAGATTCTTGGACTGGACTAGATTTTGCTTTGAAGGAATTTTGAGGATATTTTAGAATGGATAACAGCAGGGGTTTTTTTTAGAGAAAATCAAATGGAGTTTTGGAAAGAACTTTTAATGATTTTAGACTTTAACTCCAGGTTACTTGTGTGAGTTCAGATTATTTTTTTTTTAATTAGCTCTGCGGGAAATTCTAAATCAATTGTGAAGAGGATCCCAGAATCCGTAAAAAATACCTAGTAAATCGAATTTTGAGCGTAAAATTTCAAAGAAATTCTGATGATAATTTAAAGAAAATTCGGAGATAGTGCACAAGGCTTCACGAAACGAATTTCAAGAGAATTTTAAGGAAACTTCTTAGCAGAATAATTTAGCAGAGAAGTCGAAGATAATTCGGGACAAAATTTCATGACAATTCTGAAGTGAATTATTTGGAAATCAAAATAGAATTAAACTTCTTCTTCTTCTTCTTCTTCTTCTTCGCATTTCAAGCTTATTGCATATCGCATATTAGCTTATAGCGTGCTCTCAACTTAGTGTTCTAGATGCACTTCCACGGTTATTAATTGAGAGCTTTCGATGCCTGTACCATTTTTGCATTGGTATAATTGTGTGGCAAGTCCAATCATACTTCTATGCCCAGGGAAGTCGAGAAATTTTCCAACCCGAAAAATTCCTAGACCGGACCGGGAATTGAACCCAGCCACATCCAGCATGGTCTTGCTTTGTAGCTGCGCCTTTACCGACTGAGCTAAGGGAGGCCCCAAAGATTATTAAAGCGAATTTTATATAGAATTATAGCGGGAATCTTTAGTGAATTCCTAGAAAAATCTTTGAATCAGTGAAGGAATCAGTGAATTCCTTGAGAATCTTTGAAAAAAAATCCAAGGATGAATTTTATGTTTTTTTTTATGGATCTGCAGAGAATTTCTAGGCTGTTATCCATAATTTTTTGGGACTCTCTCTCTCTTAAAAGTTTTTTTAAACTAAATTTTCAGGGAAGTTAAAATATAAACATCTTTCTTACCCTAATGGATCTGGGTTCAAACCAGGCTGAGGTCAGTGGGATTTCTCTGAGGCATACAAATCTCTGGTCACGTCTTCCTTCGGAAGGGGAGTAAAGCCCGGCCCATGTGTGTTGATGAATGGGTGCGATATCCTACGCAGGTGTGGAAGCTGCCTTCCTGCACATTCAAAATGCACAATGGATGGCACTCGATGTCCGTCGGTGATTGGTACTAGATTGCGGAACAGAGACCGACGTTAAATAAAGGAAAGTTTAATATAAACAAATTTTGAAGAATTCGAATACAGGTCCGAATTTGACTCAGAAAAAATGCTTCTGTCTTAGTATTGACCCATTTAACCTAGTGATCCATTCGGATCTCGGGTTTATGCTCCATTTAAATGTTTATCACACAACCGTAAAAATTTCGAAAATTACGGGCAAACATCGGAATATAAAACTGGAAACTTGATAATCAGAATTCACTGGTCACCATAAGATCTAGAAACTTTTCAAAGTTCCACAATTCCAGCATTAGAAGAAAGATGTCTCAGCCATTTAATTTATTTCAAGCAACCTTAAATTTCAAAGTTTGGTGTTGGTTTGGTTCCGGTATACGGAGAAAATTGATCCTTTGTTGGCATTTCTGTTTCAGATAATCATTGTGGGATCACCAGGTGCATTTGAAATTGATCCAGACCCCAAGATATTTGAAGGACATATAATTAGTGATCGGTTTACCCAAAAGTTGAAGCTTCGTTTGTGTTCCTAGAAAAAACGACGAGCGTTTTCATCTGAAAGCTGTCTCAACGTGCAGTTGTCACTAAGACAAATATCAATTTATCTGACGCATCTGACATTAAACAAAATGGGGCTTGAAAATGAGCCCTAAGGGAGGCCCATGTAGCTAAATCGAAAAGCTGTAGGGTTTCCATGGGAAAAGCTCATATGATTTTTTTACAGCAAATTGTACAAAAAGTTATTGATTAAGGGGTTACGCCTACCACCAAACTTTCAAAAAATCGATTTTTTTTTACTGTCCTAATCGAAAGTATATAAAGTCAAAAATATTTCCTCATAAGATCAAGTTGATCCGATGAAAATTGTCAAAGTTATGCGACGTACAAAAATATTCACTTATAGTGGACTAAACCCAACTTGAAACTTTAAACGTGATTATCTCGGAATCATATTTTCAAAACCGGTGCCAAAAATTTCTCGAAATGTATACATTCGATTCGCCCGATTCGTTTTGATTTCTGTTCAGTACTATTTTGTGCAGTCCACGATCGTTCGGATTTCGTCTATCATTTAATTTCGATTTTTTACAGCCGATCAAAGACAAATTTTAAGGATCAAACATCGGCACTTCAACTTTGCAAGGCCGCCATTTTGTCAAAAAAAAAAAGTAAAAAAAAAAACCGAACGATCAAGGACTAGTTTAACACATGCTTAACGATTTGGCATGGTTTTTTTTTTATTATTTCAGATGATTACATCACAAACCGCAGTTGGCACCGCAAAAAGCGTTTTTTAGAACATCGTCCACGGAGAGCCCACTAGGACCTCGTTTTTACAGCATCGACTGATAAATGTACCATTTAATGTATGTTAAATAAACGGCAAAAAACCGATTTTCGATATGTTGCGTCGTTTTCGAGAAAAAAAAATCCAAACTTTCGCTTTTTTTCGGTCTTACAGGTAGGCGTAACCCCTTAATGGAGAAAGGCCACATGCGTGGAGTTTGTCTGAAAGGACTTCAACTGAAACTGAATCAAAAGCCCCCTTGATATCCAAGAACACAGAAGCCATTTGTTTTTTTTTAGCAAAAGCCAACTGAACTTCTGTGGAAAGCATCGCGAGATAGTCGTTCGTTCACATCGCGATGGGACAATACGAGTTATGATCTCACACGGGTTTTCCAGGCTTTTTAATGGCTATAACTCTCACTTGTCTCCAATCATCCGGAACAGTATTGAGCTCCAGGAACAGACAAAACAAGTTCAACATGCGCCTCTTAGTGGCGTCTGGGAGGTTCTTCAACAAGGTTTTGCGAGGAATCATCTGCGCCAGTACGGAATCAGAACACGCTTTTCGCGCGATCGTGAGAATCCACCGATCCGAGTACTCCTCACTCTCGTTGTTTGAAGATCAGTAACGCATCTTGCATCGACGTCTCGCACGATGATCCGTCCACAAATTGCGCCTAGGCTTTGATGAGCCTCTTGAGTTCGCGTTCAAGAGCCGAGTGCGCATCGAAATGCTCGTTTCCGGAAAAGCTTAAATGCGTCGGACTTTTTACGATAAACCTCAGTGCATTGCGGGTTCCATTATGGGCAATTAGGTTTCCTACGGAAAGACGCTCCTGGAACTGGCCGAGTTTGTCCTTGAAACGTGCTGTCCAACATCAGATTGGAGAGGAAATTATATTCCTCCAACGGTGGAAGCCCTTCTACCGACGTTAGGGCTTCATCGATCACAGTCTTGAACGTTGTCCAATAAATATTAGGGTACGATCGTACGCGACGTTAACGAGTTCCGATGGATCGAACCCACTAGCAACTGAACCTTTGATCGGTAAATGATCACTACCGTGGGGATCTTAGATTACATTCCACGTGCAATCCAACGATAATGAATTAGAGCAAAGTGTGAGGTCTAATCTCTTTCCATTCAAGGATGGAACAGCCAAACGTGTTACTTTTCCATTGTTAAGAGTAGAACGGTTGACATCATACAGTTCCCCCAGCCGGTACCGTGGGAATTAAAATCACCCGTAATCAACCGTGGATTAGAAAGAACTGAACAGATATCTGAAAGTTGTTTTTGATTAATTGAAACTCAGGAAGAAATATAAACAGAAGCAATACAAAGGCTGTTGCCTTTAATAATAGGATGACATGCGACTACTTTAATACCTGGAAATTGTGGAAGATTCACTCTATAGAAGGAATGGAACTTTTTGATCCCCAACATTACCCCTCCTCCACGCGAATCCTCATGATCCAGTCGAATAATATTAAAATCATATAAAGGAAGATCGATATCTGAAGAGAGCCAAGTTTCACAAAGAGCAAATGCATCACAATCATTGTTGTGAACTAAAAACTTAAAGGATTCCAATTTAGGAATCAGACTTCAACAATTCCACCGTAGAAGAGTGATTAAATCCCTGGCCTCGTTTGGAAAATTATCAATCGAAGGAAATGAGGAAATGATTGCTGCAATGAGGGGCCACTTCAATGTAAATTGATTCAAGAGTGCCTTTACAGTAGGAAGTATTTGCGGAACAATGAGGATCTGAAATATCGAGGTACTTGAGGATACCGTCCACAATGTCATCAAATGAGAGCAACCCAGATAAAGAAAGGGCTTCTGTTCTTAAAAATAGGACGTCAGGGGTTTTGGATGTCCCCGGGAGAGATATAAAATTTTGGTTATAGTCAGTTATGTGGAAACCAGGAGCAGTTGAAATTTCCTTTTTTTTCACCACTCCTTAATTTAAGCAAGCTGATTTGCAACTTTCTGCGAAGAATTGAAAATGGTTCCCTCCTCAGCCAAGTCAGAGTGAGGCAATATGGCGGTTTG
The DNA here is from genome assembly GCF_037179485.1 of Ochlerotatus camptorhynchus. Classification (NCBI taxonomy): domain Eukaryota; kingdom Metazoa; phylum Arthropoda; class Insecta; order Diptera; family Culicidae; genus Ochlerotatus; species Ochlerotatus camptorhynchus. The sequence continues at coordinate 5,535,000 of NW_027041014.1, forward strand.
AAATCTAAAAAAAAATATTTTGATAAGGTTCTCCACATCAAAACATTCAAATATATCGTTTATTTAAAGATACTAAGGCCTTATACTCAATTACTAAGCACTAAGTGTAATGTTTAGAAAAATAGGTCGAAAAGCTTCCGCTCTACTAGTTTACATAAGCTTCATAGTGCTAAGCAAAAAAAAATGTCAAAAGAAATGGTTTTATCAAACGGAATTCATCTAATAAATATACCAGCGACTGTCCAACTCAAGCTAACTACATTCATAAGAGAAACTAAAAAAAATCTCTTTCGGCTTCGAAATGCAAAACGAGCACCGGCAAAAGACAGACCGCCAGCGGGAATAAATACAAGCGAGATAAAATTACGTCAATATGAAAATTAAATTTTAAAAATTCAGCAATAAGTGTATGCAAGTTTAAAAAATTTAGTTCGCCATCCTTGTTTTCCCCGTTCCCGTTCGACGCGGCAGCTCAGAGTATTACCACAAATAGCCTCGCACACAAACACACTCTCACACTTTTCTGGACACATGCATACAAAATCGCATTCCTACTCACTGCTTTCTCCACCTACCTACAGGGTGTGTGACTCGAGAAAGGCAAAAAAATTCGACCGTTGTATAGCTTATAATTTATTTAGCTCCAACCCCCCCGAAACCGAAACCCCGCACTGAACCCCAAACTCTTCGTCCATTTGTGAAACGTGCGCGCATTTCACGAAACAAATTAGTCAAACGAAGCTTTTTTTTCTCTCACTGACGACCGTCTCGTGTTCCTCCACCTCTCCCACCTATAAGGTAGTGGTGTAAAAAGGAACCGGATTCGTTCAGTCACCATCACCAGTGCCCCGGTATGCTTCAACAGCTAGGATACCCGGTGATGACGACGACGACGACGAAGCTCTCTTCCGGCAATCGAACGAAAGCGCACTGACCAGCAATTTCTTCCATTTGGAATGGAAAATTTACAATTTTCAGGACCAATTGGAATACGTATTCTTACTGCATGTGTCGAATCGTGTGATTCGGGCGACGACGACGACGACGATGATGTCCATAACTTCGTCGTCGTTTGGAGACAAAAGCGAAGGAAATTGCACATCGGTCGCACACGGTCGAAATTCAATAAACATCCCTAAAACTACGGGAATGGTGACTACGGTTGACTACGCCGCGAAAGGAAACGGATGGACACAGGACTTTTGAATATTCTATCGACAACAACCAGTAATAATATTAAACTGCAATTTTTCATTGAAATCCAATTACGGGGCTGACTGGGACTTGAGAACGAGAGAGAGAGAGGAGGCCTTGTTTCGTTTCGTTTTTCGTCGATGAAGGACGTTGGTTTCCGGGGGTGCCCTTGGGTAAAATGTAAGGTTTTGCTTCAGCTTTGTTCGAGTTATGGGTTTGTTTATTTTGATGTGGTGTTTTTAGTTGGATTCAAATGTTTCCTTTAAGGTTGTATACGTGTTGTTCCAACCAAAAGTAGCGAATGTTGTTTTAACAGATCTTAAATTGGATTGTTTATTTACATCCATAAATTCTTGAAAGAGAAGGGATAATAAAAATGCGTCATTTTTAGATAAAAGAGTTTAGATAAATACCTTTCAAGTTTATGAATTTATGTGTAAATTATTAAAAGGCAATTACAAAATTTTGGTTTGAATGGTTCGATTTTGGTGCCAGTTTCCGCATCACCCAGGTCAAAATTATAGACACTGTATAATATATACAGACCAATGTCTGTCTGAAGTAGCCAAACTAACTGTAGAAAAGTGTAGCCAAACGAATATCGCCCATTTGATTTAAACAGGGTGGGTCAAGTTTGCATTGTGGATCACAACCCCTTGTGCGCCATTGCTCTTCGGATCAGGACCCAACAAAGTCACTTTCAATCGAAAATCGTCAAGTGACGACGAAGCTGTCAACCATTACTTTGAATTGAAAGTCATTCTGTCCTCTCTTCGCGCAGATCCACTTAAACATCAACAGAACCACTTTCGATCAGTTTTCATGCTGTTTGTTTTGGCTTGACTCGTGTTAATTTCGTCTTTCATTGTCAAATGAACTTACTTTCGCATTGAAGCGAGGCTTCCGATTTCAGAAAAAGTGGGAAATACTGACGCCGATCCATCATTTATTTCTGCAATCTGGATAACGTGTAGACATAGAAAATCGATATGAAACGCCCTTTTAAATCTAAGATTGCGGCTTCCGGTTTTAAGAGAAGTGCGAAATATTGTCGAATACCCATCAATATCGGTATTTTTGGAATTGGGGTGACGTCTATAGATCGGAAATCAATATCCGACGCAATTTTGAAAACCAAGATGGTGGCATCCGATTTCAGAAAACTGTCAAATACCCTAAAATATGTGTTTTTTTTTAACAGGAATAAAAGCGTGAAATACTGTCAAATACCCATCAATATGGATATTTTCAAAATCCCAGTAACGGATAGAGGCCAGAAACCGATGTCCGAAACCATTTTAAAATCTAAGATGATGGCTGTGGCTTAGAAAATGTGTGAAATACTGTCAAATACCGATCAGTGTGGGAATTTTTGGAATCGGAGTGACATCTAGAGTCTGGAAATCGAAGTCCAACGCCATCTTGAAATTCAAGATGGTGGCTTCTGATTTTAGAAGCAGTGTCAAATACCCTACAAATGGCGTCGACTATCGATTTTCAGCATCTATGCCTCATCTCCGTTCCGAAAATATCCAGATCTTGGGTATTTGACACTTTTCCTGAACCCTGATGGCCACCACATTGAATTCCAAAATGGTTTCGGATATCGATTTTTGGCATCTACGCATCGTTTCCGTTCAGAAAATACACATATTGTAGAGTATTTGACTCTGATGGCCACCACATTGGATTCCAAAATGGTGTCGAATATTTATTTTCGGCATCTCCTTTTTTTTGTATTTTAACACTCCGGGGTCATTCGTGACTTGTCCGGGGTGAGATTTGAACTCGTGACTTTGGCGTGGTGACCACTACGCTGAGTCGCCCTCGTAAAAAATACTGGATATTATCCCAATCCCCTTCTTCTACCTGGATAATTTTAAAACCGATTCGATCCGGATAGATCTAACTTGGATATTATCCGTTTTAAAATTATCGAGATAAGAATAAGGATAACATCCAATGATACATTGAATAATGGATAATGGATAGAGGTAATGTATATGCCTTACTACGCGTCGCGTGTCAAGTTGAATGAGCCCCGGATTGAAGTGAAAGTGGAATAAATGAAGGAAGCAGCTTTCGAGTCATTCATTACGTCAATTGAAACAAGTTTCTGCTTCAAACGAAATGAAATGATGAACTTGACGAACGAGACAAGCTATGGTCAAGTCATATTTGACATGAGGAATGTTCCTCGTGACTCGATAACAAGAAACACAATGACTAACACGAAAATAATATTGCTTGAAATGAAGCGATTCTGTGGAGAGTTCATTTTCTTTTCTTTGTTTCGAAAATGCAGAACCCTGATTCGGATGTATATTAAGGTCTTCAGAAACGTTCCCAAATTTGAACGAATTTGATTATTACTTGGTTTTGCGGTAGAATTTTAATTTGTGTATGGGAAAATGTATGAGAAACGAAATGAACCTATTCATTTGCTTGCCAAAAATGCAAATATTGCTAAAATTTCACCAAGTTCGGAAATAGGTTGGAAATACAAAAGAGTTATTATTTTATTGTTGCTCTGCGCATAACTATATGTGGAACTCGATCATCAAAAATAGGCCCCATTAAACACCAATGACGTTTATATAAGGTCTGGGCCAAAGGGGTTATTGGTGTTAGTGAAATGTGCAATTGTTTAGTGGTGTTCGTATTTTATTGCAATGTTTATCTTTTTACACGAAACAGCTGTTGGCAGTTACGTATTTCTATCTGTTCTCAGATGTTCAGCAATGTTTACAACATTTTTGCTTCTAATACCAGCAAGCTACATATTGGCCCAGACCTTATATAAATGTCATTGATTTCACACAGCTCTGAATCAGGGATGCCAGATTTGAAGACATGCCTTCATTTTGAAGACATTTTAAATCCTGTGAAGACTTTTGTGTTCCGCAGACATTTTAAAGACATTTCATGTTTTGTGAAGACGTTTTAGGACATATTAATACACTTGGAGATTGAAGTAGATTTTTTATTCATATTTTAAGCATATTCTAAACAAATCTTATTATGAGTGTCACTAGATATCAAAATAGAGGGGGCAACATCTTAAAAAAAGGGATCACATTGGAAGGGAAATCTGCTATGAAAAATCATTTCTTGATCATGAAACCTTTAATAAAAGTTCTTCAAGTCTGAAATTTTAAATGTTTTCAAATTTAGAAATTTCGGAAATCGGTTTTAAATCCCAGATCTCAAAAAATCTCAGTACCTTAGCGTTTCAAAAAGTTATTTGAGCTCAGTATCTTCAAGATTTTAAGAATGCAAGATCCCTAAAATGCTAAGAAGGCTTAGACATTTGATTTATTTAAAATTAGCAATGTTTAAAAGTTCCACATTTTCAATAAAGGGTGGGACGGTCACAAATTGATCAAACATGATTAGGTGTACAGTGCATTTATACAAGATTGTATAAATGATCAAACTTTGGCTTTCGATTTTCCAAATGGGAACTGTCGGGCCTTGCGTTTCGAACCTTCCATCAGATTTTGTACCGCTGTTGAATCCATCTTATCAAGGGGTGGGACAGGTTTACCCTGAGTTGCTTTTCTGCAGCGAGTAACTCACGAGTAACTTAATGTACCTCAATATTAAATCGACGTTCATCGATTTTTTTCTCTGCTTGCTCCGTTTTTTCCCTTTAAAAATATGCTTCTCATATTAGACGTCGGTTTTGTTTGTAAACAAAGTAAGCCCAAGTGTATCCTGAGGCTTTCGAATAGCTTGAATATTATGGAAGAACCTGTACCTGTACCGGTACCTGCTTACTACCAGCAAGAACTTACAGTTCCAGTTAGCCTTCAGCAGCTGATCTTCCTCCTCAGCAGCCAGTCTCAGTTGTCACTTCAAAAGGATCATCCAGTAGTCGTAACAGCAGTCCCATTGAAAATGGTAATAACTAACTCCGATCCCCTTCTCGTTAGCACCATGCAAGTTAGCTACAGCGTGAAGATTTCATCACAGCGTTTTCCCGTCGTTTCCCAAGCCGAAGAGGAGGAGGACGTTGAAGTAACCGCTACCAATGTTTCCGGCACAGGATCGTCATGAAACGTGATTAAGTTTACAAGATCACTACCAATCACTCTATATCGTCAGCGCTGCCGCTATGGACTTAGCCAACGAGAAACAGAAAAACACACGTATGTAGTGATGTTCTACTTTACAGGAGACTGCTGTCGACGGCCGTAGCAAAATCACGGTGGTGTATCGCAGAATTGGGACCGTATCACGATCAGGGAATCAAAATGAACGATTCAGATAAAGATAATGGCATTCTCATTTTGGTTACACTCATGGTTAGTACAAATCCATAAATCACAATGGACAGTTCTGGAAACGATAATGCGATTATCATTTGCGTAACACATCATGATCATATGCAATAGCGATAATCTCAGATCATCATCATCAGCTGTCGTCACTGAAAATTCCCCATTTAAGACAAGGCTAATCAAATACCCTATAATATGTGAATTTTCGGAATGAGGATGACGAATAGAGATCGAAAATCGATGTTTGCCGCCATTATGAAATCCAAGATGGTGGCCATCGATTTAAGAAAAACTGTCGAAAATTGATGTCCGCCATCATTTGGAAATCCAAGATTACCCTGAAATGTGGGTATTTTCGGAACAGGGATAGTATGCAGATGTAGAAAATTAATATCTGCCGCTATTTGGGAATCCAAGATGGCGGCTATTGATTTTAGAAACAACTTTTCGCTACAATGTGGGCATTTTAGAAAACGGGATGACGTGTAGATGTCAAAAATTGATGTCGGCCGCCATGTTGAATAGTTTATTTGTCAGTTCTATCTAAATCCAAAGGCCACCAAATTGGATTCCAAAATGGCGGTTGACATCGATTTTCGACATCTATACATTATTCCAGTTCCAGAAATACCCATATTGCAGGGTATTTGACAGTTTTTTTTTCCGAAACCAACGGCCGAGATGACGGATTTCAAAATGGCGACCTACATTGATTTTCAAAATATATGTGTCATCCCGATTCCAAAAATATCCGTATTGCAGGGTATTTGACCTCTAGAACAACTTTTCCGAAGACAGCAAGTTCCTAGATTTTGATATACATTACAAAGTGATTGTTATCATATCAGTAGATTATCGTTTTTGTTGCTGATCATGATGTGTAACACAAATGATAATCCATGATCTTACTGTACACTGATCATGATTCCGTTAACTAGTATTTTTATCGTCGGTAAGCATCGGAAGATAGCATTTTCTTGATTCCCTGATCACGATCATCCGGAAGGCACATCGGAAGCACCAAAAGAGGAAGGATGGATGTCCACTGTCACTAGAGCGGCACAGTGGTAATTCAGAGCTCGGTTCGCAGTTTCATCCAGCGGTAGTTTGCCAAGCCATGGGAACAGGATTGCTTCAACGAGTATTGTAGTACGTGCGGGGTACGTAATTTGCCGGATTTTGAGTATTTGGTCAGGCAGATCAAATGTTTCCAACATATCAAGCCGGACAAGCATTCGCCCTTGGTAAGTGTAAGGCAACTACGCAGCAATAGGTTCCGTTCAAGTTCACAGTTGGTTATGGTTGAACGAAGATTATTAAGCAGAGGTGATACAGAGGTGATATCAAATCAATCAATTTAAGTGTCTCCGAGTTTCGCTGAATTATTGAGTTCTGTAAACATTGACAGCAGCTTTTCGACTTCGCATGAAGGTGCGCCTTCATATGTTGCTGTGATGCGAAAAGTGAGAAAGCAAATGACAGTGATCTTTCTCACTGAGCAATGTGAGCTACTCGTGGTGTATCAAAAGCAACTCAGAAATTGCTCATGATTAGTAGCTATCTTGCCTCTAGCATCTGATTTGATGCTGAACGTCAATTTTCTTTGAACTGTTACTCATTTCCAACCGTTTTCTGAGTTTTCATGTGGTGCCGCTTAACGATTCCCTAATATGTTGCAATCGGGTGTAGCTCCGGCGAGTTTTGAGGGTTTTTATCCTTGGGTACGATTTGCACGTTGTTGGCAGGAAGCGAGGTCTATAAAAACAGCATGGAATAACTGTTTCTTCAAAAAGGCAACAAGCGTTTTTGCAAACATTCTTTTACATAAATATCTTGGTTGACAATGCCAGTTGCCTTGAAAATTTTACTTTTCAGTCCACAGATGGAAATCGCCGGTCAAACCAAGTATTTTTTCGGGAACTTTGACAACTTTTTCTGCTTGAACTTATCTTGAATAATTCCTTTTTGAAGTTCACCTTGACGTATGTTTCATTATCGATTATGACGTAATCAATCTGCGTGGGAATTATTTGGATTTTGCTTATGCGCGAGCAACATTTTGATACGCTGTTCCTCTTGCTTCGACGGCATTTTGACATCTGAATGGAAAATGGCAAACACAAAATAGAGGCAACATTTCATTCGCACAGACATGCAAAATGAGGACAGTTCAAGTTGTTCAAATGCACGATTAAAATAAATACGCTGTATTTGAATCGCCCAATTTTTGACTGTTAAATCTTGTCTGAAGTCTCACAATCTTAATTTTGTTCCAAGTCAGATTTATCTTGGAATCGTTCACAGGATTTATTTGGGATTTGTTTGAAATTTTTTTTAAAATAATCTTTGAAATCCAACATGGGACTAAGACGCTCTATGGTTATGTATGCATCATTTTCTTCAAAATAATTTAGAAATCATCTATTGAAATTTGCTTTGCAATTAACTTCGAATTTCTAATAATTGTAGCATAATTAATTTAAAATTCTCCTCGGTATTAGTATTTCTACAAAATTTTTAAGGAATTATTCGTTAAATTGCTTTTGAAATCTGATCAGCAACAGTGATGCAAAATATCATGACACTCGACACTCGTCAACTCATCAACCGTAGAGCCATGACAAACTACAATCACCAGTAATGGTCGCTGCTCACAGGCAAAACGTATCACTCGCTGCACAACGAAAACAGTAAAGAATTCTGCAGTACGATGATGAGAAAAAGTGAAACGACAAAAGACAATGAAAACAATGCCTACGCATTCCAAGTTCGCCTCGGCCCGCGCGACTGTGTGAGTTACAAACAAAGCTGGCAAAATTAAACGGAAGCTTTTGTCCCCACTCCCATAAGTAAGCAAAGTAGCAACAGATTCAAAACGAGCACTGATGAGTGTCGTGATAGTCGGGAATGACTATATCGGTGATGGATCACCACCGAAGATGACATTCACCAGTTGCTTTTTACTTCTTTCGTCAACTTGATGGATGGTCATTGAGAATGCTTCGACAAGCACATTGATAGGAATGTACCATGCGTTACTAGCATCAGCTGTTTCACGATCGCGATTGCGATAGGTCACAACTCTGCTCAGTAATTCTTCAAAATATTCTTCAGAACTCGCATGGAATTCCGTTTTTAGTTTCTATGAAATTCTCATAGAAATTGCATTGGAAAATTGCATGGAATTCCCTTGGAAATCTTCTCAGAATTCCATTGGAATACACCTTGAATTTAGATTTGGATGTATCCTCACAACTTTCATTGAATTCTCCTCATAATTCTCCAGCTTTAATTATACCCAAACTCCCTCTTCATAATTCCTAGCCAATGTTCTTAGGCATTCATTAAGTTTTCTCCTCTTCACTGGCATCCATCTCCCGTAGAATTTCTTCTTAGAATTCGATTGGAATGCGGAATTATTCTCACATTTGCTTAATAATTGTACTGAAATTCTACTTAGAATTAAATTCTTCTTGAATTCTTCTCCGACCTACCAATGAATTCTTCTCAGAACTTCCTTGCAAACCTCCTGAGCATTTACTAGTAATAAAAAGGTTATCAGAATTACCTTGAAAGCATTTCATAGATTTTGCTTGATGTTCTCCTCAAGACTTAAATGCTATTCCAGTCAGAGCTCTCTTAGATTACTCCTTAGAATGCCCTTTAAGTTCGCCTCAAAATTCGAGAGGAATTCTACGAAATTCCAGAATCATTAATATTTTATTCCAGCCCATGAACCTTGAAAACTTTCTAAGAACCATTATTTCACCGTAATATTCGTTTTCAAATCTGGGATCTTGCAAAATATTTCATGATCCGAAATCTGTATCTTCACTCCTGAATCTTGAAAATTTCTTCAAGCTTGGATTATTTTTTTAAAGGTCCAGGAATTGAAAATATTCTTCAGCCCTTTAAAATTTTATTTTTCCAGGATCTGAGGAATATGACTCATGATTTTGAAATTTACATTAAATATCACAGTCTTGATTGAAGATTTTCATATTAATGAAATCTTAAAACAATTGCATCGGATCTCAATTAATGAAATTTCAAGCGTCAAGCGTTTTTTATCCCAGTAGCGTTAACAGACTTTGAAAAAATTCTATGATACTTAAAATATCGGAGACTTTTGGAGTTTACGCACATAAAAAAAAAATAAATTCTAGAAAGAAGGGGAAATGGCTCTAATGTTGGCCTATGGATCCAAGATTGGGCCCATCGCTACAAATCGGCTATTTATCAATTGTATCTAGATGAACGCGTTATTGGGACGGTACTTATGGATATTTTGGGTGCCATTGACAATTTATTCGATTGCTGAATTTATGTATGGGCCAAAATTAGGGACACTAAGGCTGACATTACATACATTTCCCCTACCCAAAATTATAAAATGATTCCAGATTCTTGAACTTCCGAAATTTGAAAAAAAAAATCTACAAATTTATTAAGCTAATGTATTGGGCGTAGCATACTCCCTGAATCCCTCTTTTTGGATATTATGATTATGAATAATTACATCAATTTAAAAATATACATATATTGAAAGCCCTCCCCCATACTCCAACTTCATCAGAAGTAGTGAAGCACCACTATTTAGAAAGTATTAGAAGTTCGATATAATTAAAGTCTAATGTTATTTTTAATATATTTGAGTGTAGTCCTAATTTTGTGTAAATATTAGAGTGGTATATTCAATATTATGGCGCTGATTTGGTATCCTGGCACGGATTTTGTGGATTCAAAGAAGAGATTTCTGTAACAAAGCTACAGCTCGTTTGGTGAAAGTCGTCGACACTTTTACTGAAGGGGTTTAGCTTCACCATTTTAGCTGTCCAAGCTCCAATCGACCCAACAATAAAAGTAAAGGTCCGGTATTACCGATTTTTGGTACCATAAAACGGGGTATCTTCGATAATGCGGCTAACTTTTATATTAGAACATAATGGTTAAATTTACTCTTAGAATTATCTCCGAATTGCAAACATTGGTTCCATTTTGTAGCTTAGGGTACTTTACCAATGGGTCCGCAGGTCGCCTTCTACTTGGTCGATCCACCTTGCTCGCTGTACGCCTCTTCTTCTTGTTTCTGTTGGGTTGCTTTGGAGAACCATTTTCACAGGGTTCGGCATTCGGTTTTCGTTCGGCATTCTTACGACGTGCCCAGCCCACCGTAGTCGCCCAATGTTTTCAGTGTGGACGATGGATGGTTCTCCCAGCAGCTGGTGCAATTCGTAGTTCATTCGCCTCCTCCACGTTCCGTCATTCACCGTATATGGTAGGCAACACCTTCCCTTTGGGCCTCCACGAGCATAGTCCAGGTCTCGTGGCCGGTCTAATCTGCGTCTCGTAGATAGTCAACTTCAGGCATGGAAAATCATTTGCATTCATTTCATACATTCATTTACATTCATTTGCCTCTAACTTTTTTCATCAACAGCATTACGCAAAATGATGTATAGAGCTTTTTTAGGTTTTGTTATTAACTACAAGTTTTGCTCATAACTCAAATCTGTATCTCTTATGCATCACGAACTAGAGCGGGCAGAACTTGTTACTGTTTTTCAGTAAATGTAAAATACATTCATTGAAAACAGTAGTGGCTTCTGTTCGCTCTGCTTTGTCATGCATAAGAGATGCGGATTTAACTTGTTAACAAAAGTTGTAGTTAATAACAAAACCTCAGGATACCAAAAAGCTCTATACATCATTTTGCGGAATGCTGTTGAAGAAAAAAGTTACAGGTAAATGAATGTAAATGAATGCACGAAATGAATGCAAATGATTTTCCATGCCTGGTCAACTTTGTGCGGTGGCAAATTTTATTCGACCGGAGCGTCCTCCGGAGTCCAAAGTAGGCACGATTTTCTGCCATAATGCGTCTTAATTTTTTTCTACTGGTATCATGTTTAGCGGTCACCAGTGAGCCCAAATACACGAGCTCGTCGATAACCTCGATTTCGTCACCGTCAATCTGAACTCGGGGTGGGTGTCTTCACTAGAACCTCTTCCTCTCATGTATTTTGCCTTCGATGCGTTGATGGCAAGTCTAATTCGCCTAGCTTCAGTCTTAAGTCTAATGCACGTTTTGACCATCGTCTCAAAGTTCCGTGCCATGATGTCGATGTTATCGGTGAAGCTAAGAAGCCACTCGTATCTATTCCAGCTCTTCTTATCGCACCTACTAACGCGATGTTGAATAGCAGACACAAAAGTCCATCACCTTGCCGTAACCCCCTTCGAGATTCAAAGGGACTCGAGAGTGTCCCCGATACTCGAAAAACGCCTCCAAATGGTGACAGGCGGCGGCATAAACTTTGGGAGAGTATCTTATAGGCGCCGCTCCACATAGTTGCATAAATACAACTTGTCACCCTTTTTGAAGATTAAGCATACGACACCTTCCATCCACTCCTCCGGTAATATCTTCTCCTCCCAAATCTTGGCAATTACCCAGTGCAGCGCTCTAACCTGTGCTTCGCCACCGTATTTTAATAGCTCACTTGGTAGTTGATCTACACCAGTTGCTTTGTTGTTTTTCAGCCAACCGATCTCCTACTCAACTTCTTGGAGATCATGGTATTATCTTTGATAACGTACAGAGTTTGTATTTAGTATGTTTTACATATTTTCCAAATATCTGAAAAAAATTATTTTTTTTTGTTTCTCGCCTGATTGAAAAGGCTCACACTTATTAAATGCATTGCCGATATACCTCAATTCAATTTTGGCTTTATATTGCTTAGAATGTTTCTGATTATATACTCATACAAGGTTTTATATTTCTTGAATTAAATTGTTTGAGATTCGCACATGTTTTTCTACATTCATCGAGTAACCCCAAATAAAAAAACTGATGTTCAGTCACAAGACAAAAAAAGGTGCAAATGCAATAATTTCCGTTGAACATATTAATAATTACTTGACTGTAGGATCCTCTGTACTTGTTTAACACAGGTTATATTTGAGGGGCTTATAAAGCTGTAGCTATCAAAAGAGAAAGTCGATGAAGAGAATCGATCAAAGTCACTTACACCCCTTTCCTTCTAACCCCCTCATTTGAAAAACATTTACAAAATGTTGTAAAAATATTAAAAATATACTTGAAAAAAAAACCTACCAAATTTCCTCTGTCTTACTTTATCGGTATTACCGATAATAACACCCCTATTGGCAAACTGCCCACAAATAAGCCTCGCGCTTCCATTGTGGAAATCCAGTGCTTTCTACACTTCAACATCCATCATCAAATTTATGTTTTGAACGGCGAAGACGACCGATCTGTTGACAATGAACAAAGCACACCGAATCTTCTTTCGACTATACGTGATCGCGTGGTACAACAGCTGTATGTGAAATCACATCGAAAGCATTGAGATCGTGCAATCTTACCTCTTGGAACTCCTGCAAATTACTTCAGCATTATTTAAAACTCTTCTAAACACACCAATTGAATTGTATCACTTTGGTTTTCAATTTCAGAAACCGTCGGCATCTCAGATGTCAAGATGCCTCTGAACGACCTACAGCCATTGGCGTTTACCACAACGAATAACTTCACCATGAACCACAGCAGCAACTCGACGATTCAGCCCAACCCAACCCAAGAGCAGCAGTTCTGTCTACGCTGGAACAACTACCATTCGAATCTGTCTACGGTCTTCGATCAGCTACTCCAAGCCGAGTCCTTCGTCGATGTGACCCTAATTGGCGAAGGTCGTCCGATCAAAGCTCACAAGATGGTTCTGGCTGCCAGCAGTCCCTACTTCCAAACCATATTTCAGGAGACTCCCTGTAAACATCCGGTCGTTATCATTAATGATGTCAAGTGGGAAGAGCTCAAAGCGTTGGTGGATTTTATGTATCGCGGTGAGATCAATGTAGCTCAGGAACAGATCCGACCGCTGCTGAATCTGGCACAAATGTTTCAAATCCGAGGATTGACCGATGTGTCACACGAGGACGTCGAATCGGAACCAGTTCGCGTAACTCGCGAAGCTAGCAACGTTGAGCAGTTCACGGTTTACACGGCGTCGATCGTCGAGAATATTCAGCAGAGTTTCAACAGCCATAGCAACGATATCGTCAAAAGGCGATCATCCAAGGAGCGGGACTTTGCTCGAAAGCAGACCCTTGAAACATTGGAGGTTCCCGTTGAGTGGCCCAAGGAAGAGGAGGTTCCAGCTACGGTAGAGTCAACATCGAAGAATCCTCGTAAACGGAAGTCTACGTCCATTGACGCACCCGCAGAAGGAAACTTCATCGCAATTCCACTAGAACAGCCGCCGTACATTCCACCCGCAATCAGCCAACCGACAACGATGGTTGCCCCACCTCAGCATCCACCTCCTGCGCCGCAGTTGGTATTTCAGTCCACCTTCCAACCGGAAGATACAGACTCGAAGATGAACTTCCTGGATTCGACCAACGAAGGAGACGATGTAAGTACCTATCCGTTCCCTTTCTTGTTCTGTTATTTTGTTGCACATTTCAAACGGCCACTAACCTGTTTTAAATATTGATCACTCTCGCACCGAGATTGCAACTGTATATTTTCACATCCAAGCCTACATTTTGTAACAAAGTTTGGGTTGGTCTAGAGAAAAAAGTATTTTTTATTCAGAAAAGGTGGAACTATGAATAAAATACGATTACAACATAGCAGCAGGATTATTCAGTACTCGGTCGTGCCAGCATCCATGGAACACACAGAGCGGTGATGCAGGCGCAGATACGGCTATGTTGTACCTACCTGTATGTTGTTTGTTAGAAGTGGTGGGAAAGGGGGGGGGGGGTCCTCTGCTAGCTCTTTTCCCGCGTCAGCGCTTCTTTCCAGATTCGTCCGATTCAATTAAAAAATATGAAGTAAATTTTGCCTGAAACCTAGTTTTCATCGATGCATGTTGGTTGGTAGGCTGTTGGTTCGCCGTCGTCGCCGTCGTCGTCGTTGCCATCATCGTCTAGAATGCGGGTGAAGCGGTTGCAGTGAAGGTGGGAGGAAAGGTAAAAGTGTACATGTTTCATATATTACCCGCCCCAACCGCTGCAACGGGTTGTTGAAAAATGAATGCGCAAAAAAGTAGTGCCAGGCCTTTATCCAAGTGAATGCACGTGAATAGTGAAAATCACTTACGGATATATAACTCGACCATGGTTGATCGAAGGCCGGGTAGGGGACAGGTACTTTTTATCCCAATTTGAAGTTGCCTTTCAAATCGGGATGCGCTTCTGCTGTTGGTGGTGGTGAATAGGATGCAATGGACAAATTGAGTACTGCAGCGATGCCGAAGAGCAGCAACGGACGAATAAAATGCCGAAATGTAATATTCAAAAAAGCACTCAACAGATCAATTCATGGTGAAATTTTTGTTAATTTGGGTAGTTTGAATATTCTTTCAAGTGGGAAACATCATGCTTTTGTTGATGGGATTTCCAGGAAAGGCAGTGAAGAATTTGTGGATAATTTCCAGGACGTCCAGTCTGAAAACCACTCAGAAAAATATGTACAGAAAGCGAGAAAGCACAAATCGCTCATCGTTCAAACTCACCCCTGAACCAATCTGAGTTGCATCCAGCAAAAACACGCGCACAAGAATGTAGAATTCAGCGTAACTAAACAAGGCAAACATTCCACATCGATAGTACACATACGTCTTTCGCAAATCAAAGAATCCCGCTGCATTCGAAACAAGAGCTCAGATCTCACTCTTCCGATGCACGCGCGATGCAATAGAGTATATCGCATACATACAGAGAGCTATTTCCGAGTGTGCGGTTGTGCGTTTCCTGTTCAAAACCCTTTTAATTTAGACGAAGTTTCAATTTTCTCTTCCAAAAATCAAAGCCTTTCCGGATCTCGTCCTGCCTAGCTTCGCTGTGCTGCGCGATATTCTACACGCGAGAGCTGTGGAGACTTCGTTGTTGGGTGGGGTTCAACCCTTCGTCTCCAGAGGAGGCCTTCGATCCGAGAGGCGTCCGAGTTCGAAAGTTTGCGGTTCGCAGTTTGAGAACAGTGACCAGTGCACCAGAATGGTAGTGCTTCAAAACGGAACGTGCACCGAGAATGGTATCGACATCAACCTCCACCAACCGCCGTAGAGCAGTGTCTGTGTACAGTCATCCATCCATCCATCCATCTATCGGGCCAATCTAGAGCTAGACACACGAAGATGCAACGGGTGCATCCGTGAATGGGGTTTGCACTTCTTTTTCGTCGATAGGGTTACCTGATTTTGAATTTTGCTAACAATTCTAGTGGCATTTGTTTGGTCACCCCAGAGCTGGCCCACCAAAGTGACACTGCCTTGGAGATCCACACTGTAGCCACCCAGATTCGAAACGGACTCGGTCCAGTATCCGAGTCCAAACGTGCGTTGCATCCGTGCAGTAGCGCATCTGTGAAAAGGAAAGGAGTTCCGAACGGCTTCACCATCATGAGTCGATCCACGCACTACAGTTGGCCAAAGGCGGTAGCGTTGAAAATAAATATTCTCCTTCTCGTTTGTTCGTTCGCTGGTTCGTTTGTCCGCCCATATCCTGAAGAGATTCGCTGGGCTCTTGTCGTATGTACGCCACCACGACGTAGGTATGTATTCAGACCGGCTGGCCGGGACCAGCAACGGTCAACGGTTTGCGTATCGGAAAACATTTTTTAATTGAAAGAAAATAGAATTCTTGATTAATTTTTCAAAATGATTGAATAGTTTTGTAAAACTTGGACCGAGCTGGGTTTTGCGTATTTGCCCGATCCTGGCAAAGTGAAACAATGCACCGAATGGGAAGGATGCGGGATTTTCTGCTCGTGGCATATTTACCGATTGAACGTAGAACCAGCTGCAGTGCACCCTGGTTTCGGAATGGTTCTTCTTTTGGATTTCGATGAATTTGGATGAATGTGAGTTGACTGTGGCGGCGGTGGTAGGCAATGTATCGGATAGGCTACTGCAACTGAGCCGGAATGGGATGCATTGCATATCAAATAGGGCTATGGTTCTGTTGATGCATAAGAGGGGTTTGATGGAAGGAGCTCTGTTTTGAAGAAGTGAGCTTTCTCAAATGCAGTTGGCTGGTTGAAGTACAGTACGAAGCATTTACAGCAACTCCGCTATATATGCGGTGGGTGGTACCGTCCACCCATCGCTATTTCTCGGCTGTCGTTCAACCTATAATGTTGATGTTTTGTATGTGCTTAATGTCAACAATAAACTAGATAGGGGAAATGGCTCTAATGTTGGCCTATGAATCTGCTATTGATCAATTTTATCTAGATGAACGCGTCATTGGGACGGTACTAATGCATATTTTTGGTCACTATTGAAAATTTAGTCGATTGCTGAATTTATGTATGGGCCTAAATTAGGGGTATAGAGGTCGACATTAAATCCATTTCCCCTACCCTCAGAAAATCTCAGCTCAGTTGGTTGAAGGACAGCCGAGAATTAGTGGTGGGTGGACGGTACCACCCATAACATGTATGGAGGGGCGGTTAACGAATTGTTAACACATTTTTTGGAGGTCGGATTCATACCGATAAGGGTGGGTCAACGTTACAACCTCCTTTTCTCCACTGCTGTTTAGAATGGCATTGCACACTGGGCAAAAATTTACAAAACCACGACTAAATTGAATATCTCGACGGCCAAACGGTTTCAGTCAACATGTTATACATAATCCCTAAGGAAAAACTCTGCTGAATCGATTGGAGGTGGTCTCATTGGCCGGAGACTTTTGCGTGCTGAGATAGAGGGTTGGGATCAACCCGAGTTCCCGTTAAAGTAGGAAATGCCACTATCGACATTTTTACACTTTACTTAACGTATATTACTGGAAATTGATAGTACTAAGTATATACGGTATACGGCTACATAGAAAAATCACAAAGTTCTAGGACATTTTTTATAATGTAGCCACTTTATCGGTCTTTCCGGATCCTCCTGTAGGCCAGTAGAGTTTTCCTGAAGGCGTTTATGATGTCTTTACACCATATATACTTAGAAGTATCAATTTCCAGTAATATACGTTAAGTAAAGTGTGAAATTATGTCGATAGATAGTGGCATTTCCAATTTTACCGGGAACTCGGGTTGATCCCGGCCCTCTATCACGGTACGCAAAAGTTTCCGGCCAATGAGACTAATCGATTCAGCAGAGTTTTTCCTTAGACAATATGTATAACATGTTGACTGAAAGCATTTGGCAGCCGATATATTCAATTTAGTCGTGGTTTTGTCCATTTTTGCCCACTGAGCATTGGGCTCCAAGGACCAAGTTTGAGTTAATTTAGATTTTTGGGAAGATCTTATAACCCTTCGTCTGTGCCAAAAAAAACTACCCCAAATTCAAATTCTCATATTTCAGCGAAGGTTGAATGGATTTTTTAAATTTAAAATTTTATGCAAAGTAAATCTAATGTACTTACAGTTAAATTTATCAGAATTTTTTTTGGGCGGATCTCTCGGGGGAGGGGTTATTGTAAAAACATAGGCATGAAGTGGAATAAGTTGATGTTAGAGATGTTTATATCACAAGATCCCATCCATCTAGGATGTTGCATCCGTCTGCAAATAAGTTCAGAAATACAAGGTCTTCAAAACTATAGTTAGTTTATGATGTAATTTACTCCCTAGATGGCGCTAAAATGAAAATGATCAAATTACGTTCTTAAATAAACATTTCATAACGCTATCTACAGCTCCTGCTTAAATGAATTGTTGCAGTCTTGAGCAAATTTGTTCAGATGACTAAGACCTATCCCGAAGTAAAGAGTTTAGTTCAGAATTCATTCACCAGGTGGTGATAGTGTGACGTTAACTTTGCATTGTTTGCCCTAACTTAAAATATGGACTAGATATAAGGTTTCCGTCTTCGGCAAAGTGGTTCAGATGGACAAGACCTAACCTAAGGTAAAGAGTTTGGTTCAAAATTCATTCACCAGGCAGCGCCAGTGTGAAATTAATTATGAATTGTTTGTCCAAACCTGACATGTACTACACTTTTTTTTTTATGCAGCGGGGGGAATCTGTTCCCAGACACCTGAGAAGATAACTCAGGGTGTGGGGATGGGAGAAGTAGCGCTCCCGACCCACTAAACCTTACCCTGTGCTCTAGGCCCTTGCCCCCCGGAACCGCCCGAAGGCATTACGTCATGGGAGGGGGCCGATTGCGCTATGGCACATCACTAGGTGTTGTGTCGGACGTGACACTCGCTACTGCACAGTGAGCAGCTGTGCAGGGCCTTCCTCTTGTTGATCGCTGTTAGTTGTTCGCCTGAGTTCTAGAGCAGACGTGATAGCCAGCCAACTGTCCAGGGCAGCACAGGACAGATGTGACCGCTTACCAGCTGCGTGTGCTAAGCACTCTAAGAACCCGGTGTCACTCCTGCCTCTGCACAACGAGGGTTTGTGCAGGGCTTATCGACCTCCTGGGACGAGCTGGATGGAGCTCCAGCGTCCTTACTCTGCTGTAGTTCGTTTAGCCGCAATATGTCTTCCTTGGGTTCGATAATTAAGGTTTCCAGGGCACACCACGAGGAGATTTATTGACACAAAAACGAACCAGGCTTCAAAATTATTCGGATAGGGATAGGGATAATATACAATGATAGATTGAATAATGGATAATGGATAGGGATAATTATGATGCCTGAGCATCTCAATGTCAACAATACTGATTGATAGAAACTTTGCTACTGAGATGACACTCACTATGAAGAAGCGTGTAAACAGCACGATTGATTGAGTGGAGCGGTGAGTGTCCAACTTTCATTGTCAACTGTCAAAAGCAACTGGTACGTTGCTTAAGTGAGCGTCCGATTCGAGAGTGATAAAATAAAAAAGGTGACTATGTTGGGCTTCGTGGTCGTGCGGTTAGCGGCGTCACCCGTCGTTCAGGCGTATTGTGAGTGCCACGAAGTGAGGGTTCGATTCCCGCTCCAGCCGGTGGAACTTTTCGCAACCCGGAAATTTCCCTACTGGTCTACTGGGTGTTGTGTGTTGTCCATTGTCTAGTGTTAAGTATTCAGTCTGTACAACCTCTGGTTGAAGACGGCGTTAATTGTCTTTATGATCAGTCATTTCGTGAATTCTACAGTGACAGTTTTCAAGACTGCTCTGAGTAAATTCTGATTCAGCGGAAAGTCCAGGAAAATTCTAAATCAATCCTGTGATACAAATGTAGACATTTTTTCAAGAGCGTAGACACAGAAAAAAAAATTTTTGATACTTGGGATAAATAGGTCTCATGCCAATACCAGCTAATTTTGGTAACACACAATTCTACCGACATTTTAAATTCTCATCGCAGGCTTTTAAAGAAATCATCTGGCATCCCTGGTTATCTCATTTTAAGCCCTCATCTGACGGCCAGTTTAGAGACGAATATAAGTGTACTTCTATAAAACATGCTGAGCTTCGGAAGGCGTCTAAATTACTTCAAAAAACTGAAAAGCTTCTGTTCCTATGTATGTAATTCCATTCGTTTAGATATGTTTGAAGTGGGTAGGCTATAATTGGAACAAACCATAAAAAAGAACGTATAGCCTACTCTACAAGTTATATGTACTGGATTCAAGAAACTTTGGAGTTCATTCCGGAATTGAAGTTTTGAAGTTCATTTCAAAGTTGAACGTCAGACATTAGCATGAGAAAGATTGCGGTTTACATTCCATTATTGTCGGATCAGCTGTTATAATACACACATAACCATTATATGATGCTTCCTCAATATAATCTAATGTAATATAATAAAATCTCAGCCAGTACGAGAAAGCATCCTGGAAAATGATTAGGTTAATGCTTGAACTCTTCCTCGATGTGTAACAAGTGGTGAACTCAGATTTTCTAAGTAATAGGCAATACCAGCGTTAGCCGCGTCCGAATGCAGGTCACTTGGGGGATGAGTTAACGTGACACTCGCTCCATTGTGATGGAAGCCGAGAAATTGTCTGCACGTCCACGAGGAATCGCTTGGCTGGTTAACCATACGCTGAATTGAAGTGATGGGTTCATGTTAAGAAAGAAAGTGATTTTTTACTTTCCGGGACACAGAGTATCATAGTGCTTGACTCACAATATACATTTTCATGCATTGGTTGGCATAGAAAGCTTTCCATTTTTTTAACTCTTTATTTGTTTCACATTCAAAATAAATTACATTTCATTTAACCTAGATGCTCAAGTTACTACAGTTACTTACCAGCCTTAATTGTTATGATATATATCATTGTTCCTGCCTTGGCAATTCAGTATTATAAACAGGTTTTTTTAAACCTGCATGTCAGTATAACAATTGAAATCTTAAAACTTAAATCAAAAAACTAAATCTTATCTAAGTATAAAGGAAATTAATCGTTGCAATTGAGGATTGCAACGATTTTAGCCTGAAATTATTAATTATTTTGTTGGACATTTGTTTTAAAGTCTCTACATTCGAAATTATATGTACTTCGCTAGTACTGTACCAGGGAGGCAACTTCAAAATCATCTTCAGAACTTTGTTCTGAATCCTTTGAAGTGTTTTTTTCCTTGTAGTGCAACAACTAGACCATATTGGCACAGCGTAAAGCATGGCCGGTCTAAAAACTTGTTTAAATATTAGAAGTTTATTCGTTAGGCAAAGTTTGGATTTCCTGTTTATAAGAGGATACAAAAATTTTATATATTTTTTACATTTAGCTTGAATGCCCTCAATATGATCTTTAAAAGTTAATTTTTGGTCAAGATTAATCCAAGATATTTCACTTGGTTTGACCAGGAAATTGGAACTCCGTTCATAGTGACTATGTGACTACTACTAGGTTTCAAAAAGGAAGCTCTAGGCATATGTGGAATTATTGAGTTTTGGAAGCGTTGGGAGAAATCTTCAATTTTTGTAAATAAGAAGAGAAAAAAAAGCTTTCCATTAGTAACTGTGAAAGTGCAGCTAGTACACTAATTTGAGAGCCTGAAAAACAGTCGCAAAAGGAGTGTAAAAACCCTAGAAGAAGTTACGGAGAAAAACGCATTTATACGATTACGTATTCAATTTACGTCCCTCGTTTCACGAAGTAAATCCCAAATAACGAGGTTTTTTTACGAGTAAATCCCAAATAACGGGTTTTCTTTTTACAAAGTAAATTCCAAATAACGAGTTTTTTTTGTGATTTTGGGAAACTGGAATATTGAGCTCTCCAAGCAGGATCTCACGAACACTACACTGATAACATAATATTACACACACTAGCGTATACTGTCATGTGCACGGTAAGAATCAAACATCCATTTATGATTAAAAGTGAACCAATTGTCAATAAAAGCGGCACCACTAATTAATGAGTAATTCATTTTGCCAATTAAGTAGTAACTGTTAGCTACTGTTAGCAGAAACTCATTGTTGTTAAAATAATTTACTCATTAATGAGTAAAACCACCTTTATCAAAAATGGGTTAACCTTTACTCACAATCAGGGTTACTTCCACTCACTTGCTATAAAAAAATATTTTTGGGAATTATGAAATCATGAAATAGTATAATGCTAATTAGTACTTGTCAGTTACAAGAAGAGGTCCTGAAGTATGTGTTTGACACATAAAATCTGTCAATATTCCTTTCAGTGCGTCACAATCAGCGATTTTACGACTCGTGAGCGCTCACTCTGAGTGAACGCTCACGAATCATAAGATCGCTGATTGTGACGCTCTGAAAGCGAAATTGACAGATTTTATGAGTCAAACACATATTTTACACCCTCTTCTTGTTACTTACTAGTACAACATATCATTAAAACATCTAATGATTGCATAATTCCGAAAAATATTTTTTTATAGCAAGTGAGTGGAAGCAACCCTGCTCACAATAGGGTACTTGACTGTTACCGTGTACCTTGAATTTCAAAATGGTGTCAAACATCGATTTCCAGTCCCTACTCGTCACTCCGATTCCAAAAATACCCATATTGTGGGGTATTTGACAATATTTTCAAAAACCTCTTTTTACGAAGTAAATCCCAAATATGTAACGAGGTTTTTTTACGCACTAATTCGATTTACGAACCTCCGTTTTGGTTCATAAATGGAGGATCCAGTTTATCAGTATGTGCATTAGACTGATGCAAAATTTCAAATTTTCGCTCCACAGTGTTCAAACGGTTTCAAATCGGGTCCTGATTAGCCTCCGAAAGTTTAAACTCATTTTATAAGAAACTGACTTGGTACAAACCATTTGAAGTTTATATGAGCGTAGCAACTGTAGGCTTTTTGTTTATTGCCATAGCAATAACATACTAATTTTTTTCGACATTTGGACAAGTAGAAGCAAAGTTATAGCGATATAAGCGATTTTTTAAATTCTTCCATAGTAATTCCCATACAAATTTCAAATCATTGGCGCGACCTCTAAACCTTCATCAATCTTTACCAATTTTTGCACAGGTTCATATTTTGGGGCTATGAATCGAACTGGAGGGTGGCCCATCAGAAATTCATCACTTTTTTCAGAATGAAGCACCCTAATGTGCATCTGTGGATACAAACCAATCTAGGAAAGTTTTCCCCGAAACGGCTTATGGTTGATATATTTTATGACATATTACTTCTGGTTTTTTTTAAGAGGAGGAAAGGCATAACATTCAGTTTGTTCGTAATTATTGAAGATGAAATCGTACGCACTTACACTGTACCTTAACATAATCTTCATTCATACAATCGCTATCAGAACTGGTATAAATATAACCAAACCAGCAATATAGGAAGGTTGTGCATGGATAGTTTCCACTTAAAATGAAGGTGCATATATTCTGCTAGACATAATCATATACGATTAAAATAAGTCGTATAGGATGCAGAGATTAGCTAGAGGCCTACCAAAGTTGGAAACCATATGCATTCACCCGGCAATTATAATATATGAACTGGTTTCCGCATTTGGTGTTCTGTTGAGTTGTGAAGGAACTGAAACCGAGACAATTAAAAATAAACAAAGCCTTTTTTTTCAAGATGATACCAACATCGAGATTATCCTATTTAGCAAAGGTTATTTACATCTGCCCGGTGGATAAATAAGCACTTTCACGGAATTAAATTTAAAGATTTGGAAAACCCAAACACCCCAACACATTGCGGTTGAGACCTTTTAATAGAGTTAAATCAATTCTTAGATTTAGAGAATGCAAACATCCATTAAATCACGATTTAGGCTTTATTTAAATACGATTATTTTAGCGGTACTTTTGCAATAAATAGACGTATAATCTTTAACTTAATTTTTGAACTTTTGATTGTATGCATCAATATTGCAAAGCCACCACCGCTAATCAAGTTAATCGATTTTTCAATCGGCAAATGGCCACAGGGGCTATTCAAAAAGGAATCCAGATGTATGAGTTTAAAGATTTGGAAAACACAAACACCCCTAAAATCACAATCTTTTTAAAAGACTAATCAAAATTTTAAGATTTGGAACACCCAAACACCCATCACAATTAAAGCCATATTTACGCAGATATACGCGTTTAAAGATTTGAAAAACCCGATGAAAATTTGTTTTAAGTTTAGGAGCACCTAATCATCACAGAATTGAATATTTAAACTTTATTTACGATGGTAAAATAGTTTAAAGAACTTAAGTGAAGTTTAATACAAATACCTTCAAATGTCAATGATATATAGATCGGTCAATGTAAATCGAATTATATTTAAAAAAAAATATGCGGAACAAAATTAGCATTCCAGTAAAATCTTTTCAATCTGTATTTATGTTGAAAATCTAACAAACCATCTGGAAAAACGGAATTTCGGATGAGAAAATCTGTAAAATACAGAATAATTAGTATATGTGTCATTCCCTTTTATCGTTCAATGTGGACCAATAAATCATCGATGCATTCAAAAGTTGCTCGTCAAGGCGGCTGTCCACAGCCGGTTGTCACAGAATATCATCCCGAAACCCTTCAGCATCCCCACCGGGTTACATCTAACGGCAAACACATTCGCCTTGTTCCATAAAAGTCACATTTCCATCACATTTCGGCCGAAACCATCCATCCCAGTCAAACAATCAGTCGACCGGCTTGCAACAAATTGGATTACACATGGTAATAAACACACAAAAATGTACACTTCTCTATTTGCGATGTGCCCGATAGGAGCCGCTTTCCCTCCGGAACCGAATCGCTCATCCTGGTGCATTTGATTATCATGGAAAGAGTCCGGCATCTCTCTTCCGTGCTGCCCTCTTAGAGAATCTCTAATGAACGGGGGAAAGATTCTACCTTCTAGTGCTGTCGATAAGTTCCTCATTCGAACCAAACGAAACCATCGGACAATGGACTGTCCGGACATTCGGGAATCGAGCTGTACACAGTTTCACCGCTGCTACTAGAAACATTCGGAAACGCAATCTAACCGCATTAAAACATCCGGCTACTGGAGATGCTTCTAAGCAAATTTTTCCCTTCCCATGACTGCCTCAGCTACTCCGGGATGCCTTAACTAGTCCCTGGTACTCGAATATTCACGCACTTTCATCGCATCGTCGTCGTCATCGTCGTCGTGAAAGTCGTTGGAAAAAGGTTCCCCGGATGCACCCCGGCCGTTGGCTGTTGGAATATTGGCTGCTTCTTTACCGGAAAGAAGCCACTGTGTAGGTCACAACATATTTGCACACGCATCGACTATGATGGCTCGAGGCATTCGTTCGTTGGTCCGGTTTCGGTGGGCTTTCGAAATGTGGTTTTCGGGATGCATCAGCCAAATGTTCCTCCCATATGAGAGTGCCTGATGGAGTCTAGTTAGTTCGAGGGATGCAGTTGTTTGCCTCCTCGAACCGATGCAAACGATGATATTTTGTGCAGGGTGTGGTATGTCCCTTTGCAATTGGAGAAAATTCTAAAAGGAGTAATTTTTCATCTGAACCGAATGTGATACCTCACTATTTGGAGTACCTTAAAAATCTAGAGAACAACATATCGCTGTACGCTGGACTCTTCATTTCACGTGATGTATGCATCTGCGAACAAATTTCAAGCGATTCACGTTGAAAGCTTTTGCATGATTTAAACAACTTACGTGAAAAGGTTGAATAATGTTAAGCAGCTCACTTGTATTGACAGCACATAATAGGATAGAATAGCAATAGAAAGAACCCAAGCATATCAAATATTTAAAATGGATCTTACACTTACCGACATTTAAAAATTGCAAAGTTCTTGACAGAAAGAAATATTGAACTAAGAACTAGTAAATTTTGCATATAAATTTTTGAACCTTGCGAAAACTTAATGTATGGGACGAGTATTAGAGCTTTCATAAAATATAGCTTTATGATCACCCTGAATGCAATTCAGGTCCAATGAAAACTTAAATCATATTACATTTCCAAAAAAACTGCAGAAAATAATTTGCATTCCAGTAAAATCTGATAAATCTGTATTTAGCATAGCATAAACCAGGTTGCACAATGTCGTAGGTGGTACGAGCTCCAAACTGTTGTTAAGAAGGAGACCCACCTTCATCCATTGCTCTTAGATAGTAATTTGTGATTAATTACTAGCTCTTAGATAATGAATGTGTCTCCCTCCAACAGATCAGAGCTGTCCTAGACACGTCCTTGCATCTGGTGGGGAAGGGGGAGGAATGTTAGTCCAACACTTACTTAAGAGAGATGCAGAGAACTCTACGACCCCTCATAAGTGTCACGTGAAGGATGGAATTTTGTTAGTAGGGAGGGTAAACCATACGATACGCCCAACCGGCGTTGCTGGCAATCGTTATATCAAGTATTTAATAAATAAATGCTGTAAGTAGCTCGATTCTGTGACACTACCCCGAATTTCACTACCCCGAATGTCACTACCCCGAACGTTACACTACCCCGAACGCCGTTACCCCGAATAGTACACCACCCCGAATGGCCATTACCCCGAAATTAAGACAAATGGAAGAACAGCAAGGGATCAAAAGAAGGGTAAATTTTTGAGAAGGAAATTTCTTTTTCTAATTTATACTGAATACAAATGATAGGATTCTATAACATTCCCCAGAAAACCATTCCCCAGAATGTACCATTCCCCAGAAAAGTATGCCATGTATTAGATTGACTATTTTTGTTTAGTATAGTCACTCCTGGAATCTTCTTTCGCGTATATAAAAAGAAAAGAAAAACTTCTTAGGGTCTGTTCATAAACTACGTTGACAGTTTAGGGGGGGGTTGGCAATTGTGCACGGTCCATATAAATTTTAAAAATTTTGTATGGAAAATTGTCTACGCAGGGGGAGGGGGGGGGGTCAAGAATCCCAAAAAAACTGTCTACGTAGTTAATGAACAGCCCCTTAATGGCTCACGGGGGTTTCCCATCTTTGAAAATATAACAATAGGAAATAACTAATTCTTTGGATATACGATAAAGAAGGGAATATTCCCTTCTTTTAATACATAAAAAAGAACATAATCAATTCGTTAAATATATGATAAAGAAGGGAATATTCTCTTCTTTGAAAATATAGCAAAAGGAAATAATTAATTATTGGATAAACGATAAACAAGGGAATATTCCTTTCTTTGAATATATAAAAGAGAAAATGATTAATTCTTTGGATGTATGATAAAGAAGGGAATATTCCCTTCTTTTAATATATAAGGAAAATATGTAATCAATAGCTTTTGGCAAGGGATTCGGGGTAATGACCATTTGGGATAATAACGTGTGTAATAATGTTATAAATTTGTAATTAATAAAGGGTGTCCACGATGAAATTGCCACACTATGAAATTGCTCTAACTTTTTAACCGTTGGGTAGAATTTAATGAATATTTGGGTGGATTTAGTTCATAGTGCATTATTTACATCCTGCAAAGTCCTGTGATCAAAACTCGCGGAAATGGAGTCGAAAGAACAGCTCGTGCGTGATAAAATCTTGCGCATTCATCACGAGAACAAGGATCTCTCGCATCGTTCCATCGCTAAAACGTTGGGAATCGCGAATTCCACGGTGTCGTGAGTGATTAAGCGGTTCGAGGAACGGTTGACCACCGATCGGAAGCCCAGAAGTGAAGGAAAAAGTATTCCGTACAACAACAAAAATCACAACCGCGTAGTTGGGGCCTTCAACCGAAATCCGAACGCCTCCGTTAGGGATGTGGCTAAGAAGCTGCACCTAAGCCGAAGTTTTGTCCAGAAGGCCAAAACTAAGGCTGGGCTTCGAACGTTCAAGGTACAAAAGGCCCCTAATCGCGACGAGAAGCAGAACAAGTCCACCAAAACCCGTGCCAGGAAGTTGTACCTCAACATGCTGACGAAAGTTGAATGCTGCATCATGGACGACGAAACATATGTGAAGGCCGACTTCAAACAGATCCCCGGCAACCTGTTTTTCACGGCCAAGGATAAGTTCAGCGTTCCGGAGCATGTCCGCACTCAGAAGATGTCCAAATTTGCGAAGAAATTCCTGGTTTGGCAAGCCATCTGCACGTGCGGGAAGCGGAGTGCACCTTTCGTGACCCAGGACACGATGAACGGACAGGTGTACATAAATGAGTGCCTCCAGAAGCGGCTGCTTCCTCTCCTGAAGGCCCACAACGTCCCAACAATCTTCTGGCCGGATTTGGCCTCATGCCACTACTCCAAGGACGTGCTGAAGTGGTATGCGGACAATAAGGTCAATTTCGTGCCGAAAATGTTCAACCCTCCCAACACTCCGGAGCTCCGCCCCATCGAGAAGTACTGGGCGATTATGAAGCAGCACCTTCTTAAACGACCTAAGGTAGTTAAGACAGTCGAGGAACTGAAGAAAGTATGGGTTTACATGCAAAAAACGGTTGATTCACAGGTTGTGCAGAATCTTATGGCCGGGGTTAAGGCCAAGGTGCGGGCATTTGCGTATGGACTGTAAATAAAATACGAGTAAAATGGTAAAATGAAGTTTAATAGTTATTTCTCAATCCCTGAAAATTTGATGGCAATCGGATGAAAACTCGAATTTTGCGAATCAATTTTGTGTGTGGCAATTTCATCGTGGACACCCTTTAGTTCAACGTTCCTTGCACCGATTTTTCAATCCATAACGAGAAATTCTTCAACTCAGGTCGAACAGTTCTTTGATAAGGTTTAACAGTTTCCGACTAGTTGAATTGGATTGCATATAAGACCCTTTGACTTTTTAAATGGTGAACGAAGTGCTCGAAAACTTGAAGGTTGTCATTTTCTAAAGAGCTTTAAAATGGTTTGGAATTGATAAATACATAGTTCCATAAAAGTAACCGTAGTGTATCATCAATTTAGTAAAGTGAAACGAATCAGAGAGTTTAATCATGAAAAATATATTAAATCAAATGTGTAAAATTTATCGAGAAAATTTGTATTCAGAAGATGTATTATTCAGTGGGCAAGATACTTGCGGACCTGTATATTTATGAACACCTTACATTAGAATTAATGCTAGGAGAGTTTAAATTCCATTTAAACACTCCTAGAAATGCTCTTAAGATTATCACTGGAATGGCCTTGGAATACACTTAAGAATTCCTAATTATTTCCTTTGAATTTATCGGAAAATTTTGAAGGATCTTTCCTCGAAGTTCAATTCTCTTGAAATTTTCTTCGGAATTCCTTTGAAACTTACCTCAGAATTCCTTACAGTTTTCAATGAATTGTTTTCATAATTTCCTTTACATTATATTTCTTCCTTTGTTATTCTACTCACAACTCCCTTGGAATCCTTCTTAGTATTCACCTGCAACACAACACAACAGAGTTATAACATGTTATTAGGCTATCTTGATGACCTCTTTCTAGTTGATAATTATTGTAACACCCTTGAAACATGTTATAACTGTGTCATCTAAACAAGGCAGTTTAAAGCTCTCCTCCGAATTCCTTTGAAGTTCTCCTGGAGTTCTTCTTGCAATCGTAATATTCCTTAACATACCCTATCGTAGGCGTGATAATGTTTGCACTATTAAGCCTTGTAAAAAAACTATAAGGGTCAGCACTATGGGGTTGTGCGCAATGGTGACGTAGGATTACGTGGTCTTATATAATAAATGTTATTTGTTAACTGCATCAGGTGCTTGTATTTTGTGTAGGAATAGGAATTTGAGCGGGGTTCTCTCTGTACTTTTTAGTATGACTATGATTGCCCTGAAAAGAACCTTTTGATATGAATTTTAGTTGGAACATGTTCAGAAATTTAACTCTCTGTATCTTGGTGGCCCTGAAAAGCATTTGAAAGATGATGATGACGTGTAGGCAGCTGGATCAGCAAATCGAACCGGACAATCCCATATTCTTCGGTTCAATGATTGGGCACTTGCAAGAGTCGCGGCCCGTCTGATGTAGGACAGGGGTTGAACTGGTGTCTGCGACAGGTTGGAAGGCGGCAGAATATCAGTGTCCACCAAGCTAAAGCTCCTCCCCTTTTTAGTTTTTCTCTTGAACTGGTGTCTGCGACAGGTTGGAAGGCGGCAGAATATCAGTGTCCACCAAGCTAAAGCTCCTCCCCTTTTTAGTTTTTCTCGTTAAACTCCTTCTCTCAATAAGTTGGTAAATCTTAGCCCTTTAGTAGAAACACGCTCAAAGTGACATCGAAAGAAGTCATTGTTTACAAAAGCTGTTACGTCCTAATTCCAGCTCTATCTTGATATGGGAACTGACATCCGATTGATGACCTTGACAAATGTCCAAAAAATACTCTGAGTAATGCTGAGCTATTAGGGTGTTAAATACAGATGAGGCTGGTGAGCTGTATGTTGTTTGGAATGAGGGTGACGCGCAGTGTTGGAAAAGTTCACGATATTTCACGAAGTTCACCAAGGGAAAAAATCGTGAGTAATAGTGATTTTTTGCGAACTTTTCCATCACTGGTTACGCGCTTGGCATAGATGTCCCACAGCGACTCACGAAGAGCTACTGATTCCGATCAATAGCGGTACGGCTTCTTCCTCCTTCTATGGATGCTCATGTGGGCTGCAGATCGCTGCTTGCAGGCAGCCTTTCGTTGTGTACTGGAGAACAATGTTCAACGCCACGCGCCGAAAGCACTGCTGCTGCTGCTGCTGCTGCTGATGTCAACGACCGGACACCAAAACACACGGTGATTGGAATTGCATCCGATCAGCGGTTGAGGGCTGCCTTGATAGCTAGCTGCTTGCGGGGAGCCTTTCGTTGTGTACTGGAGAACACCACCACTCACCACGCGGTGATTGAATAAACATCGTTTGGTGAGACCGAATCGAATTCAACTTTGAACCCTGTGTTAGGGAAATCGCTTTTCCCAGGCAATCGGTGATAATTTTAATTATCATAGCAACAGTTGCACATTCGTGCAATTTTCAATAGTGACATTTTGAAAAATGATAATATCTTAAATTAAGCATATGCGTAGAAATATTTCTGATCGATTGGTAATAAAATCATTGAAATTGGTAAAGGGGCAGCTGAGTTATTAACGTTCAAAGTCTTTCATAAATTCGTTACATGTTCCATTTTTGGTTTTCACAAAGTGTACCCCCATATAGAAATCACAGACGTAGTTCTACGTAAAAAAAATGAAATTTTCGGAGTGGCAAAAATAATTTATTCGAATAGAATATGTTTGTAAGAGCTTAAAAATATGTTGCCGCAATTACGGTCTCAACACGCTCCCGGAATGCTCGACAGGTTCTGATAATATAGTCCGGATCCATATATCTCCAGGCGCAGGTCAATGTTTGTCTGAGGCTTGCTGTACTGGCGTGGTGATTGGCACAGACATTGGCCTTCATGACGCGCCACACTTAATAATCCAAGGGGTTAAGATCGGGACGGGATGACGGCCACGTATTTTATGGCCAGAAAAGTAGATGTTCCTTCAACGTGTGGTTATAGGTTCGGCTCCGATCCATATTGCTCAGTAATTCACGGAAGGACATACTTACTAAGAATGCCGATATACTCCTCCGTTTTCAATTTATCCCCTCCAGGAATGGTGCAAACATTATCACGCGTATGGTAACCCTAAATTTTCTCCGAAAATTATGATGAAATATGCTGCATTCCTTTTCTATGCGCCCAAAAATTACTTAAAATTCTTCTCAAAAAGAGGTACTTTATTTTTACTATAGTTTGCGGATGCATTACCTGGATGGATACCTTAGTTTTTGGTAATATAGATACCATTTGTGGTCAGTATTCTTAGTAAACAAAAATCAGGCAGCTAGGACTTGGGAAAACGAATACCGACTAAAACTCCATCCGCAAACAACGGTACCTCTCTGTATGTTAATTCTTAATTGTCGTTGCTCTGAACTAATATCAGCTCTCTTATTCCTATTTTCAGATATCGTTCAATAACTCTCAGGAATGGAGCTCTACAACGGGTAAGTCCATTTCCGATCCAATCACAAAGTTCACCCACCTTTGTAACAAATTACTTTTCATCTCACCAGAATCCCGCTCCAAATCGTCCAAGGCACCCGCCTGGAACTGGAACCAACTGCAGGAAGCGATCACCGCCGTCGTCACCCAGCGACTACGTTTTACGCAAGCCAGCGCCCAGTACAACATCCCCAAAGGAACGCTTTACGACAACATTCTCGGCAAGGCTCACCGGATGGCCGTCCTGCAGGAGCTGGCCCTCAATCCCGACGAGGAAGCAGCCGTGTTGAACTTCTGCTGCGACACTGCAACTTCACCGTACAATAAACGAACGAAGCGATCGCTGAGTAGCATACTGGAGTTTGTGAGCCATTTCCAGAGCTATCGGGAGAAGGGTGACCGCTTCAAGTTTGGCGGAAAGCCCGGCTTTCGGTGGTGGTGGGCCTTCTGTCGGAAGCACTCGATCGTTTCGCTGTACTACGAAGGACTAAAACTAACCGACGACCATGATTCGATCATGACAGGCGGCAAGAAAGGCCGGAAGAGTGCCGAATTTGACGGTATGGAAGCGCTATGAATGCTCGGATGTGGTGTGGTCTGATTTGAGCTGCTCGTGCCTTTCAGCAATTGATTTGTGATTTTAACATTCTCGTTAATTTTGTAGGATTATGAAACCGAAACTCAAATAGGTAAGATTGTAATTAGACGATAATCTAGCTAGATTGTAGTTTTTTTTTTCCTACCCTTCGAACTGCCAATACTGACCGACAATTCTCCTCCTCGCCCTCAAACCCAGGAGAACCGACAACCGAGAACGAGAGAACCGGTTTTGGCTTTCAATCAAAATTTGCATCCAGTTGATCTTTTTTCGATTAAACTAAAATGCAGTTCACCTCCCCCAACCCGCCCGTCCCTAGTTGTGCCCCGTCCCACTTCAGTCTTGTCTCGGCTCGGCTCGGCTCAATTTATCCGCATTATTAATGCAAGGTGATGGACGGTAATCGACATTTTATTTCATATTGATTGTCACATTGCGACTGAAATCCCAAGCATCGTTTTAATTGCTAATGTGCCAATGCTTTCACTTTGCTGCCGCTGCTGCCGCCGTTTCTCTTGCTTTCACTTTCGGGTGGGGCGGAAGAAGGTCGGCAGGAGTCCGGAAGGCATCGATAAATTTGGGCAATTTAAAGTCCATATGAACAAACGAGACGGCAAGTGTGCAATATTCCATGTTTGGTACTAGCTAGCGTGCTGGGCCAGGTTATGAGCAGTGGTGTGTGCAGGTTCGATTGAAATAAATGAGCCTTGCTAATGGTATATAAAGGTCCTGTATCATCTCCGTAGGTCCGCTCCCGCTTCTTAATCCAATGGCATGACCACTCCCCCCATTGAAGAAACCCTATACTCGGCCTGAACAGTGCCCAAAAGTACACCGTCCAGGCTCTTCGTGTCTCCATTCATCCAATAACGATATTGGAATTGGCTTTCCCAGCGTTATTATTATGCATTATGCTTTTAAATTAAGCTTCGTATCGCGGCTGCATCTTTCAGCTGTGGTTGTGAGAAGTGCATTTTTTATATGTAGGATGGACTTCGAACACAGGGCTTCCCAGAACAGAATGGTAAAAAGTAAAACGGCAACATTCCCCCCTCCCCCCAGGCGCCTCCATCTTTTCTGTAAATATGTAAATTGAGCTGATCAATCATAAACCATTGGCTAATTATCGCCGCCTCGTTTGCCAACACCGATACCCCTTCGGTTGACAACCGCGTGTCCCAAAGTCCTGGAACACATGTCAGTTCATTGATGCCTATCACGGCAGCGGCGGTAGCGTTAGCATATCCCCCCCTGTATGCAGTTTTCCCGGCCGCGAGCGGTGGTTGATTGTCATCATCACTATGCACACACTGACTGACTGGCTGGTTGGCTGGCTGCCTGCCTGCAGCAGGTCAAATGACGCTGGGCGGCAACGACGATGACGACGACGACGACGATGAGTGGTGTGGTGAAGCGTCACTCCATTGAATCACTTAGAACAAGCTGGGGCCGGGCTTTATGCCCAAAATTTCCACGCGAGGTGGACCGGTTAGCGGGATTATTGACCACGTGTATGCGCTACTCCTCCGCCGCTGCCGCCGCACTATTTAGAGCCCACGTGATGTTGGAACGTGGCACGAGGTATCGAGGTGGGATGCGATTTTTGATGCATAAATTCAGATCATGGCTGAATGACACCAGGGCATAAAGAGCGGAAGGGTTGGAGGGTGCTGAATGATGATGGTGCGAGGTAACGCTACATTAAGCAGTTCATTATGTAGGTACTCAACTCATCGGCGCGATATCGATGGCAGCTCGTCTATGTAGTTAGCAGCAGCAGCAGCAGCAGCACAAACAGGTGAGCAACAGCTTTCGGAGCAATTCACACCGGTGATTAATGCATTCGTGGGAATTAATAAACAATCAGTGCGGTTTTGATCGTGGCTTTTGATGATGGCTTTGGAAATGTAGCAACGGGTTTTCAGCAGAAATTCTGGGAAATTAAAGCGGCTGCTAAAGCTACGTTGAACTGGACTCGATGATAGGATTTGCTTTGGAATGGCGATGGACAATTCGAGTTTTTCAACCAAGGGATAGTGGTTTTCAGGATTATCAAGGGATCAGGTAATGGATGCTGGAAAGGTCCAGAAAATACGGCTCTGTAAAGCTAACACGATTGAGACTTCCAAACAAACTAACTAGATAAAATATGGCCCAGGTAAATACTAGAGAATGGGGGTTATTCCGAGAGTCGAAGTGACTTCTGCCACTAGTAAAGTGGCTTAAGTCACTTCGACTTTCGGAATAACTCCCACTGTCATTGATTTCAGATTAAATCTTGAGTATCTGGTTCCAGACACATGTCTAACAAAGCCAACATGGTAAACTTGAAGGCTCAATCGAACAGTCAAGGAAATTTGAGGAAAGCGTAGAACACCTCAATCATGTTACTCAACCACGCAAGTATCCTGAGCTTATCCATGGATGGAGCCAACGTGAAAGACTTCCATCCTGGATGGCTTTGTGATTTTGCCTTGATCTGGGCTCAGGTCAAACTATTGCATGATTTGCTTATCAAGGCCCCGCCACCTCTGCTGCAATGCTTTGCTAGGTTCCAATGCAGCGCTTGGTTGCAGATTCATTTCAGAGCCATCTTCGCTTCAGTTCTCGAATTTCTGTCGATAAAGGCTTTTTATGACATCGACGATAGGACTGATCATTCGAGATCCAGTTGTGAGGCCACCTGCAAATTTTGAGTGATTTGTTTTGCTGGCGTATAACAAACTATATTTCACATTTGAATTAAAAGTTCGAATTGTGGAAGGGGAAAAGTTGGCTTCGGCAATACCTTAACCTATTATCGTCAGGGAGGTAAACAACGTCGTTGAGAGCTCAATTTTGGCATGTGGATACATTGTGTTTCAGAGAAACTATTGGCCAAATTTGAGTGCTCTAGGACGCCCCTGACGATAATAGGTTAAGGTATTGCCGAAGCCAACTTTTCCACTACGTTGACTAGTCTGGTTAGATCTCCAAATATTTCAATCTGTGCACCTTTGTCGCTCTTCGTTCCGTCAGATCTCCCTTCTTTGACAGAGACCCCCTGCATTCAATCGACCGGAAAAGTCACGGTGTTCCAGAACACGGGGTCAGCATTGAGCAACTCTGCCGAAGTACGATTGACGCCCGGGATTCTTGTTGGATTTCATGCTTAGGATAACTGCTTCTATCTTCTGCAATGATGGAACTTCGAAGCTGAAGTGAGTGATGCGGATCATGCCCAGATGTTGACGGCTGATTGGTCGTCAAAACTTGAAGAAGTTGTAACGTTTCAGCTGGTTAGCAACAGTCCAGTCACGTCTTTCACAGGCATCCTTGAGTTCATCCAGAAGTCGAATATTACCAGTTGTTGCGGCTTTCTCCCCTTTGAGCCAGAGAGTCCACCCACGCTCGGTTGTACCGTCTGCAGGATCGCTTTACTTTTTTTTCTCAATAGCCGAGTACCGTTGTCGGATTTCGTTCTTGGTACCTCTGCACCAGGGATGCCTGGTGTATTCAGAAGAAAAAAATCAACGAGCTCGATGAAATGTCTTTGTCATATGTAGCTAAAATCATTTACGCCACTGTAAGAATTGAAATTACTAAATTTGCCGATAAGACAGAAAAATGCATATCATGCAGTTGCACTCACGTCAGTAGCGTTCACTTCTTCATAGCCTTGCCAAACAGAATTATTAATTTACCTTTCCTACACCCAGAACAGCGAACCCGAATGCGCGGATCATGTTACATCTTTCAATACGCTAATAGCCTAGCAAGCACATTGACATCAATGAAACAAACATAGAATTGTCACACCGTTATAGGCATCTCACTTTGCCTACAGTAATTAAATATAAATCACATCATGCCAATGCAACAAATTGTAAAATGTATTATGACAATAACTCCGTATATAAACCCAAGCAGTTGATTAATAAAGCCAGATACTTTCGATCAAAGAATCACTTTGGATTGCGATCCTCTCCTGCCCAACTTGGGATACACAGGTTTGGACACCGCTAAACGGAAAAGAAATTCCCCAAGGTTCTGCGATCCTCTTCTGCCCTCTGGTATAAACAGATGAGGACACCGCATCCATTCCTTGATTATGCCGCGAGCCTGCATACTTGTAAAAAGGCATAGTCTTCACCGCTCTTTTTCAAATTTGAGAGCGTGAGAGGGTGTTCGATATTTAAGGTTTTTAAAACTGAGTTTTTAAGGCGTTCAGAGAAATTCTCAGAAGTCAAAGAAAATATGATAAGACAACATCATTTGAGTTCAAAGAACTTCATAAACGTTCAGGGAACATCGTAGAAATTCGCGGAAGCTCATAAAAGTTCAAAGAACGTTGCAAAAATTCAAGTAACTATGTAGATCTTCATGAAACTTCGTAGAGTTTTAGGGAGCTTCAAAGAAGTTCAGGGAACTGCATAGTAGCTCATCATACTTCTAGATGGTCAGCAAACTTTGTACAAGCTCAGAGAATTTTATAGTAGTTCAGTAAACTTTGTAGAACTGCAGAGAACTTTTGAGAGGTTCAGAAAATTTTGTAGACATTTAGCGAGCTTTGGATTTTTTTTTTTAATTTCGTAGAAATTCTGGGAACTTCGTTTTAAGGTTTTCGTAGATGTTCAGGAAATATATCATAGGAAATCAGAAAACTTCTCAAAGCTTCAGAAAACATCAGATTTGTTGACGTTCAGGGACTTCGTAGATGTTCACGGAACATAATAGATGTACAGGAAACTTTCTCAAAATTCGGGGAACTTCGTAAAGCTTTAGAAAACTTCAAAAAAACTAAGGGAAAGTTGTAAAAATTAAGCAAACTTTGAAAAATTAGGGAAAAATTCGTAAAAGCAACTTTGCACAAGTTTGGGAAGCTTCATTAAAGTTAAGTGTCTTTATTTTAATTTCAAGGAACTTCATAAACATTTGGAACTTCTTTAACTTCACGGTACTTTGTTGTTATATAAGTTCAATAACTTGAAATAGATTAGTGAATTCCGTAAAAGTTAGGGAAATTTCGTAAAACTTCGCAGGAAACCATCAATTATCTTAGAATTAGAATTAGAATTCAGGGCGGTTTGTAAAAATGCTAAAAACTTTTTGATTTTTTTTGTTAAGGTTTTTAACCGGGTTATGGTTATTAACCCCCAAAAAAAGTTTATTAAAGTTAGTTAGTTTATTTAGCAATTGTTTCTCAAATTTACTCAAATTAACGTGAGTTTGATAGACGCGCACGGAAATTTTGATAAAGTTCAGGGAACTTCTTTAACCATCAGTAAACATTGATGAAGCTCAGCTAACTTCGTAGAAGTTTAGGGCATTCCGTACAAGCTCAGGGAATATAGTAGCAGTTCAGCAATCTTCTTAGTACTCTAGGGATCCCCGTATTAGTTTAGGGAACTTCGTAGTAGTTTGTCAGAGAACTGACTTAAGGTTTTGGGAACTTCGTTTAATTTTAGGTAATATTCGTAGAAAAGTTTCAGTGTCCTCTCAGAAGGTCGGATATTCTGCGATCTTAGTTGAATGAAAACTTATGGAATTTGGAACATGTTCAAGGGATTTCAAAGATAATGAGCAAATTTTTTAGAAGTTATTGAGTTAGCAAATTTTTTAGAAGTTTGAGCTATACGAAATTCGAATAAGTTCAGCAGACTTGGTAGAAAGTCAGTCCCCAAGTAACACACATGTTCTATAACAGTTTATATAACATTTGTATGACTAGCATGTATGTTTGTGTAGCAGTTTGCTTAACACAATTCTATGAATTTGCGTTACTTGGGCTAACTTTCTAAAAGTTAAGGAAAGTTTGTGTAATTTATGAAAACTTTTTAGTCAAGCAGTTAGCTTAATTCTCCACAAGTTCAGGGAACTTAAGATAAGCTCAACGGATTGTAAAGAAGTTCAGGAAGCTTCGTTTGAGTTTATGGAACTGAGATTAAGTTCAAGAACTTTTGTTAAAGTACTGGAACATTTTTTGAAGTTCAGGATACTTCGAAGAATTTTAGAAAACTTTGTTGATATGGACCGATTTTCTTTAATATATGAATAAGGTCCTCTGGATATTTTCAAAACTTATTATTATTCTTAAGATCTGCAATTGTTAAAAAATTAAAATGCCGGCTCTACGATATTCTTCCAAGACGGCAGGTTGATAAGGGTGATCCCAAAAGATCTAAAGATGATCAAAGATTCACTTTCAGTTCTCTGTATATTTTCTTCAAGACCTCATATTGATCCAAGTATTAAAGGTGAAGGTGAATGTGAAGTGAAGGTTTTTAACTCTAAATGACGTTTCGCAGATATTCTTCCAAGATTGCTGTACCTCTAAAATAAAGCTTAGTTCATTGCAAAAATCCTGGGTATTAAGGTGATTTTTTGTAGAGTCCACAAATGGTCGCCACGTAGGCTATCCATCCACTTCCACTTAGAATTTTCAATTGCACATTTCTTGGAAATCAGTGCTTCATTTCAGTTGAAATTGCTACTTCATGTATGCTGCAGTGCAGCAAACGTGGAGTAACAATTTATATGTTGCACGTGTCGTAGAAGCTGATTTTTTTTGCACTCAAAGTTTCGAAGTGGTTACAAGAATAAGGAACCTTAAATGAAATACGAAAATGTCTCAACTAAGAGGCAGGCAATCACTGTTCAAAAATTCAAATGACGACTCTCAGATCTTCGCCCATGATTGCTGGCTTAAAGTATTTAAAGTTCTTCAGCTGATTGAAGATCTCCGAGATTTTTTCAAAACTTATACTTGATAAAGGTTGTCTTGACGGTCTTCACCAGTTTAAACATTAAAATTACGTCCACAGATATTTTCCCTAGTTGGAAGGTTGATCAGGGAGTTCCAAAAAGATATCCATCAGTTCAAAAATTTGAGTAACGGTACTCAGATAGCATCCCATGATGATGTTGTGATGATCTTCAACTGATCTAAAATTCAAATGTCGTCCTCCAGATATTCTCCCAAGAATGCTGGTTGATCAGGAAATATTCAAAACATCGCCAGCTAATTGAAAATTTCAGCAAGGTCCAGTGCATTGTCAGGTAGAGCATTGTTCTGAAAAAAAGGAAAGCTGAGTTTGTTTACATTACTTATAATTGACATTTGCAAGAAGGAGCTTAAAAAAGTAATCAAAATCTACATTTCTATTGTAATAATCTTAACGCGTGTGCTTAAAATTAAAAAAAGCCTACAGAAGACAACATCAATTTCAACACATTTTCCAATATCTTCACAGATCATGAAATGTCTTCTAAACGATTGCGAGGAAAAATGTCTTCACAGAATTTCTAATTTTGTTCAAAATGAAGAGATTTCTTCAAATCTGGCATCCCTTATCTGAACAGTGAACAGTGGAGCAGAGCTCGAGAGGGGCGGCTCTATCTACGATGCAGAAAGATTTTGTTTTGGTGTTGTTTCTGATTGCTGACGATTCTGACGATTTCCTACAAAAGGATGATGTGAGATGCAAGTAAATGCGAGGAATGAAAGAAAAATTTTCGTAGATTGATTCGCTGGTGTGAGATTTTTCGAGCATCTATAATTGTCCCTCGGCCGAGCTGGACAATAAACTTAACATCAACTTTGGATTACCATATTTTTTACATTTTTCCTTCAATGTACTATGTTTGAATATGCATGAACCACAATGTAAAGTGAGTTTGAAAAACATATCAAGCAGTTTTAGCATTTTTGATTCATTTCTTAGGTGTACGGATTTCGGTTTGCCACGGTATATCGTTTTGATATGGAATGGCTGAATATAGATTCACTTTGTGGATTAAACGGAGATCTTTCTTAGCATGGGCATTTTATCCCCATCGCCCCTATATAACTCGATTGGAAATTTGTATAGCAGTGAAAGGTAAATTTGACTTAAAAAGTGACAACCATCTTCAATTTGAACAACATTGGTTAAGCTGGGTTTACACTTTGTTGAGTGTCGCCCAAGAAAAAAAAAATAGGATGACGTTCCCCAGCTGCGCATTGGTCGAGTGGGCAAACCATTGTCTTGGAGCGTGCTCAGGCAGGTCATGTTTTCTTCATGTTCTTCACGATTTTAAATTTTAACAGCTGACTGACGTCCAGTTGCAGTACGGAAACGGAATCATTCAATAGTAGGTATATTTCGGAACTCAAATCCTCGTCAGTGAATGATTTCAGGTGAAGAATTTGGAAGATGTACTCGACGAACCGCTTGTTTCATCGGATTCCGTAAATTCGATACTCTGGGAATAGAATGAAGCCCTAAGATGTTAAATAGCTTTTGAAAATGGGTAGAGGATGACAGCTTCAATTAGATAATAAAATGCGTCGCTGCTTGTCTCCAATTTCTTGACCGTCTCACGCTTCCAAGATCCTGCTCCACTTGGTCTAATCACCTTGCTCGCTTCGTTTTTTTTTTTTTTTGTTAATTACTTTATTTGTACAGGCTCAATCGAATAAACTTTACAGAGCCAAGTTATCATTTTCTTTATACATTATAAATGTCTTAAATCTAAAATTAAAGGATTTGACCGATTACTCGCGGTCTTCTCGAGGTAAGTGGATGACAATTGTTTGGATCGAGAGAGGGAAAAGGAGATTTGGAATATGATTTATGATTCAAAAATTTCACTATTTCTAAAACATATACTTACTCCTATCGACGTTAGATCATCTCTGTAATTATACAATTATTACAGAAACAAATATACAAAAAAAACACACACACAAAATACAAACGAAACACAAGGTTAATCAAACTTACAATCTATGGTTAATATTATTAAAGAAAACATATATGAGTTGCATAAACTCCAGATCGCGTCTAGCCAAAATATCCCGAACTGGGACATTAGGTTGTCTACATTGAGCCCGAAGGAAA
Organism: Ochlerotatus camptorhynchus; assembly: GCF_037179485.1. Classification (NCBI taxonomy): domain Eukaryota; kingdom Metazoa; phylum Arthropoda; class Insecta; order Diptera; family Culicidae; genus Ochlerotatus; species Ochlerotatus camptorhynchus. Next base: position 5,576,258 of record NW_027041014.1, read on the forward strand.
TCGTACAACTCGGATCTGACTCCACGGTGCTCAGCACATGACCAAATAATGTGATCTGTGTCCTGGTAACCTTGTCCACATTCACAGAGACAACTGTCTCCCAGCCCAACACTGAACAAGTGCTCTTCGTCTTGTACCGGCCGGATTCGAGGTAAACATCATTTTTGCGGGATTGTTGTCCGGCATTCTTAAAACGTGTGCCGCCCATCGTACCCGTCCAGCTTTATCAACTTTCTGGATACAGGGTTCGCCATAGAGTTGTGCCAGCTCGTGGTCATCCTTCGCCTCCATACACCGTTCTCACATACCCCGCCAAAGATGGTCCTAAGCACTCGTCGTTCAAAAACACCCAGTGCTTGCAGGTCCTCCTCGAGCATCGTCCACGTCTCGTGCCCGTAGAGAACTACCGATCTTATCAGCGTCTTGTACATGGTACATTTAGTATGGAGGTGAAGTTTACCCGACCTCAGGGTCTTGTGGAGTCCGTAGTAAGCACGACTTCCGGCAATAATACGCCGACGAATTTCTCTGCTGCAGTTGTTATCGGACGTCACCAATGATCCGAGGTACACAAATTCATCCACCACCTTGAACTCATCACCGTCGATTGTCACGCTTCTGCCTATGCGAGCCCTATCCCACTCGGTTCCTCCAGCTAACAGATACTTTGTCTTCGACGTATTCGCCTTTAATCCAACCTTCTCTGCTTCACGTTTCAGCCTGGTATACTGCTCCGCCACGGCCTGAAACGTTCTTCCGACAATGTCCACGTCGTCAGCGAAGCAGATGAACTGGCTGGACTTATTGAACATCGCGCCCCGCATGTTAAAGCCCACAGGTTTCATAATACCTTCATGCGCATTGTTGAACATGAGGTAGAAAAGACCATCGCCTTGGCGAAGTCCTTTGCGAGTTTCAAACGAGTCCGATTACGTACCCGATATCTCCACGCAGCACTGTACAGCATCCATCGTATCCCTGATCAGTCTGGTCAGCTTCCCGGGAAAACCGTTCTCGTCCATAATCTTCCATAGCTCTTCACGGTCAATAGTATCATAAGCGGCCTTGAAATCGATGAATAGGTGGTGCGTAGGGTCTTGATATTCACGACACTTTTGGAGGATCTGCCGCAACGTAAAGATTTGGTCCGTTGTCGATTGCCCATCTACAAAACCGGCTTGATAACTTCCCACAAATCTGCTTGCTAGCGGCGAAAAACGGCGAAAGATGATCTGGGAAAGCACTTTGTAGGCCACGTTAAGAATAGTGATCGCTCGATAGTTCTCACATTCTAGTTTGTCGCCTTCTTTATATACTGGGCATATTACTTCCTCTTTCCACTCCTCCGGTAGTTGTTCTGTATCCCAGATCCTGAATATTAGTCGGTGCAGACAAGTGGTCAACTTATCCGGGCCCATTTTGATAAGTTCCGCTCCGATACCATCTTTCCCAGCTGCTTTGTTGTTCTTAAGCTGTCGGATAACATCCGTAATTTCACCTATCATGGGAGCTGGCATGACCCCTCATCCGCTGTACCGACGAAGCCATTCCTCCTGCCACCTGCCGTTCAGATGTTCATCGCAGTGCTGCTCCCACCTTTCGATCACCTCACGTTTGTCCGTTAAGATACCCCCTTTCTTATCTCGACACATTTCGGCTCGCAGCACAAAGCCTTGCCGGGATGCTTTGAGTTTCTTGTAGAACTTGCGTATTTCTTGAGAACGATACAGCTGATTCATTTCTTGCACTCCAGCTCTTCCAGGCGGCGCTTCTTATCTCGGAAAAGATGGGTTTGCTGTCTTCGCTTCTGTTTATATCGCTCAACATTATGACGGGTTCCTTGCTGCAGCATCGCCGCCCACGCTGCGTTCTTGACGTCCAAAACCGTCGGACACTATTCGTCGAACCAAACGCTCCGTCGATTCCGATCCACGAACCCAACGGCGCCTTCAGCAGCGCTGTTAATTGCTGCTCCAGCAGTCCTCAAGAAGGGCTTCGGTGAGCTCTCCCTCATCCGGCAACGCTGCGTCGAAGCATTGCACGTACTCAGTTGCGACTTCGGGCAGCTTCAGTCACTCCAGATTGTACCATGGCGGGCTTCGGTACCGAATGTTGTTGGCAACGGAAAGTTTTTGGCACACCTTGACCATTGGAAGGTAGTGGTCCGAATCGATATTTGCGCCGCGATAGGTCCTGACGTCGATAATGTCCGAGAAGTGCCTTCCGTCGATCAAAACATGGTCGATTTGCGATTCTGTCTGCTGTGGTGATGTCCAGGTGTACCGATATGGGAGGCTATGCTAGAAGTAGGTACTACGTATGGCCATGTTTTTAGAGGCGGTGAAATCGATGACTCTAAGGCCGTTGGCGTTCGTTGACCGGTCTGAATTCCTCCTATTAAGATCTCCGATGACGATTGTGACGTCATGGCTTGCGCAGCTGTCGTATTCCCGTTCCAGCTGCGCGTAAAAAGCGTCTTTATCGTCATCGTCACTTGCTAAGTGAGGGCTGTGCACGTTGATTATGCTGACATTGAAGAAACTGCCTTTGATCCTCAACTTGCACATTCTGCTATCGATTGACCACCACCCAATTCATATTGGATGTTGTAGTTTTTTTTTCAAAATGGTGTCTTTGTAATTTTTCAGTAAATTGTAGCACGAAAACGTCACTTCTGATCGAAATGACGTCCGAGACAAAGTTTAAGAGACAAATATAGCCTTTCTGGGATGGTAGTTTTTTGTGGTAATTTAGAGTAAAAATTCCAAAAGAGTGTCACAATTCAAATATCTCAAAAAGTATATTAAATTTTTTTTTTCCTAAAATAAAAAAGCTCACACAAAATGTAAATTTTTGGAATATTTAAAATAATGGAAATTGACAAAAATCGTTGAAGAAGAACTGTTGGTCAATTATTTGATCTTTTTGCTTTTTTATGTTATTTCAAAAACATAATCTATATTTGAGACATTCTGAATCGTTATCTGTGCAACAGTTACTTAAAAAAGCTACTTATCATAATGTTTGAAAATATGACCGTGTTAATGGTTTTAAATAGTTCAATTGTATTTTTCATGAGGTGTATTAAAAAATATATATAAATATTGAAGATATACTTTCTGAGATACAGTCAACTCTCCACAATTCGATATTCTATAACTCGATATTTTGTATAACTCGATGGGTTCTGCAATCCCTTCATTTTCCTATGTATCGTACTCTCCATAAGTCAATGCCTCCTTTGATCGATGATCTATGTAGTGTTATTTTGATTCTAGAACTCGATAGCTTCTTAATTCTGTGATGTTGATGTTGAATTCAAAGGCTTTTTAAAAACATGAAAGCTTCTTCTTCTTCGCATTTCAAGCGTATTGCATATCGCATATTAGCTTATTGCGTACTCTCAACTTAGTGTTCTAGATGCACTTCCACAGTTATTAATTGAGAGCTTTCGATGCCTGTACCATTTATGCATTGGAATAATTATGAGGCAAGTACAATCATACTTCTATGCCCAGGGAAGTCGAGAAATTTTCCAACCCGAAAAATTCCTAGACCGGACCGGGAATTGAACCCAGCCACCTCCAGCATGGTCTTGCTTTGTAGCTGCGCCTTTACCGACTGAGCAAAGGGAGGCCCCAAAACATGATAACTGGTGGTCATATTGAGTACCCAGGACCCATCGACCTCATCAGAACATGTTCCTGGTGTATCGGGGAAATGATCCGTACCTTTAATTAACACCTGGACCTCTCATGAGATATACCAGACAGGTTATATTGAATGCTCAGGGTACTTGCTGGGATATTAGACCGAACGGTCATGACTCAGAATGGTCACTGGGCCGAATGGTCATTAGGCCGAATGGTCACTAAGCAAAACGGTAATTAAGCCAAATGGTCAATAAGCCGAATGGTCATTAGGCTGAAAACCATTATTTCTTATCACTTGCGAAGAAAATTTGCTGGTTTGAAAAAGATAATAACCAGCTAATAATAGAAGAATAAATATGCATATTGACCTTAAATTGCATTATGTCGGACAATGAGTATTTTCTTAGGTATTTTCCATGATCACAGATTCGAAAAACGTCAACATTAAGGACCTTGCATAATGTTCAAGGCTTATGAAATTTGGTGATAATTCTTAAGGAACTCATTCCAAGGGACTTCTGGCAAGAACTGAGAAACTTCAGATTCTATGTGAAAGCTGAATACCAAGGAAGTTCTGAGTAAAATTCCAAGTATACGAATAGGATTTGAGTTTTAATGAAAATTCAAAAGAATTTCAGAAATTAATTTCTTAAGAATTCTGAAGAGGGCGTCAAGGGAATTTAGAGAAGAAGTACAAAAGAATTCTGATGATTATTTCAATAAGTTTCAGGGAGAAAAATAATCTGGATCATTATTCCATGGGAATTTCCGGAGACACCAGTAACATGACCTTTATTTCATTCAAAGTCGGTCTAGACCCAGCTTTGAAGAAGAGAGCTTTAGATCCGTCATCTTGGCCCGAAGGAGTTCTATTCCGTGAATTCGAAGATCACTAGCCTCAAAAATTTCGGAGACCATCTGGTGTGAATCTAACACCCACGCCAGTGACACCGCAGACGACGTTTGCAGCAAATCAACCGATGGATGGACCCCGGGACGCGCAAAAATAAGCATTTTGGAAGCCTCTTATCCACTCAGCACAGTCACGCCGATAAATGGTGAATGCAGTCGAAGTCGTCCCGGCCCTGTGTCTGATGTGCGAGAAGAGGTCTTCCAGCTTGCTTGTCTAGGCAAGTATCAACATAATTTTCATAATTTCCTGCCTGATGATGATTCCCTCCTCAGATCACCAACTTGTTCTGCCGGGAGTACCTCCAGCCAACATGGACAACGCCTTGAACGTCCCCTACCTATGTCGGGACGCGCCGAAAATTCCTACACGCCGGCATCTCGTGACAACAGTTGTGGAATTGCTGGTGACAACGATGTTTGGCTTTACTTCCAAAACGTACGTGGTCTAAGAACCAAAATTGACGAGCTGGTTGTAGCGGTATGTGATTGCAATTACGATGTCATCATATTGATAGAAACGGGCCTTGACGACAGCATCAACTCACTGCAACTTTTTGGTACTGACTTTAATGTATTTCGCTGCGATCGCAGTGCTCGTAATAGCCAGAAAGCGAAGTTTGGAGGAGTGCTTATTGCCGTGGCCAGCGTTTACAAGTCTGTTGAGATAAAGACTATTAATGGTAGTAACCTGGAACAAGTAAGTGTGTCTGCCTGTATTCGCGGAAAGCGGTTCGTGCTTTGCGCTGTATATATTCCTCCAGATCGTAGTCGGGACGTAGGTGTTATCGATGCCCATTTAGCTACTCTTCGTGAATTACGTGATGCAACTCCAGATGGTGACCTTTTGCTTGCTTGTGGTGACTACAATCAACCACACATAGCATGGGATTGTCTTGATGATGGAATCTTAAACCTTGATCCTTCCACGACGTCTGCTGCCAGTGCTGCTCTGATGGATGGAACGAGCTTCCTGAATATCCGGCAATACAACTCTATTCGCAATCACCTGGGGCGCATCCTAGATTTGGTTTTCTGTGATTCCGATTGCAACATTGTAGTTAACGAAGCGGTGTCCCCATTGCTGGCTATTGATTTGCATCATCCACCGATTTTATTCTCCTTACCAACTCAATCCGATTGTGTTGACCGTGTGGAATCCCTTGATGCTGGTGAACATACGCTCGACTACTCAAAAATCGACTTCGTCATGCTCAACGAGTTCCTGATGAGCTGTGATTGGAGCAGTATTCTGGCAACAAATGACGTCAACGATATGGCAGCACAAATTTGCAACATAATTTGCAATTGGCTCACCGATAACACTCCAAGACGAAAACCTCCTATATCTCCTGCTTGGAGTTCTCCTCTCCTGCGGCTTTTGAAACGCGATAAAAATTTCTGGCAGCGTAAACTTCGCCGACATCGAACTTCTGAAACGAAACGCAACTTTTATCGCGCTTGCAACGCCTATCGTAAGCTTAATTCAACCCTATACAAGTCATATGTCTTGCGTGTCCAGACCAATTTACGTAGAAATCCCAAGAGCTTCTGGAAGTTTGTGAACTCCAAGCGAAAATCGTCGAATATTTCTTCATCCGTATTTTTTGGCGATTTGGAGTCAACTTCTATGCTCGAATCGTGTGATCTATTTTCCCGCCACTTCAGTTCTGTTTTTTCGGATTCAGCCGCCAACGCAGATGAAGTAGAAAGAGCGGCTTGCAATGTTCCTGAGGGTCTCATCGATTTGCGTACATTTGTGGTTAGCAATATGTATGTCGTTAAAGCTGTTAGGAAGTTGAAGAAATCTGTTTCACCGGGTCCTCATGGTGTACCTGCAATCATTTTTTGCCGCTGTGTTGCTGTTTTAGCTGATCCCCTAGCTCGCATCTTTACCGCTTCGTTGCACCAAGGAGTTTTCCCCGAAATATGGAGACATTCCTTTATGTTCCCTGTCCATAAGAAGGGCGACAAACGTGACGTGACAAATTATCGTGGCATAACAAGTCTATCTGCAGCTTCAAAATTATTCGAGATCATTGTGAACGATGCTATCTTCTTTCATGTCAAAAGCTACATTTCAGCAACGCAACACGGATTTATGCCAGGACGCTCAGTTACATCAAATTTGCTGGAGTTTACCTCAACATGTATAAATCACTTGGAAAATAGGGCTCAAGTAGATACCGTTTATACCGATCTGAAAGCGGCATTCGATTGCATCGATCATGGTATTCTTCTTCGGAAAATGTCTCGCCTGGGAATTTCGGATGGTTTGGTTGATTGGCTGAAATCATATCTTTCCAACAGAACACTTCGTGTCAAGCTGGGTTCGTGCACTTCATCACCATTTGCTGCAACCTCCGGTGTTCCCCAGGGCAGCGGGCAGGGCAACGATGTGACGCTCCTCTTGCCGAGTGGTTGTGTGCTCATATACGCCGATGATCTCAAACTATACATTGTTGTCAAGAACTTCGAGGATTGCCGTCAGCTCCAAGCAATGTTAGACCAATTTGTTGATTGGTGCCGCTTAAACAAGCTTGCCGTCAGTATATCAAAATGTATGGTCATGACATTTAATCGCACAAGAACGCCAATCGTATTCGATTACTCAATTGATGGATTTGTTTTAGAAAGAGTAGAACAAGTAAGCGACCTAGGTGTAATGCTGGACCCTAAACTTACGTTTGACTTACACCGTTCAATGGTAATCACTAAGGCTAATCGTCAGCTTGGTTTTATATCAAGAATCTCAAGAGATTTTTCGGATCCGTACTGTTTAAAAGCACTGTACTGTTCACTCGTTCGTCCGATTATCGAGACTGCATCTGTTGTTTGGACTCCCTACCAACTTTCCTGGAACATCAGAATAGAACGTATCCAAAAAACATTCATTCGTCGAGCATTAAGACAACTTCCTTGGAGAGATCCACTAAACTTACCTCCGTATGCTGAGAGATGTCGCTTGCTAAGCATGGACACGTTACAACGACGGCGACAAATTCAACAGGCAACATTCGTCGCGAAGTTATTAAGTGGTGAAATTGACTCTACCCACTTACTCTCTTGCTTGAACTTTCGTGCGCCAAGCAGATTTCTACGCTCAACGTTCCTATTGCGTCAAGACTCACACCGCTCTTCTTTTGGACAACATGAACCTGTTACGAGTATGATTCGCACGTTTTCTACAGTTGAAGAGTTGTTCGAGTTTGGGGAACCTGCTGCTCAATTCCAGAGACGTATTATTACCTCAAGATACATTTAGTATTTGTTATGGCTTCTGGTTCATTAAGACTTATTGTCAGATGGATGTAATAAATAAAAATAAAATAAAATAAAATAAAATAAAATGAACACCATATTTCAAAGGGCTGTTAAGAAGTGCTGCACAGTTGCACAATAAATGTTAGGAGGTTTCTGTTTCCTCGTTACAGAACCGACACATATCATCATCAACTTTTTTAATTAGTCTTAGATGATATTTGGCTGGACAGTGCCCTGTAATTAGTCCTATGTAAGTACATAGGTCTTTCTTTGAGAGGCTAAGGAGTTTTTGTGTGTTTGATGCATTTAGCATCACACACTTTCTTGATTTTCGGGCTGTGACAGTATTATTCCAATTACAATCTATCATTATCTTTTTCCAGTTCCTTCATTCCATCTTGATGGAGCTTGGAGAGACTCCACATAATGGTTCAGGTCCTAGAAATTGTTTAGATGATCCTTGCCTTGCTAGTTCATCAGCTTTTTCATTAACTTCTACTCCACGCTGTCCTGGCACCCAGTAGAGATTTACTGTATTGTTATTAGACAACTGTTGAAGTAACTGAATGCATTCCCATACTAATTTGGAAGTTTATGTAAATGATTTTAAAGCATTAAAAGCTGCTTGCCTATCAGAAAAGATGCATATATTTGCATGTTTATATTTTCGCTTTAAACACACAATAGTGCATTCTAGTATGGCTTGAATTTCAACCTGAAAAACGGTTGGCCATCCACCAATAGAAACTGAAATATTAACACCAGGACCTGTCACACCAGCTCCCACTTTATCATTTTGTTTTGATCCATAAGTAAAGCATATAACTGATCTTGGGTGGATTTCTGGTCCTCCCGCACTCCAGAGAGAGCGGTCTGGTTGTACCACATTGAACAGTCGACTAAAATTGAATTTTGTCTCCATCCAATCATTACGGACTTTAACTAATGGATTGATTCGAATTTGTTTTAATATATGCAAGGGGGCTGTTCATAAACTAGGTAGACAGTAGGGGTGGGGGGGGGGGTTTGACAATCGTCCACGGTCCATACAATTTTTTTTTGTATGGACAATTGTCTACGCAGGGGGACGTCAAGAATCCCAAAAAACTGTCTACGTAGTTAATGAACAACCCCTAAGTGTCCCTTATTGTTCCCTTTAAACAAGGTTTTAGTTCGCTTATGTCTTAGTGCGTTCGTTTCAGCATCTAATTGGCACAAATTGGTGTAGTGGAAGAAGACTTAGTATCGCATCTAAGGTTTTCGTAGGTGTGCTACGCATCGCACCTGTTGTAGATACCGTAGCCAGTCTTTGCAACTTTTCTTTTTTTTTAACGGCGCCGGTGGTGTAGTGGTAAGCGTGATTACCTCTCACCCCAGCAGGCCTGGGTTCAATCCCAGTCGGCGCCGCTGGGATGTTCTGAGGCATAACATCTCTGATCACGCCTTTGGTCCCCGGTTCATGAGTTGATGGGTCGATAGGTAGGGTCCAGGTGTGGGAGCTGCCTTCCTGGCACGTCGGTAGCATTGGTGCTCAGCACGGAAAACAAGATCGACGGAAAAAACAAACCAAAAGAAAAAAAAAAAAAAATTTCTTTTATTTGGAGGATTGCATTTAAAGGAGGAGGATTACATGTAAATCTGAAAATAATTCCAGGTGATCTTCAGTGGAACTTGGAAAAGAATTCCAGAAGAGTTCTGACATGAATGCCAAATAATCTAAATGAGAAATCTAAGGAATTTGTTACTGGAGTGGCAAGCGAATTCTTAGGAAACTTTCAAAGTGAGTAGAACTCCAAGCTAAGAAATTCTGAGAATAGTTCCTAAGGATTTATTACTGAGGTAATTCCGAGGAAAATTACATGGAAATTGAATTACGAGAATTTCAACCGTGTTTCGGTAATAATTTTTAGGGAATTCAAAAGAGAGTTCAAAGGGAATTCAGAGAAGCATTTCAAACAATTTTTGGGAGCCTTATCATATTTAAATAGGAATTCGTAGAAAAATTCAAAAGAAGTTTCTGGAGAATACAAACTGAATGCAGAGGAGAACTTCAGGTGAATTTTCCGTAGGTAATACTCCATGAATTATAAACAATTTGGAGAGCATTGCAGGATGAAATCAAAGAGTGTTATGCAGATGATTTTTAAGAGTATTATGGAGCAAATTATAAGGAAAAATCAGAAAGAGGTCTAAGATGCACTATGAGGATGCTGAAAATACTGAATAAATCCTGCAAAGAGTGTCAAAGTATCAGGACGCATAGATTACACTAGTTTACAAAACAACATAAAAAGTGTGAACTTTAGTGGTTGACCAACGTTTCTAATGCAAAATCCTACGCTGAATTCAATGCCGTGGTCAGAAAAAAAAAATAAAGTAGAGCCATTTTTGAGATATACAAAATTTTTGATTTTTTTGCATTTTGGACAAAAGTACGATTACTAAAATGTCAATATCTTTCGAACTAGGGCACCAATTTTAAATCTTTTTTTATGAAAGTGAAGCTAAATAAATTTGCTATCGTTCAGTAGAATATTATGTCTTAATTAAAAATTTAATTTTGAAGTCATTTAAAAATTTACAGCATTTTTTTTATTTTTCCTGCGAATTTTCCATAAAAATCTTGTTTTAATCAACATTTTTAATGGGATAAAAAGATTCAAAAAATCATTCCATAATTTATTCTTAAAGTCCATTAAAAACTGGAGAAAATGAGCTTTTAATGGATGAAATCGGTTGGAAATTGTCGAAGTTATGATTTTTTTTGTAAAATCATGGAAATTGAATGTTCTAAGATTGGCCGTTGTCCCGCTCCTAGGTTCATGCACCACTTCGAGTAAGCCTTTCTGCGGACGTGTACGTATACGGTGCATTTCACTAACACTACCAGCTGTCACCGCTCGGCTCGGTGAGACCGCTCGGCGAGAACCTAACGCAACCAACTCAATTTGACAGCTTTCTTTCTTTAACATTGCTTAACGATCCTCCTTTTGGTTTGTTTTTTTCCGTCGATCTTGTTTTCCGTGCTGAGCACCAATGCTACCGACATGCCAGGAAGGCAGCTCCCACACCTGGACCCTACCTATCGACCCATCAACTCATGAACCGGGGACCAACGGCTTTACTTCCCATCCGAAGGAAGGCGTGATCAGAGATGTTATGCCTCAGAACATCCTGGCGGCGCCGACTGGGATTGAACCCAGGCCTGCTGGGGTGAGAGGTAATCACGCTTACCACTACACCACCGGCGTCGTTATTGCTTAACGATGTATACGACAAAACGTGAATTCAAGTGTAAAAATGATCCTCAAAAGTTTTGTTACGCGTGTGGCAACTATATATTTACAAAATCGGTCAATTTCACTGCTTCGTTGCAAACTGCATACAGGCTTTATTTTAAAATTGATCCTGGAGACTTTGACGAACCGTGGATTCCAAAAGTATTATGTAGTTCGTGCAAAACGTGCTTGGCTAGGTGGATGTCAGGCGCAAGGTAAATTGATTTTTTGAATAACTTTCATATAGACAATTTATGTACAGCATGGTAGTGCTTTGTTCTTTCCTGATCGACATTATCTTACTTCATCTATTTTTGATAAGTGTTAATGTCTTACTTACTAACTCACTTATTTGTTATCTGTCAGTCGCTATTTGTCCTTTGACATGCCCACCATATGGCGTCGACCGTTTTGTCATGCAACGGATTGTTATTTCTGCTTGACAAAAGTTAAGCAACAAGGACGTCACAAAAAAGTTGAGTATCCACAAGTGGCTTCTATGACAAAACCTGTTCCATATTCAAGTTCGGTCCCGTATCCTGTTTATCCAAAGCGGAAACAAGCGCCCTCTGTTGAATCGACCGTTACAAAAAGTGAGGAGGAATTCAAGGAGGAATGCGAGGAAGACTTCGAGGTGGAATTGGAAAGAAACCCAAAACTGTTTACACAATCCGAATTTAATGATTTGGTGCGAGATCTCGACTTATCGAAGGAGAAATCCGAATTGCTGGCATCACGCTTGAAAGAACACAACATGCTGAGCAAGGAGGTCAAAATTTCTTGTCACAGGAATCGTCACAAGAAATTTGACAAATATTATTCTACAAAGGACAAGGCATGTTTTTGCCATGACGTAAACGGCTTGTTTGAAGAGTTTGGTGAGCCATATGATCCAGCTGAATGGCGTTTATTCATCGATAACAGCAAGTTGAGCTTGAAAGCCGTTTTACTGCATCAAGGGAATGAGAAACCTTCTATTCCATTAGCTCATGCCGTTAATATGAAGGAAACGTATGAATCAATGGCTCTATTGCTCAATTTGATAAATTACAATCAACACAATTGGAAAATTTGTTCCGATCTTAAAATGGTTGCCATTTTGACTGGATTGCAACAGGGATACACAAAATATTTATTTATAGTTTTTTGTGTAAATGGGACAGTCGAGCTCGTAAGGAACACTACGTCCGAAAAGATTGGCCAAAACGGGATAATTTCACAATTGGTAAAGACAACGTTAAAAATGATCCTCTTGTGGTAAAAGAACGCATAATACTTCCACCACTCCATATGAAACTTGGGCTATTCAAAAATTTCGTCAAAGCGTTGCAAAAAGAAGGGCCGGCATTCCAGTACTTGAAATCAGTATTTCCAAATTTATCTGACGCAAAGATAAAGGAAGGTGTATTTGTTGGCCCACAGATCAAAAAACTGCTCAATGATTCCGCATTCAATACATTTTTGACACCAGATGCGGAAGAAGCGTGGAAATCGTTCCAGCGTGTTGTCACAACCTTTTTAGGAAATTTCAGAAGCCCAGATTATGAGGAAGCCGTCGATGAATTGCTCAAAAATTATGAGAAAATAGGTATAAATCAAAAATATTGTGTTTGCTACATATAATTAATTTCAAATCCTTTTATTTCACTGAACACAGGTGTGAAGATACATTTCCTACATTCTCACATGGATTTTTCCCGGAAAATCTTGGTGACGAGAGTGATGAGCACGGCGAACGTTTTCACCAACAAATGAAGATGATGGAACGTCGTTACCAAGAGTTTTGGGATGAAGCAATGATGGGTGACTATTGTTGGTTTCTGATTCGAGAAACAAGTTCAAAACATCGAAGACAAAGTCATTCGATTCTCAATCATTTTTAATAAAACCTAAATAAATTTCTTTTGTATCAACTCGGTTTTAAATCCTGATATGCCTTAATCAAATTGATATGTAGAGAAAAGAATCTCCCATGAAAACTTTACATGCGATTTGGTTGCTTACAACGACACCTAGAAAAGGAACTCTAAAGCTGTTGTATTTCAGCAACATTTTTAAGTGTTTTACAAAAATGCTCATAACTTCGACAATTTCCAACCGATTTCATCCATTAAAGGCTCTTTTTCTCCGGTTTTGAATGGATTTTGAATGATTTTTTGAATCTTTTTATCCCATTAAAAATGTTGATTAAAACAAGATTTTTATGGAAAATTCTCAGGAAAAAATAAAAAAAATGCTGTAAATTTTTAAATGACTTCAAAGTTAAATTTTTAATTAAGACATAATACTGAAGTGAACGACAGCAAATTTATTTAGCTTCATTTTCATAAAAAAAAGATTCAAAATTGGTGCACTAGTTCCAAAGATATTGACATTTTAATAATCGTACTTTTGTCCGAAATTCAAAAAATCAAATTTTTTGTATATCACAAAAATTGCTCTACTTTAATTTTTTCTGACCACGGCATTGAATTCAGCGTAGGATTTTGCATTGGAAATGATCTTCACCTTACCGAGTTCAAAAATGCTGTAAACTAGTGTTATTTTTCCAGATGCTGGACAAAAAAATGAATCAAAATCCAAGATTATGAAAAATTTAATAAAAAAAAATGATATTTCATGTTTAGAAAATGTATGATCCTGGATGAAAAAAAAAAAACTTTAAAACTCAGGAAGCTTTATTTTAAAATATTCCGGACATGGAGAAAAGTCTATCTATCTATGAGTCTATGACAAGACACTGAAGAGGTTTGCAAGTAAGCGGCACCGGTGGTAAGCATGATTACGTCTCACCCCAGTAGTCCTGGGTTCAATCCCATTCGGCGCCACCGAGATGTTGTGAGACATAAAATCTCTGATCACGCGTTCCTTCGAAAGGCAAGTAAATCCGTTGGTCCTCGGTTCATGAGTTGAAGAGTCTATAGGCAGGGTCCAGGTGTTGGAGATCAAGGAAATCAAGATCGACGGAAAACAAATAAAGGAAAAAAAAGTTTGCAAGTAGTAAACGAAATACGTATCTGTTATAGATTCTGGAAAGTAAGAAGTTTTCTAGTTCCAAAACTAACAGAAGTATTCGTGATACTGAACTTCCGCATGTTTTAAGACTGTGAACTCTTCATTTCATTTTTGTTTACTCTTACGCATTGAACATTTTCAAGATCTTGGGCTTGGAATTCAAAACTTTAAGTAATTGATTTTTTAGTAAGATCTTAGCCTTACTAAAAATTAGTAAATGAGCTAAGAACGCAGTGTTCCATACCTCAAATCCCTTGATCCATCAATTTATGATGTAGGTAAAAGAGTGCGCGTTTGATTACTAGTGTCACATTAATGACCCTTCGCTCAATTTCAACTTCTGTTCAATTTTCACACTACCGTACTATAGCAGAACTATTGATCTATCCAGGTCATTTCAAAAAGCTGTTGTCCAGGAAGTCATTTTAGTTTCCCGGGAATCGGAAATGTAAATTTTAGCTAATTTCTCTGTACGTCCCGGGTAGGTAACACTAAGCGTGACCTTTACCGTGAGAGGCATGGATGCTAACAACTGCGCCGAGCCCATGAGCTCCATGAGGACGGAGCGATTTACTAAAATTGGTCAAACTTCATACATCCTCTGCCAATCAAGTCCAAAACTATACCGATGTATCAACAAATAGTTGATCAAGTACCGCCCAAGCTGAAAAAAAAATCTATATTCACACTGTTTAAAAAAAATGTCCATTCTCTAGCCGTAACCATATATTACTGTAAATAAACCGGCCAAATTATGCAGAAAGTCTTAAATAGGGAGTTCAAAAGCTAGAGTAGTAGAAATAATAAAATTAAAGAATGACTTGGTGCAATGAAATGTTCAAACATATGAATAGATTGTTACTTAAGTATCGAAAAACTGCATTCGCAAAGACACATTAAATTACACGCCATTTCAATTGTGGTTTAAACTTTTAATGAATTCAATACAATGGGTACCACATAGAACAATTGCATAGTGAAAATTGTGTGTTTAGTAAATTTATACTCTAATGTTAATACATTTCCGAATCCATACCCCAATGAACGTTTTCCTTCATCAACAATTTCTCCCACCATTCTGGGATCTCTCCGACCGCTATAGGCGGCAGAGGAAAACACCCATCTATCACGTGGGCCACCTCGAGCTCACGCACCAATCGAACGCCGGAAATAAATATCTAATAAAAACTATTCGCGCCTCGATAAAAAAAATGCTAGAAAATAAATCGCACCTCTCCCGAAAATAACAAAACCAAACACAGAGGAAAAATAGCGCCGCCCCCTTCTCCAAGATGGAGAAAAAAGCACACACACGGCTGCTGACAGTTCCGGGAGAGCGGCTCGGCTAGATCATTGCAGCGCGTGGCCCCCCTTTTTGGTCTAGGCTCGCTCTCGAGAGCCGTCATCATCATCATCAGCATCGTCATCGTCATCGTCATCCGTTGGTAGTTATCATTGTTATCATCGTCGTCGTCGGCCGTCTGGGTCATTCATAAATATGGCATTCGGCTTCATGGGAGACGTTGAGAGCAGCGCAGCGAGAGTTGATTGATGGAGGACGTCCATAATTCTTGTTGTTGATCGCTCGCCAACTCCGCTTAGTTCAGAGTCAGAGACAGAGAGAGAGAGGGCGACTCGCTCTCGGAGAAGCGATCCAAAGTGGGGGAACGTCATCGTCATTATCGTCATCGTCATCGGCACCACTACCACCTTATCAGCCGGGGTCGGGGGAGCTTTGGAGCAAACTTTGTATCGTTGTGAATTTGTGGTTGTGGTGATGAGGAGAGTGCTTTCTCGCAGCACAACGACCATCACGAAGCGTTTATGTTGCATGGGTTATGTTGTTCCTTCGGTTGAGGAGCGTGGACGGTGGAGACTGATGGGGGGGGCTCGAAGATAAGCGGAACCGTAATACATACGGACGGAGCAAAACGTGCATGCATGCCATAATGCTTCACACAAAAGTGCACCATGTGAGAAAGTGCATTTTCTTCACCACTACACACAGACAATGAGAGCTGGGTGTCGCGACGGACGACGACGGTTGAAATCGACACCGCCGAATGTTGGGTGTTTTTTGTTTTCGAAGAGCTCTTCTATTTTTTTTTTCTGTTTTTCGTATTCATACTATCTGGGTGGTGGAGAAAACTGCATGTTGGAAGACGCTTTTATGTTGTACCTAAAGCATGTCGTTTTTCTTATCTCACGCATCTCGATGGGGTGTTGTGTTATGTTTTATCTCTCAATTAGGTCCGACGTTGTTTGGCAATCATTTTAGTCTGCGGAATTTTTGCACGCATTTGCAAAAGTGTTGGAAATGTTTTGGTTTGATTGTTGGAAAAGGATCAACGCATTGTCGAAAGGAAAGCTGCTTCAGAATGCCGTCGGTAAATGCAATTTTGAAAATTTCTAACATTTTAAAATTACAGTCTAAACGGCGCCGGTGGTGTAGTGGTAAGCGTGATTACCTCTCACCCCAGCAGGCCTGGGTTCAATCCCAGTCGGCGCCGCCGGGATGTTCTGAGGCATAACATCTCTGATCACGCCTTCCTTCGGATGGGAAGTAAAGCCGTTGGTCCCCGGTTCATGAGTTGATGGGTCGATAGGTAGGGTCCAGGTGTGGGAGCTGCCTTCCTGGCACGTCGGTAGCATTGGTGCTCAGCACGGAAAACAAGATCGACGGAAAAAACAAAACCAAAGGAAAAAAAAAAAAAAAAAAAAAATTACTGTCTAGTCCGATTTTGTCAGCCTTCTTATGAACATATTTTCGAATGTTCTACGAAACCCATGCGCATAATTGTCATTGTCATTGAAAGTTTTCACGCGATATTGGCGCAGAATTGACTCTCACAAAAACCTTTGTCAAAATCTCATTAATTTTTTCGTCAATCACAAATTTTCACCTGGCAACAAGTAGTGTAATTCCGTGCATTCTTTATCACATTATTGTTATCTAGGCAGTTACAGGCTTCACTTCAAAGGCTCCAAGGATTTATTTTTTTAATTCATTACATATTGTTCCAAATCATGGCAATTATAAAAACTACATATGCTTGTCCCTGACACTGACAATTGACATCTCCCTGGAAGTTCATTTTTAACTCGGGTGAGTGACCATAGCTATTTTGTAAATATCACTGTGTATTGTCGATATGTGGTCAGTGATCTTTCGAACCAAAGTCTACCTTAAACATCAATCTTGAAGTTAGCAGCGCCGGTGGTTTAGTGGTAAGCGTGATTACCTCTCACCCCAGCAGGCCTGGGTTCAATCCCAGTCGGCGCCGCCGAGATGTTCTGAGACATAACATCTCTGATCACGCCTTCCGTTGGAAGGAAAGTTAAGCCGTTGGTTCATGAGTTGATGGCTTTATAGGTAGGGTCCAGGTGTAGAAGCTGCCTTCTTGGCGTTGGTAGCATTGTTGCTCAGGACGGAAAACAATTCTGATAAACCACTGCATGAGAGAACCAAAGATCTAGTCTAGCAGTGATAGTATCACACTTGTTACTCCATCAATTGAGAGCCGCGTCGTAGTACGCTTAGGTATAGGCACTGACGTTGGGTGTGATACTGGCGGGTTTTGCCGCAAATCACTCTTATTTTATTTATTTTTACGCAGATAGATTTATTTGGGTTTGCAAGGGAATTATACTAATTTCAGAAAGTGCCCAACGGTGCTCCTTCTATTTGCGCTACAAGCTTTCATTGTTGTTTTCATTGAAGTATTACTCAGGAAACAATGTTAAACATCATTTTTATACATGGTATTGTAACTAATCTTATATTTGCTTCATTTTGATTTGGGATAAGTGTTTGAACTATGGCTCGGGATTTCCACTGTTTCGTGCTTCTATTGTGACATACCCATACGTATTTTTGTGGTGCGACATAGTGGAAGCGTGTGAGCATAGTTGGAGCATATACCCTATATAATTTAAAAATCAGCTAGGAAACTAACTTCAAAATGAAACATTTGTCTCATGAAGTTGTCGAACTAAGATATAATAAATAGGTATAGGCTTAAATCAAAAGTACTTGAAACACGTTTAGTTTTAGATTACAAGCACAAGTGCAGGTACTTAATTAAGCCTGGGTTATGATTGATTAGGTGAATTAGAGCTTTTAATAATTTATTCAATTAGACTAATGAGACATCATAATCATCAAATGAACTTAAATAAGAAACTTCAGAAAGCCTAATGACATTAAGTAGATTAACAAAATAATTAGGATGAGAGTCCGCATCGTGCTCTCTTGCCGTGCGGATCTATTAGCTTTTTGCTGAACTACTACCCAAAACTACAACAAATTCAAACAGCACTATTCAGTGCTCAACCTGTAAAATTTTTCTACCTTGTTCAACTCTTATTCCTCTTCGATCCTTGTTTGGACCCTACCCGAGGTAATCCTTCTTGGATATCGATTTGGAAAATTCCTCTTCGATCCTTAAGATTCTTATAGTAATCTGCTTGGAAGTCGATTTGGATAAAAATTAACTGCCGCCATGGCGCCTAAACGCAAAAGAAAGGGGCAAACTCTTGATCCCCCTTCTGATGAAATTAATTTAAATAATCAATTTGATTTGCTCACGGATGATGAGAATGATCCATCGTCCAAGAAAAATTCTAGTAAACTTTCCCGGCTTAATGCCAAGAAGGAAAAGATTCCCCCTATTGTGATAACCACTTCCCATTTCCATGCTCTTCGCATGGAACTTTTGAACATCGTGAAAGTTAAGTTTTCACTACAAATTGGACGTCGGGGTGAATGCCGTGTATTGGCTGAAACCTTGGACGGATTTAAATGTCTTCTCAAGTATCTTACTGAGAAACAGCACAATTTTTTTACTTACTACACCAAACCTGAACGTGTGTTCAAGGTTGTCATGAAAGGACTGCCCAGTGGTGAATCCCTGGAACAGATCAAAGATGAACTGGCAAAATTACTTGGAGTTGGGCCACTCCAAGTAATCAAAATGAAAATGAAATCCCGTCCTGACGATTCACGCAACGGGATTTCTAATGATTTTTATTTAGTTCACTTCAAGTCTAGTGAACTAAACAACCTTAAGGCCTTAGAAAAAGCTAGCCTAATGCTCCATGTCCGAGTGAAGTGGGAACACTTCAGGAAGACTGGAGGAAATTTCCAAAACCTCACTCAGTGCCGTAAGTGCCAGGGATGGGGTCACGGAACTAAAAATTGCTACATGCCAGCTAAATGCATGAATTGTGGTGATTCCTCTCACGCAAAGGACGACTGTCCTGTGAAGGAAGATCCTAAGAAATTTAAATGTTCAAATTGTGGTGAAAACCACAAATCCAATTTTTGGGAATGTAAGACTCGCAAAGCGATCCTACAATCTCGTTCTAACCGACAGGTAAGAAACGCTCCACGTTTCCGACCAGGTACAAATTCCTCTGCTGTTAACAACGGTCAGCGAGGAACAAATTCTACATTCGTACCCGTAGGTACAAATATCACCCCTGCTTCAAATGTTTCATCTGTACCTACTCCCCTCGCTGCTAACAATGTTCAGCGAGTTAATGGAGCTACCTATGCTGCTATTGCACCGGGTAGAAATCAAAATACTAACCAACGTAATTCGAACGGAAATTTTGACAATTTTGACTTAGAAAGCATTACTGTCCCTAAAATGGAATTTTTACAGAAATCATTAATTGACATGATTTCTGATATGCTTAAATCTAACTCCATGTGTGATGCTATTCAAACTGGAGTAAAATTTGCAAATAATATTGTCACGACTTTAAAATTCAGCAATGGATTTTAAAGCATTAAATATTTTGAATTGGAATGCTCGATTTCTTAAAGAAAATGAAGACGGGCTATTTAACTTTTTGAGAGTTCATAACGTGCATATTGCCGTTATAACTGAAACGTTCCTTAACCCTGACAATAAGGTTAAAAGGGACGCAAATTATTTCATTTATCGAAATGATCGTCTTGATGGAGCCTGTGGTGGCGTTGCCATCATTGTTCATAGACGAATCAAACATAAAATTCTTTCTTCATTTGAAACCAAAGTTATTGAAACTTTGAGAGTTGCTGTTGGAACTAAATTTGGACAACTTTTCATTGCGTAGGCCAGCAAAAGAATTTTCTCAAGAGTGACCTTCAGAAACCCGTCATAGGTCTAAATTCTTCATTATTGGTGATTTTAATGTAAAACACCGCTCATGGAATAATGCACAAAGCAATTCCAATGACAAAATCCTGTTTGATGATTGGGCTGCAGGTATTATACTATTCAATATCCAATCAACGCAACATGCTTTTCTTCAACTATTGATTTGGTCTTAACTGATTCATGTCAAATTTGTGGCCAATTGGTTACCCATGCTGACTTCGACTTTGATCCCTTCCTGTAACTTTTGAAATATCCAAAGAAATAATTTGTAATCCCAACAGCTCTATTTTCAACTATCATAGAGCTGAATGGGAGCAATATTGAACATTTATGGAATAAAGCTTTAATCCAAACATTCCTTTGCAATCCAAAGATTATATTAATTATGCTTTAAATCTCTGAGCTCTGAGCGCCCCCAGTACCAAAAAGCGCGATTAAATTATAATAGACGACGATCTCCAGCTCTTGATCAGTCTGAAAAATGTCCGTAGGAGACAATATAAAAAAACACGCGCTCAGTCCATGAAAATTATCTGGCGTGATTTGCAAAATCAAATGAAAAAGCGATTCTCTGCCATGAGGAACAAAACTTTTGAAAATAATGATTCAAAATCAGACCCGAGTTCAAAACCCTTTAGGAAGCTCACAAAAATTGAAAAAAAAACCTCAAAAGCCTATTTCAGCGTTTAAAGAAGGTGGTAAAATTTTGATCATGAATTCGGAAAAGCTCAGAAACTCAGAAACAATTCGAGAGTTCCCATAATTTCATTTTGAGTCTAACTAGTCCTATTGAGAATCAGGTTGCTCGAAATTATCTGAATCTGTTCTCTTGGAAAAATATTTTTGATGATTCCTGGGGGACTGATTTGGACGAATTGAGTTCTATAACTTAAACGTTTCAAAATATGAAAGCTCCATGTGATGATGGAATTTTCTATATCCTCATAAAAAACTCGCAGAGAGTACCTTGTCTTTCTTGGTACAATTATTTAACAGATGTTTCCATTTGGCATACTTTCCTGATAAATGGAAAAATGCAAAAGTTGTTCCAATTTTGAAGCCGGATAAAAATCCAACTAAAGCTTCTAGCTACTGTCCAATAAGTTTTCTTTCTTTAATAAGTAAACATTTCGAAAGGATAATTTTGAATAGAATGATGGCTTCACATCAATACGAACTCAATTTTTGTAGACGAGCAGTTAAGATTTTGCCATGGGCATTCAACTACCCATCAACTCTTAAGAGTTACCAATTTAATTCGTTCAAACAAATCTGAAGGCTGCTCAATTACAGGCAACATTTCGTAAGCATTTCATAAGAAACACTTAAGCTGGGTTTAGACGGGCAAGTCAATTGATCAAGTCAGTTGAATTCAACTGATTTGAACGCGAATTGAACGTGTAAACCATGGCATTCAATTGACTTGATCAACTCACTTGAATTGAAAAAATTTGAACCAGGCTCAACTTTTCAAGACAATTGAATTCAACTGAGTTGATCATTTGACTTCTCAGTCTAAACCCAGCTTTATGAATTTTAGCCACAAGAAATCAGTATGAATGTCATTGATTTGCCTTAAGCTGGGTTTAGACAGGGCAAGTCAATTGATCAAGTCAATTGAATTCAACTGACTTGAACGGGAATTGAACGTGTAAACCATGTCATTCAACTGACTTGATCAACTCACTTGAATTGAAAAAAATAGAACCGGGCTCAACTTTTCAAGACAATTGAATTCAACTGAGTTGATCATTTGACTTGCCTAGTCTAAACCCAGCTTTATGCAGGGCTGGAAAGCACCTCAGAGTGTTAGCAAAGCAGCGTTGTGCATGCATCTCACAACACTCGACAAAGAGTGTGTGTGGTTCTCCCATCTACTTTAAACTCTCTTTTTCCAACTTATCTGTGAGAAAGCGATCCACACAATGAGCGGTACACTCCGTGCGGAGCAAATATAGTACAACAAGCGCAAATGTCTTCTTTGAACTATTTGCACACTTTCCTTACCACGACTGCATGCATATGAGATGAAGAAGGGCATAAAGAAGAAATTTTTTGTCTTTTTGCTGGGTTTCCCATGTGCACCCATACACTGAGTGGCGCTCTTTGCGTAGGAGCCGTCGGAACGATGGCTACACATTGAGCTTTCGTTATTTCTGTGTGTGTGTGTGTGTGTGTGTATATCTGCTCTTTTCCGCTGCTTTACACTTGCGCAGGGTGAAAGACAAGCAAACTTTGTGTTTGTGTGATTCTCACTTTGTTTATTTTGGAAAATCAGTACATTGCGAACATTTATCGATCAGATGACAGCCCTGGTCTTATGAAAACTAACGTTCACAAAGCAAGTAATAAATCGTAGCAGACTGGAACCGAACCATGGACGTTTTGATTACGCCATTGTCTGTCAACTTCTAAGCTTGACGTTCCAGCCGTGGTAACACCGTTCGTCAGTTGAAGCGGTGTTTTCGTTCGTTTGCGATTACATAATTTTGGTTCCCTGCAACAGATTTGTTTGATCATAAATGCATTTGAAAATTACTCTCACACCCCTTAGCTTAAAATATTTGCTTACCGACATTATTGCATGTAACCGTTTTTTTTTATAATTTACCGCATGCGATGGTTTAAGCTATTTTCATCTCCATTGCCATTTCTTTAAAAGCCTTTCGTTATTGTTCAAGCTTGCAAAAGTATTCACAGCGGAGCACATTCAACGGTATCATTAGAAAATTTCAAACCGTTAGGTGACGCACACGTTCGCATCAAGATCCACTTCTACAGGATATCCTGATCCATTTTTTCCACCTTCCTTTATCAAATTTTTCCCCAAATTTTTTTTTATCATCCTCCAATGTGCACGGTGATTTGGAAGCCTACAGGACACCCTTCCGATTGCGATGCCGGCTTGAGTGCGCCTGATTTTAGTTTCCACCTCCCCCCCCCACGCCGATAGCTAGCCCGCATCTTCCATTTGCTTTTCCTCCTTACCTCGTTGAAAAATCGAAAAACGATGCGCTTCGGCCTGCCGTTATTTTTCTTCCGTCCTCCGTTTCGCGATGGATGTGGTCCCTTCTCCCGGTTCTGCACACTGCAGTATCATTCAAGGTAGCCGCGGAAAAAATCGCATTCATTTTCCTTTTCCTCCACTATCCAAGCGTCGTCGTTGATATCATGCCCAAATATGCCAGCCACCACCGGTGACTGTCGCCTAGGTGTCCTCACCCAAACTCTAGCGGATTTTTTTGTTTCTTCCGCCGGCTCGCAATTGCAAGCCTCGCGAAAAGTTTACGTGGACAGCGAGGATTTCATTTCCGTAGGTATAAAAACGTGCGCTCGCAGCAGCAGTCACACTCTCCCAGCGTGCTCTCCGACTGACAAGCCATCATCTTGTTTTCGTTTTTTCTTCGCTTGGAACGAAGAGCTCGGTTCGGGAAAAGGATGCAAGAGTATTTTTTTTTTGCATCATCACATGTGCGTTTTCTCCCATCCCGGTGTGGTGGTGCTATCGTCCACCTCGCGGCTATGTGAGATGAATATGTGGCGAGCATCTCTGGTGCACGTTATTTAATATAATATGAAGCCAAGCGCCAACGGATGGGAGTGAGGCAGTTTTTTTAGGCAGAGGTTTTTTTTCTACCGTTGTGCAGCAGCAGACTGATGCCATTCGTGGAGATATGATGACCGGGCAGTTGAAGTTTGGGTCTTCCTTAAATAAAATACACACTTAGAAGTAACTTCTTTTACAAGAGACGTTATCCATACTGGATGTAAATTATGGAACGTAAACAAACATTTCATGTAACATTAAGTGTTCTCAAACCGAAACATAAGCAACTCGATGAAGAGAACGTTTGATTGAATTGATTTGATCGTTTCTTTCAACTGATTCTTATGTCAGAAGGGCCACTTACATGTGTCGGTCTCAGGGAATCGACATTTACATGACTTTTTCGAAGTGTGTAGAAATTCTCAATAAAAGAAGCATGAAGAGCCGGAAAATTAAGATGATTCCTTGTTGAGTCCACAAATGGCCGCCACTTGCACTTTCACTTCGAATTTTCAATTAAACAAATCTCGGAAATCAGTTCTCCATTTCATTTGAAATTGCTACTTCGCTGCAGTGCAGCAAACGTGGAGTAACTATTTAAATGTTGCACGTGTCGTTGAAGCTGATATTTGTGCACTTAAAGTTTCGAAGTGGTTACGAGAATAAGGATATCACAGCGAATCACCTTAAGCTTAAAGTTCTGTCCAGTTAGAATCCGGAATCACTTATTGTGTTGCAGCGGCACGGAAAGTGACCGCTGCAAGAATTATTTTACAGCGGTTTGTTTACCTAGGCGCCCTCGAAGCTGTACAAGGAAGAATGCCTCAAAAACCGCGTACTACCTTTCATTAAACCCCATAAAGGTCCCGTGAAGTTTTGGCCAGATTTGGCGAGTTGTCATCCAGTGGTACCGCGATAATAACGTAGATTTCATCGATAAAAACATAAATCCACCCAACTGCCCGCAGTTCCGGCCCATCGAGAGATTTTGCGCAATAATGAAGCGGAAGCTTTAGAAAAGTGGAAAAACGGCTCGGGACACGATTCAGATGACCAAAATGTGGAACTAATGTGCCAAGGAAGTTGACTCCGGAGGTGTGCAGCGTTTGATGGGAGGATTAAAGAAGACAGTGCTAATTTTCATTAGAAACGAAGAGAAATGATTTGTTTTGACATTTTTTCCTAAAAGTACAGTGAATTAGGGTCTGTTCATAAACTACGAAGACAGTTTTTTTGGGATTATTGACCCCCCTCCCCCTGCGTAGACAATTGTCCATACAAATGTTTTTAAATTTATATGGGCCGTGGATTATTGTAACCCCCCCCCCCTTAACTGTCTACGTAGTTTATGAACAGGCCCTTACCTTTGTTTTGATGTATTAACCTTATTTGTACGTCAACCCGTTACCGAGATACAGATAATTTCGGATTATTCCGGATTCTAAATGGACATAGCTTTAGATTTTTTCTAACACATTTACGATCGCAGTCTATAATTTACTAGTTTCGTTAATCGGGGAAAAGTTTTACGATACCACTTTCAATCGGAATAATTTAATTTTAATACTTTTTTAATTTGATTTATTTGACGTCAACCTTAAAAAGTTCCGAAAATTGAAAGATCTTCAGAGAACGTGAAAAAACTTCATTGGACATTTGGGTACTTCATAGAAGCACAGAGAACAGTAAGTGAGTTTAATTGATTTTTAGAGCAGTTCCATTCATTTCTTAACAGTCGAGTATTAGTACAAGACACCGAAAAAGTCTGCACATTGTAGACGATACACAAGTACCAAAAACTTCAAAACAATTTAGAGAGCTTTAGATATGCTACGAGATCTTCAAGACAAATCAAAGAACCTATAAGGGCTGTTCAATAAATTCCAAGAAAATTACATCAACTGGAAAGAAGTTTCGGTAAACTCATTGAATTTATGCAGTTCCAAGGATTCTGGAAGTTTCAAGAACTTCAAAAATAGCCTAAAGCTCAGCAAAAATCAGTGACGTTTTGAAAAGTTTAAAGATTTTTCCGAAGTTTCAATATATTCAGGGAAGTTTCAAGACGATCAGAGATCTTCAGAGCAGTTCCATTAATTGAAGGAAAATTGCAGGAATTTTCATGAAGGTATGAAATTATGGACATATTCCGAGAATTTAGGAATCTTCCAGAGAACATCAGGAAATAATATAAATTTTATATGAAGTTCCGTGAGCTGTTCAGTAGTTTTCAAAACTAAAGGAAAATTGCGGGAACTTCAAGGAACTTCAAGGTAATTAAATTAACTTCAGTAAAATTGCGGGACTTTCAAAATATACTGATAAATTCAGAGAAGTCTAGATAATTTAAGGGAAGTTCAGAGATCGTTCTGGTAGTCGTAATAACATAGAGAAAGCACATTAAACATCAGGAAAGTCACAAGCCGGCGCTGGTGGTGTAGTGGTACCGTATGTGTGATAATGTTTGCACCATTGAGCAATGTCAAAATTAAAAAAATTCTCAAAAATTTCGTTTCGAGTTTTTTATTTATTCAAACGAGGGGATGTTTCTCAGAGTCCTAAACTATGTCAATCATCGATCGAGTTTCCACTTGCTGCAATTACGGCCTCCACACGCTTCCGGAATGCACGGCAGGTTCTAATAATGTAGTCTGGATCCATATCTCCAGGTACGGGTCAATGTTTGTCTGAGGCTTGCTGTACTCGGGTGGCGTTTAGAACAGGCCTTGGCCTTCATGACGCGCCATATTTAGTAATCCAGCGCATTAAGATCGGGGCTGGATGGCGGCCACATATCCTTCGCCCAGAACGGAAGATGTTCCTGCAACCACTTCTGAGTGCGGTTCGAGGTGTGGCATGGAGCCCCATCTTGTTGAAATACAACATTTGGCTTTGGACCTGTTCTTTACTTACTTACTTACTTACCTTACTGTTCTTTGATCCACGGAAGAACATACTTACTTAAAATCCCGATGTAGACCTCCGTGTTGACCTTGTCGCCTTCTGGAATGAACACCGGGTCCATTTTTTTGCCATCGGAAGCCACCAATCCAAACACCATAACGCTAGCAGGATGCTTGGTCAGATACACGTTCTTGTGCTCGTCGACCACGTCTTTTACCGGAAGAGAACTAATATACCGGTAGGTTCTGGAATTTGATACGGGATCGACGGTAAACATGCTCACGCCGGTGAACAGGACTACCGGATTTTTTCACTTAAAGAATTTCAAGATTTTTTTGCATCGTTCGACTTGTAGCTCCCGGATGCGGTTGGTAATCATGTGAGTTTTTTTCCGTGCCCTCGACTTCACCCCGCAATCTTCCTTTACAATCTTCCGTGCCGTAAAGTCACTGATCCCGTGTTCCTTTGCCATTCTCCTACTTGAACGCACTGGATTCACCCGAATCTTCCTTTTGATAGCAGCGATAACCCTCGGACGACCTGTGGCCACCTTTGCGGATAGTTGTCCTTTCTTTTCTCGGTCTAAAACCCTTTTGACGGTCCACCGGGACACTCCCACGGCGATTGAAATGTTTTTTTTTGCGACATTTGCACGTGGGACAAATCACGAATACGCTGCCACTTCGTCATGGTGCAACTGTCAAACTAAGTAAATCATTTTCTTTTAAACACAGCCTACTACGGTATGAGCTATAGATTACGTGCATGCAAAGAAAACCAGGGCATTGTATGCACAGGTGAAACAGGAACCTTAAGCGTGACTACTTTCTCACCCCAAGGGGTCTGGGTTCAATCCCAGTCGAGGTCGGTGGGATTTTTCTGAGGCTTAAAAATCTCTGGTCGCGTTTTCCTTCGGAAGGGTAATAAAACCGTTGATCCCGGCCCATGTGTGTGTTGAATGGGTGCGATATCCTACGCAGGTGTGGAAGCTGCCTTCCTCCAATGCGATGGCAATCGATGTCCGTCGGTGATTCGCACTAGATTGCGGAACAGAGACCGACGTTAAATAAAGGAATGAAGATCAGGAAAGTCACTTTGCTACTATTTGAATTATCGCGTATCTCTGCCGTTCATTACAAACGAAGCGAAAACTTAATCGTATTTTGTTGTTGAGCGTTATGGTTTTGAGATGCTCAATCACCCTGGAGGGATCGTTTTTGCTTACTGAGCAAATCATCAGGGGTCTAATCCTAAGCACTTCCACAACAGAATATATCGTCATTTCCGGGCTTCTAGAGTATAATGCGTCGTAATAACCATAAGTTTGAATGTTTAAATAATTATTACATTGGAACTATTCCTTGCCTCTCCTTAACCATAAACCTTCAAATGCACAAGCACTAACTAAAATTAATATACTCTTTGGAGAGTCGGCTGTTGAGCGATTAAATGAGGAACACATGAACAGGTTTTGGTCGATTCGCCAGCTTGAGGCTGAAATAACTATAAAAAGGGGTACCGAGTCGAAGTGATGTGAGTAAATAATAAAGCACTTAATCCGTTGATGGTTGTACAAATTCTGAACCCATATATTATCGTCTTTACCTTTTATACATTCGTTAGCGAGAACTCACTCTCTTGATTTCTCGTTTTCTCTTTTATCTCTAAACCTAACCCGTAACTCAAATCTCTTTACCAACATCACTACAACTCCTCCTTCCTTATGTTTAAATGTAATCTTCTGGTAATCGATATTCTAATGAGAATTCAAAATATTTCAATAATAAACGAAATCCTTCTTCAGCTTCTTTTTCACATTTCGATTGGATTTTCTTATGTTTCATGGTACTTCTGAACGTTGAATCTCCTCAACTTGCTGTTCACAGGGATGATCTCCAAAAATAAAAGAATCCGCCGGGAAACCATAAAACTCGGATTCAGAATCTGAGATCTCTCCGTCATCTTCAAAATCTTCCTCCCTTCTTCGTTTGGTACTGGTTTGTTGCTTGTTCTCTCCATGGAAAACTAAACGTCTCTTTACTTTCCGGCGAGAACCTTCATAAACCTTAATCTGTTGTTTGTGCGCCGTGATGATTCTTCCGCTGAGCGAAATCTGGAAAACATGTTCAGAAACTCTGCCTAAATATTTTGCAGGAAGCCATCTTCTTATGTCAGTCTTGTTAGTATTTCTGTAGTAAATCAGATCACCATTTTTTAGCTTAGCAAAATCGCCATTGAAATTATCAGGCTTGCTAGTATCCATGTTATAGTAATCATCATGCACATTAGTGTCAAAATTCCTCGAACTGTTTTTGGGATTTATCAAATCCAAAAGGGTTTTTGGTTTGTACGCGAGGAGTTTTTCTGATGGTAATTTACCATCAGCATTCAAAATTGTATTCCTGTAGTTAAATAAAAAGTTTGAAACCTGTAAATCAGTATCCAGTTTTTGCATTTCAGGATCTAGAAGGAACTTCTTAAACACATCCTTTACCAAACGAACCATCCTTTCTGCCTGTCCATTGCTTTCCGGATGGTAAGGTGGGCTTTTCATTACCCGTATTCCTTGCTTCTCAAAAAACTCTACAAAACTTCCAGAATTGAGAGGGGGGCCTCCGTCGGTGACTAAAACGTCAGGTAATCCATATCTTGCAAAAATACTTATAAAAACCTTAGTAACCGTTCTACAGTCCGTGGTAGTCTTCATATACTTCAATTCTATCCATTTTGAAAAATTGTCTACAACGACTAAAAACACCTTTTTCTCTAAATAAAAAAAAAAAAATCAACATGCAATCTGCTAAAAGGCTTACTTGTTGGTGTCCATGGTGAGTAAGGAGGTTTCTTTGGCATTGGTGTCATTTGGCTGATCTAGGTCCTTACCATTCAAACGATAGCAAAATTTTCTTGTATGACCTCTCTTTTTGCAGAAGGATCACAAATAAGTGTTGTCTTTTTTGTTAAACCGACGATCGTAAAATCTGCTCTCCCTTCTGTCCTGCCTGCTTCTAGATGGAGAAAAACTTCTATCACGGTTCCAACTACTACGCCTATATCTCTGTCTTGAACGAAAGTGATCATCTTCTTCGTCCTAAACGCGCTACAACAGAAACTCTACTTTCATCATCCTCTTTAATGTACCTGGTGCGGCTGCTAGAAATTTCATGGTTAAGAATATTTTTTTCAGCTTTTTCAACAGTCAGATCATCTTCATCAAATAGTCTTTTCTGCAATTGGCGATCGTAAACACCAATCACCAAAACATCTCTAATAGCTCTCTCTTTAAACGTACCAAAATTGCATTTTTCTGCCAGCACCTTAACCGCAATCACAAAGTCCTCCGATTTTTCATGCTTGTATTGCTTTCTTGTCCAAAACTTAAAGCTGTGTATTACGTCAGAGTCGCATTTATCAAACCTTTTTCGCAAGGTGTCCGTAATTTGCTGGTAAGATAGAGCATCAGATTTCAGATCTGTCCCCGGAAACAATTTTTTCAATTCCGTATACACTTTCTTTCCACAAACTGCCAAAAAAGAAGTCTTGTATTGTGCTACCTCCAATTTGTTATCCTCACCAACATCACTACTGAGGCGAACCCTAATCTAATTCACTAGCCAATCCTCCAACTCCGTAGCACTAATGAGTGTGTCGTTAAGCTGGTGGCCTCTCGTTAAGTAAGTACTACATCAACATTTCCTTCGCTATCTCTAGTTACGGTACAGATGGGCGTGGCTGCGAATAGCGACAGTCATGGTTTTGATAACCTCGTTTAAATTAGAATCACAGCATTATTCCTGAAAGCAGTCTGACTGAGAACTTCACGATAAATTCACGAGATCAAGCGAAATTCGTTTGGGAGAATAATATTCGAGTTTTGGGAAAGAAGTGTTGATAGGAAATTTATAACAAATCTGTCTTAAGAGTAGTTCTTGTCGTCGTCGGTAAGGTCACCACCGGGATCGTAATCTAGTAACAGCAAGTTGAATAAAAACTTGGTCGTAATTGTTTTGTGAAATGGGGAGTTCGGTGGCCATTTGGTGACCGATTTCGCTTACTGAGCAAAAAATCATGGGTTCAATCTCATGCTCCTTCACATTATATTGTTATACTTTAAATCGGCTTTCTTTAGTAATATGATATAAAGCGTAATGAAATTCGGTTGTAGAGACAGGTGAGCAATTCCCTACGAATTCGCAAATCGGTTTATTTTTGTATTTTTTGATTAGGTTGAAATTTTGCAGAACGTTCCCTATGACTGACAATGCCATTTTGCATCTTCATATAACCATTTTGAATCCAGCCTTATTTTTGAAAATGGAATATAGAAAAATATCAAGCTTATCTTCAGAAAAATTTTACCCGAAAACTGTTTGCCTGATCGGTTTGGTGTCTTGAGTATATATTCAAGATAATGGTTGAGACTATTTGAAAAAAATATGTACTTTAAAAAACCTGCCAAACTTTTTTTTTAAATTTCAAATTAAATCTTTAAAACAATTTTTCTTCAAAAAGATTTTTTTGTATTTTTTTTTTTATTTTTTGATATATTTTAGGGAACACAAATTTCCATCTATTGCACTATAGGTCAAGATAGAGAAATGGTGGACAAAAAAGTTATAATGTTTTAAAAAACTCAAGTTTTTGGAAAAATATCCAAAACTTGGTCCTACGTTTTGAATTTGAGTTTTGTACATTTTGGTATTAAAATGTATTCAATTCACCCCTCACAGGATTTCCTTCCGAATTATATGAATGGGGCGGGGCGGAAAGTATCGTTTGTGCAGAATATATAAAAAAGGAGGGACTTCGAGAGATTGAACTCGTGAGAGCTAATTTTCTCACAAATTTGATATTATTGGCTTTCTGGGGACTGAATATACACCCAAAGCGACTTATTCCCACTTCTCTCAAATTCTATATGGATTTTTAACACTTCCCACCAGCGTGTTCTGGAAATTCGGGCCTACAATTCCACACCTTCTATATAGACCCGGTTGAGCATTGATAGCTAACTGCTTGCGGGAACTGATGACCTTGACAAATGTCCAAATATTACTCTTTACAAATTTATGGTGGTCTTGTGGTTTTGTAGTGATGGTCGAGTAATGCTGAGTTGAGCACGACGAGCTACTGATTCCGATCCTAGCCTAGCGGGACTTCTTCCTCCTTCTCTATGGTTGCTCATATGAGTTCTGCGCTCGCTGCTTGCAGGCAGCCTTTCGTTGTTGTTGTTGTTGAAAGTACTCCTGCTGCTGCTGCTGGACTGGACACCACCACTTACGGTGATTGAATGAGCACCGTTCAGTGGAACCGCATTGAATTCGATTTTTAAGTCTGTGTTAGGGAATGCGCTGTTTTCAGACATTCGGTGATAATTTTGATCACCATTACAACAGTTGGACATTTGGTATTTTTCAATAGTGACCTATTGAAAATTAACTAAGTGTTCATTTAGCAGATTGGTAGATAAATTTCCACTCGAAAGCAATTTTGTGAAATATACAGTAAAACAAATCCTAGCTAGTTCTGCATGATGATTTTGTTAGATTTTATTTATTTGTAAAGTCACCTGGAAATACCAGCTGGCGATTTGTTTTTTATGATAAATCCTTACTTGAAAACAGGCAAAAACTCACAAACAGCCTACTTTTTCATGGTATACAGTGTGATAATTCAATAGTCAATTAATTATCTCAAGATTTAGTTGCAAACCATTCATAAATTTTATTAACATACAAAAAATTCTATAATCCACATTAAATTTCATATGTAAGCGCCGATTGAAACAATCTTTTCGACTTCACTACAAGGGTGATTGATTAAACGAAAGAAACGAATCGTGCGGAATGAAAGCCGAGGAAAAACTAATTGTACCAATATATTCAGGCCTAAAATTTTACACCTTCTATAGACAGGTTGAGCCTTGAGCTAGCTGCTTGTGGAAACTGATGACCTTGACCAATGTCCAAATAATACTCTTTAACAAATTTTTGGTGGCCCTGAAAAGGACCGTTTTGTAGTGATGGTTGAGTAATTCTGAGCTGGGTGTTCAACACGGATGAGGCTGTCGAGCTGTATGTCGTTTGGAGCGAGGGTGACACGCTTGGCATAGATGACCGACCCGCATCGACTCACGAAGAGCTACTGATTCCGATCCATAGCATAGCGGTGCAGCTTCTTCCTCCTTTGATTGTTGCTTATGTGGGCTCTGCAGCTCGCTGCTTGCAGGCAGCCTTTCGTTGTTACTGGAGAACAATTTTCAACGCCACACACAAAGCACTGCTACTGCTTCTTCTAATTTCGACGACCGAACACCACCAAACAGTGGTGTGGCCGTTGGGAGCGTGTGGTTCTGAGTATGGCGATGAGTGTGCAAAATTTTACGCAATCCCATCCTCCCTATTCACACTTCGACTTGTTTCGTCTACTTACTACTCTCTGACGACTGTGCTGGGGAAGCAGCATATGCATGTAGGTAATTGGTGGATTTGTTAGTTAATTTGACGCTTTTGGACAATGCTGGACATTTACCAGTTTTTCAATAGTTTCTTGTTGAAAATCAACATTCGGAAGCATTGTTATCGATGCGTAGCCATATTTCTGATCGATTGGTGATAAAATTATTGAAATTGGACCAGGGGCAGATGAGTTATTAATGTTCAAAATCTTTCTTAATTTATGCTTATTTCAAATAACAGACTGTAGTGGTAATTTTTATACGATAGATGGAGTAGATGAAAGCATAGAGTTGATAGTTCCGTTAGAGTACGGCCAAACCTACGACTGGATGCCTTCCTTCAAATAACAACTGAAGTGCGGTAAAAATCGATAGAACTGCTTCAAACACACAGTTGGTACATGAGCGGGTCGGTTTTCATCTCTTTTTGCCAGTGGTGGCGGGGGGGGGGGGGGTGACACCCCTCACCATCCCTCTCCAAAGGGGGAGTTTGGTAAAGACAGATGAAAAAACCGATTTGTACCTTCCTTAAAAGTTGTCCTAGCTCGCTTGTCTAATATCTATATACAATCTTCACACTGCCGTACTCTAACGGAACTATCAACTCTATGCTTTCATCTACTCCATCTATCGTATAAAAATTACCACTACAGTCTGTTATTTGAAATTAGCATCTTCAACTATGTAAATCGTTGACTTCACGTAGAAGTAATACTAAAAAAACATATAGTCAATGTTTCTTAATTTGTTACATGTCCCATTTTCGGTTTTCACAAAGTGTATCCCCATATAGAAATCAAAGACGTAGTCCTACGTAAAAAAAATGTGTATTCTGATGATGAACTTTTTAGAAGATGTGGAATCAATTAGTTAAGATGTATAATGCAAAACAGTTAAAGGACTGATTTTAAGGTAGTCCTGACAAATATCCATTTATATCTCACTAGACTTATGATGTTGAAACTTAATGTCTTGAGCAAATTTTTATGAAATTTATAGTTCTACAACTTTGTCGAAAATCATATTATCTTGTTATTTCAAAGAGTTAGTTGTTCTAAGTGTAATACAACCTTAATAAAAATGTATATGCATAATTCAAAAGATGCAGAATATGCAGACCCTAAACGCTATAACATCGGGAAAAGTGAGAAAAGGGCTATGACTGTCTTTTTTTCAGAATGGTTCCACTGTGCGGTGCTGACTGTGATTGAACCACCGATGCCACTTCTAAGTAGAGTGTGAAGAGAATACACGGTCCAATTCGTATGAATATTCTTAACAAGTTCTTAGATGAATTTGAAGAGGGTTCTGATGTGTGAAACAAAGGAAATTACGAAAAGAACGCAAAGGACTTTGAATTATCAGGATAGTTTCGAAATAGTTCTGGAGCAAATTCCAAAGGTAATTCAAATGATTAGTTCCAAAGGTAATTCTAAGAAGAACACCAATGAATTCGATTTTTGCGGGCATAATTTCGAGAAGGTACTCGAGGGTATTCGAAGGATAATTCCTAGAGCATTTCGAGAATCAAAACCATAAATCAATCTTCATCCCAATACTCATATGTAGTACGCAATCCAAACACACCTGCTACCTGTGCGAATGCGATTTTTTATTTGGTCTGATAATTTGTGTAATTGTTTTTTAATTGATACGATTAAAATTTCAAATGGTTCGTTTGATATACGAATGCGCATTACGTTGGTTCTCTCTTTTCTCCGTATCATCTAGCCTTGAAAATAATATTTACAGCACCCGTTGACTGCTCCGCTCCCAAGCTGACCACGATGGGGGAGCCTGCCGAACCCCCCACTCTTCCATCAAATGCTCCGATTGATGGTGTGGCGATGATAATGAGTATATTTATAAGAGCGTTATGAATACATACACCATGAGGCACGTTTTTTGACATTTATTGCCAGCTGGCATCCAACGGGCGGCCCGGTAGCGCTGCACGGAGTGGTAATTGATTTCGTTTCGTTGCGCTATTTTCCGCTCACGCTTACTACAAGATCGTTTTCAACAGATGGGGAAAGATTTGATGCGTTTAGCCACTACTAAGACCACAGCAAATTGATTAAACACTTCATTGAGCCAGAACCACAACAGTCCGGATGGTCGGTGGAGGAAATCTTGCTCTTTTCGTCTGCGAGGTGTGTGAGAGGGTGAAGTCTAACTAACATTCCAATCCAGCCGCACGAGTGAAGAAAGCATTTCCAGTTGGCACATGACTGGAAGTGCCCAGTGCTAAGCCAGGAATTCATTCCTCGTTTCCTTTTCTCCAGATTGCCACGTGCCAGAAGTGCTACACACAAGAATTGTAAAGATAACACCCTCATACTTTCACTCCAAAAAGGGGTCTGTACCGCAGTAAGGCTATCCTTCTGTCTGGCGGTCGTCTAGTCTGAATCTCTTTCCACCAGATTCTTGTGTACCATCTGTTGCAGCATCATCATCGTCGTCGTCGTCGTCGTCGTCGTACTCTGCCGGGTTCTCTACAGTTCAGAAACGGAGAAGATGCTTTCCGAATCAACATCCTGAACGAGAGACGATTTCCTTCTCACCCCGTCCGGTTTTCTTATTGCATTTGGTAAATGCGAAGAATGTTCATGGGCCCGAAAGTATGTGGGGCATTTCTCGAGTCGGAGCTCTCTCCTCCCTTGGAATCCGATCAACAGGTTTCGGTTTCGAACTGAGCAACAACAAGATGCTCCCTTCATCGTGGTCGACGTCGTTCTTCCGACAAGTGACGTAACATCTGCTTGACATGCATATAGTTACCTACAGCTACCGGTTTCACGCATTCCCCTTCTGGAAAAGACAAGAACACATGTTCAGCCGGCCTTCCAAACAAGACGCTTATCCCTTCGAGCGGTAACCCATCATAAGCCACACTCCTTTTCTTTGCATTACTGGACATAGGGGCTACTTCGTATCTACTCGGCAACCAACCTGTAGATGGATGAAGCACGAAGCAACTGCAAATAAAAAGTCGAAACATTGAACTATGCGAGGAAGCTCATTTCATGTCAGCACTAATTATCCCACCACTCGGCACCTTTCAGCGAGTGGCTTTCCTGTCGTAATGGGTTATCTTTCTATCTTGGCTAGGTTGGGCTTTTCAGAAGAAGGGGAATGAAGGGACTCATTGGCACTGAACAATAAATGCTGTTGAGACTTTTTTATGGGATGCGTGTGCATCGAGGTGCAAATTGCAGAAAGTGAACGGTACAAAAGTGTGTTAAGTTTTTTTTCCTAGCTGGTTTTGCTACGATTTAATTGTTCAGATAGAGCAATTAATGAAATGAAGTAGCTTATTTTATAGCTTAATTAACGTACAATGTTGCGTAGCTAGTTTTGATAGAGATGTTAGGAGTTCTATGATTATGCTTGGATATCGCAAAAATGGCCTTGAACTTTACTGCTGGTCGTAGTGAAACTTGAGAGGCTGAATCTTCTTCATGGCTTCTACGATCCAACGGGAACTCTGCACCTGTCCTCAATTTGTTTTTCAGGGAGTTGACATCTTCACTCTCCCCATCCAAATCACATCGGTCCGCCCGAGGTGTCCAAGGCAGTTGAAAATGACCTCTTCCGATTGGGACAAAATTTGTAGGGAAAGTATATTAAACTCCCAATCCACATGAATGAAGCTAAGATAGCATTGGGTATTGTTTATTGTTATTCTGTGGTGCCAAATGTTTGATTCACGTTTGAAAACTCTGAAAGTATTTCCAATTAGTTGGCACCATCGTGTTTGCCATCCTACTTTACATAAGAAATACTGATTGACAAAAATAAATTTACGTCGTTCCTGAGCAATTGCGTTTTGAATCATCAAAAATAAAAAATGGTTAACTTTTTTTTAAATTTTCTATGTCTTTCTTTTTTTCTTAATACATGGATTCATTCTCTTGACTTGTTGTTTTAAATATATTAAACGTGCTTTTTTAAAGTATAGGGGAAATGGCTCTAATGTTGGCCTATGGATCTAAGATTAGGCCCATTGCTAAAAATCTAATATTTGTCAATTTTATCTAGTTGAACAATTCATTGGGACGGTACAAATGGATAGTTTTGGTCGCTATTGAAAATTTAGTCGATTGCTAAATTTATGTATGGGCCCAAATTACGGGGCATTAAGACCGAATTACATCCCCTATATAATCAAATATTTTTCTGTTAGCACCATCGTGATCCACAGCCTTTTTCTACAAATTTCAAAGCATAGTACATGCAGATTTGGAAAATAAATTAAAATAAAAGAAAAAGATTTGAATTTTCTTGACACATTTTCTAAAGGAATAAAATAAATTTCTTCACGTCTTCTTTGGAATGTTTTCAGGACATAACTAATTAAAATCTATAAGTGCGACTTTCTCAAAATGAATGAATATGCATATTAAATTTCATCGTCATGCTCTAAGAAACCCTCCAGAGAGGATCTGTACAACTTGAACTGGACCCACAACACCCTCCCCGCTGAATAGACACATAGCCTTGTAGTCCCTATTAAAAAAGTAGAAGGGTCTGTGCCTAGGGGCATGAACGGAAGCTTGACGTAGGACCGCTAGTGGACGGAATAAATGTGAAGAGCATTTAGTTCTTTTAATTGATCAATTATCTATTATTTCAACTCTTTCCGTTTTTGAATTGTAGGCGTATCAAATTTGTAGTAATCTTTTTCAAAGAGAAATTTGATTAAGAGCATCAATCAAAATCACTTGCACCCCTGCTTCCAAGTTTGATTGCCAGATTACAACTCTGGAGAGCATTTTGTGTGGTCGTTGGGGGTTTGTGGTTCTGAATATGAACAAACAAGCACAGATAAATTCTATTCCAACTCTTTACTGATGTAAGCTTGATGGCCCTGAAAAGGGCTGTTTTATTGAAGAGGACATCCATGGCCATTTTTCCAGGAACACCTTCAGCACACCTCGTAGATCAGACCGGAGATACGTTTGACACCACCACGGCGAGCCAGACGACCCATGGCGGTTATCTCGAAGAACTTTGTGATGACGCTTAGCGCCTCCTTTACCAGACCTTTCCCTCCTTTGTTAGGTGTGAACGAGTGAACTAGCCACCAACTTCCTACTGCTGCTATTGCTGTTCACCACGCCGTCCGAAGCGAAAATGAGCTAATGCCATTTTGCCATTTAAATGATCTTTATTTCTTGTGATTGTGTGGTTTACATGTATGAATTTTCAAGTGACACAGATGCGTCTTTTCAACTTTAGTACATTTGAGATTTTAATTATTATTTACAGTTCCTAGTCCTATCAGGCCTATTTTAAAGTATGACCACCTTGGTGGGATTGGTTTAATTTGAATTGGAAAAAGGAGACTACTTATAACTACTATTTACAACTACAACTAACCTACAACTACTATGTACACCTAACCTACTATATACAAATTGCTTATCAAAGCATGTTCTGATAAATTACATTTTTGTGCAAATTTAGTCTTAATTTCGTTTATTTTGGAATCTATTTTGGCAATGCCTGCCTCTTCATGTAAATTTGTTATTCTAGTGTCGAAAGGACGATCAAGAACCATCCTCAGCACTCTATTCTGAGCGAGCTGGATTTTGTTCCTGTGAGTCTGTGCACATGATTCCCACACCGGAGCTGCGTAGAGGATCGCAGGTGCTATGATTTGTTTGTAGACGGCCAGTTTGTTCACCCTTGAGAGGCGGGATCTGCGGCAAATCAGCGGATACAGACTCCTAACCAAGGCGGAACACTTGACTACGGTTTTCTCCACATGCGAGCGGAATAGGAGCTTTTCGTCAAACAACATCCCGAGATAGGTTACTTCGGTGGACCACTCAACCCTTGTGCCATCCATGATTACAGTACAAGAGGGAGCCGGTTTTAGTTTGGGTGATTGTCGATGGAGGAACATGATTGTTTGTGTTTTGGAAGCATTGATTTTGATTTTCCACGTGGTGGCATAATCAGCAAAGGCGTTAAGGCATCGTTGAAGTTTGTTCGTTATTTCGCGAGGCATCCTTCCTTTGACGGCTATTGCGGTATCATCTGCGAACAGGAAAAACACGCAACCGTCTCCAAGGGGAGGAATGTCGGAAGTGTAAATGCTGTAAAGCAAGGGGCCCAGCAGACTGCCTTGCGGGACTCCTGCTGGGATGGAAAACGTGTCTGAAAAACAACCATTCAACGATACCTTAAACGACCTTTGCTGGAGGTAGCTACGGGTGATTTTAACCAGATGTAATGGAAAGTTGAAGTTACAAAGCTTGTATACAAGCCCATTGTGCCAGACATTATCAAACGCTTTCTCAACGTCTAACAAGGCCATGGCTGTGGACTTGGATACAGCTTTGTTACTTCGGATGTTATTCATCACCCGCACTAGCTGGTGATTGGTGGAGTGCCCCTTTCTGAACCCAAACTGTTCCGGAAGGAGAATGTTATTTTCCTCGACAAACTTGAGCAAACGATTGAGAATGAGTTTCTCGAACAATTTGCTCAGCGCTGAAAGGAGGCTGATTGGTCTGTAGCTTGAAGCTAGCGTTGGGTCCTTCCCGGGTTTGCGGATAGGTATGATTTTCGCTGTCTTCCAGATACTTGGAAAGTAGTGCAGTTCCAAGCATCTGTTGAAGACAGCAGCCAGCAGAGAGTGAACCTTCATGCTGAGATTTTACAACACTAGGTTGAATATTCCGTCAAACCCGGGGGCCTTCATGTTTTTGGTGCATTTCAGCGCTGAGCAAATCTGTTCCACTGTGATTCTATCCTCCGGAGGGATGGCACAAGGGGAGGAATCAAGGTTGAGTACGCATTGCTCAACCTGAACTTCAAGCGGACTTTGGATGTTGGAGCCAAGCATGTGCGATTTGGCAATATGCTCACCAATCGCATTTGCTTTCTCCTGAGGGGTGATTATGAGCCGATCGTCATCATTTTCATCTTTTAGTGGCGGAATGGGTTTAGGGTGCGTCTTTAAGACCTTGGCAACTTTCCAGAATGGTCTGGAGCGGTCGTCCAGATTCTGGACAAGCCGCCCGAAACTTTCGTTCCGGAGTGAGACCATTCTGGAAGCAATCTCCTTGTTCAGATCGGCCATTTCACGTTTCCTCGCTTGATCTCCAGTCCTCTGAAACTGGCGTCTACGAACATTTCTCAGGCGAATTAAGAGTTGGGTGTGGGAATCAATAGCAATAAACTTACCCCTCACAGGAACTCGTCGGACGCACGTCTCGTCAGCCACGGTTATGGCTTGGTGGAGTCCCTCCAACGCTCGGTCGATGTCCTCCACGGTGTCAA
Organism: Ochlerotatus camptorhynchus; assembly: GCF_037179485.1. NCBI lineage: Eukaryota > Metazoa > Arthropoda > Insecta > Diptera > Culicidae > Ochlerotatus > Ochlerotatus camptorhynchus. Next base: position 5,616,721 of record NW_027041014.1, read on the forward strand.
GCGGCGGGTTGTCGATGATGTGCCTGTCTACCACGCGTCCAAACTGGGCCCAGTTTACGTGATGATAGTTCTTGCGCAGGCTTGAAGCAGGAGCCACGTTGCAGCCCAGCTCAGACACCACCGGTTGGTGGTCGGAGCTGAGTTCGTTCAAGGCTACCGGCTTGGACAAGCCGATATTTGTCAGGAACAGGTCTAGCGTCGATGGGTTACCCGCCGGTGAGATGAATGTTGGTTCTTCCGAAAACCAAACGGAATACAGCCCATGCTGTGAGTGGTCGAACAGGAGACGACCGTTCTGGTTCTGCTGGTAGTTCCGCCAGGCCTCATGGCGAGCATTCAGATCTCCTCCAACTACGAAGCGGGAACCGGTACGGGTGATGGTGGACAGGTCCTTCTTAAATTTAGCCGCTAGTCCACTGCTGGCGGCACACTGTCGAGGGCAGTAGACGGCGATGAACTGGACGTATCCAGTCGACGACTCCACCTCCACACCAAGGGCCTCGATGATAGAGGTGCGGATATGGGACAGAGTGTGGTATTTTATTCCTTTCTTGACGACGACCGCAACACCACCCCCCCCTGGAGCTGGTGCGATCAAGCCGGATAATATTGTGGTCAGGCAACCAGAAGCTGTCGCCGGACTTTAGATGGGTCTCGGTTAGAAGGCCCACGTCGATGCTGTGCTTGCGGAGGAAGTCGGCAAGCTCAATCCTTTTTGCTCTTACGGAGCAAGCGTTCCAGGTGACGATAGTTAGCGGTTTAGACGCCATACTGGATGATGAACTTACCGAGCACTTGGATCTGTTCGGGCTTATTGCGGCACTTACGAAGAGCACCGGACATGTTGACGAAAATTTCCATCAGTTCATCCGCTGAGAACAGATCGGGGTTGTTGTTTTGCGCTGTTGGTTGTCTCCAGAATCCAGGGGGGGATGGAGAGCTTTGGCCAGCAGAATCACCGGAAGCTTCTTGAGGAGGGGCGGGTTGCACCCGCGAATTCGCTTGCCTTTGCTGGGGAGCACGAAGAGGCGGAAAATCCTCCGTCCTGAATGCTGGGGTTTTGTCCTTCTTGCGTCCTGGTTGATTGTTGCTTGACGCCTGCTTTCGGATGCGTTTGAAGTCCTCGCGTTTGGAGCACTGTCTGTCGGAACCTTGATGTGCACCACCACAGTTAGCGCATTTTAACGCCACGGCTCCATCCGCAGGGCAGTTGGAAGTGGCGTGTTCTTGAGCGCAGTTGCTGCAGCGTGGCTTGATGTTGCAGTTGCGGGTACCGTGACCAAAATTGAGGCACCGCTGGCACTGCGTTACGTCACGATGGCCGCCACGGTATGGCTCCCATCGTACGATGATGGAGTAGATCGATCGGATGGCTTGCAGCGCATTGAGAGTCACCGTCCCTTTCTGGAAGTGCACCAGGAAGAGGCAATCCGGGTACGTCTTCACGTTTTCGTCTCTCCTTGTCATTCGGAATACAGCGATTGGGGCTAGCTTGTACCGGTTGATTTCAGCTTCGACCATCTTGGGGTCGAAATTTGGTAGACCCCTGATGACTACCTTGAAGGGCTTCTCACCGGGGATGTCGTGCGTGAAGAATTCCGCCTTGGAATCCTTCAGATATTTCACGGCCACTTCGTACTCCGCTTTTGTTTGGAGCATCACCTTGGTGCCGATCCTGCCGAGCTTAAACTCAGCGGCAACGCCCAGCGATGAGAGATCGCCAATCAGCGTGTTGAGTGGTACTTGCTTCACCACCAGTGGAGGAAGCTTGATTTTCACCGCACTCGGGCCGGCAGAATTCTCGGTTTCGACGGCGTCGCCGAAATCACCGATGTCGCTGGCGTTCGTCGCGGTAACATCGTCGCGTCCGCTCGTACCATCGGACTGTCCTTGGTTCTTCTTCCTCTTTTTCGTCCGCTTCACCGGGACTGGGTTGGTATTTCCAACATCGGTGGGCAGGGTAGCGTACCTATTTGAGGTAGGTACCAAGCTACCCTCACCACTGTTCTTCTTCTCCGCTTGGTCACGAAGTCTGCTCCGAGAGCGCTGTCTTCCCATCACGCTATGCGACCGACACTACTGACGACGCGACGTGCAGTATATCTGCGAACGTTTGTAACAAACTATAGGTTAATCGAACAACTCGACAGAGCGAGCAAAGACCGAACTGTACTGCTTGACGTTCAAGCAGCTAATGAGCTAATGCCATACAGTCGTGCTCTTTTATATCGTTTCAGGTTAAAGCAGAATGATGTGCAACCAAGTGGTATAAAAACTACAAAGACACCTCCCATTATGAGTAGTTTGCTATCAAGTAGCGACACTGGCTCTTTTCCTTTTGCGTACACGACAAATGAGAACGACCCAAATTTGAGTTTAGTTCACTCATAATCGCCAAAAGTACAGGAGCTCAGCGTTGAGTAAATTTGTCTCATGGTTTCCTGTGGAAATCTGCCAGAAAATGAAGAAATTGACGAAAATTTTATTCAGTCTCGGAGTAGTACCAATATACTGAGTGAATCCAATCTTTACTTTTCTCAAATCCTGGAAAAACCTGGGAAAACCTGAGGCAAATTTACTCATCGCTGAGTTCCTGCACTTTATTTCTTATTTCTAAGATAACTAAACTCAAATTTGGGTCGTTCTCATTCGCCGTGATATCACCTTGAAAGATATCGGCGCCGATGGTTAGCGTGATTACCTCTCATCCCAGCAGGCCTGGGTCCAATCTCAGTCGGCGCCACCGTCATGTTCTAAGGCATAACATCTCTGATCACGCCGGGAACTAAAGCTGTTGGTCCCCTGTTCATGAGTTGATGGGTCGATATGTAGGGTCCAGGTGTGGGAGCTACCTCCCTAGCGTCGGTAGCATTGGAGCTCAGTAAGGAAAACAAATCTCGCGTCACTTTTCAATAGGTCCTATCTACATTGATCGATTCTCTTCATCGACACTCTCTTTCGTAAATAACTCGGTTTCACAAATGTTTCCTGCCGTCTTCGCCGAATTAGATGCTAGATTGTTGCTTCTTCCATCGAAAATATCCGGCCGTGGCGATTCAAAGTTGATCAAGGTTGATCAAAATAATTTGTACCCCTGCTTCCAGTTTGATTACATGAGCATTTTGTGTGATCGTTGTTTCTGAATATGGACAAACAGGCAGATGAATTCTATTCCTACTCTTTACTGTAATAAGCTTGGTGGCCCTGAAAAGAGCCATTTTATTACCAAAGTTGGTGATGATTTAACCTCCGAAACCAAACAGAGTGCGTCTCTGTCACTTCAAAACGTAGATGACATCCATGGCCGCTTACGCTTGGCGTGTTTAGTGTAGGTGACAGCATCACGGATCTCATTTTTCAGGAACACCTTCAGCACACCTCGTAAATCGGACCGGAGATACGTCAGACACCGCCACGGCGAGCCAGACGACGGATGGTAGTTATCTCGAAGAATTTGCGTTTGGTTCTGAATATAGCGATGAGTGTGCAAAATATTATACCCTTCCCACAATCCTCTCTATTCGCACGCGCCCGAGGAGCGGACGCGAATGCCACTTCGACTTGTTTCGTCTACTTACTACTCTCTGACGACTGTGCTGGGGAAGCAGCATATGCATGTAGGTAATTGGTGGATTTGTTAGTTAATTCGATGCTTTTGGACAATGCTGGACATTTACCAGTTTTTCAATAGTTTCTTGTTGAAAATCCACATTCGAAAGCATTGTTATCGATGCGTTGCCATATTTCTGATCGATTGGTGATAAAATTATTGAAATAGGACGAGGGGCAGCTGAGTTATTAACGTTCAAAATCTTTCTTAATTTGTTACATGTTCCATTTTCGGTTTTCACAAAGTGTACTCCCATATAGAAATCAAAGACGTAGTCCTACGTCAAAAAAAAAACAGGGAAACCCGGAAGACAGCCGGATGACTATCGCCCCATCTCCTTAACGTGCTATTTCTCTAAGGTTATCGAGTGAATGGTTAATAGGCGGCTCCTGAACTTCCTGAAAACTAAAGGACTACTCGATCACCAGCAAAATGCCTTTCATACTTTCGACCGGTTCAATTTCCTTGGCCAACTCCTGCCTGGGATGGCTTGGATGCCTGACGTCATCCATCAACTAGCAGAATGGGGCCTTCGCGGACACATCCTCCACTTCATAAGGAATTTCCTGCTCTACTGAACCTTCTGCTGAAGGTAATTATTGGGAACCATCGCTCAAAAACTTTCTCGGAGGAGACAGGAGTCCCACAAGTCTCGGCTATCGCCGTAACGTTATTTCTAGTACGGATGTATGGGATCTTCTAAAACTTTCCTGAGGAAAGCTACATAAAAGCTGACTGAAAGTAAATTGGTACGCACAAAAAGATCAGCGCCCACACAGTAGAAATGGACACGGAATCAGTGCATTTTTTTTTTCCATTTTGCCCGCATTTGCTGGATGTCCTTGACTGCCCCGCCGCTTCGTCGAAGTCACAGCTTTGAAATTGCCCAGTATTTTTTGATTTGTCAAAATTCGGGGCAATTCGGAGGATTAGCTTGGGGACAAAATCGATCTTGTTGGCAGCATACAACTCCAGAACCACCTTGGAGTAGTAGCAGCTGGTCAAATAGGGCCAAAAGATGACTTATGCTTGCGGATGAACGGCAATACACGCTTTTTCAGGTATTCTTCGATGTAAACTTGGGATGTCATAGTCGATGATGTGACGAATGGTTCCGTTTTCAGGCCACAACTGCAAATCGCTCACCAAATCATGGCCTTCTTTGCGAGCTTGTCGACAACCACGAACTTGAATCTTCCCGGCACATCACCACGTCTAATCGCGATGTAAAACTTTTGATCGGGAAGCTGCTTAAAATCGAGTTTGACGCATGTTTCGTCATCGATCAACATTCAGCCTTTGTGTTTCGTCAAAACACGGTCGTACAAGAGCCTTGCACGCTTTTTGGCCACGGAATTCTGCTTCATGTGCCGGTTCGGATGTTTACTGGCTTTGTATGACTTGTTTGAAAGTTTGGATTGTACCTTTTGGTCACATCTCGGATCGAAATACTTGGTTGGCTTTAACGCACCTCAACACCTTGCTGCGCAGCTGACGATCTCTGGTTCCAATTTTTTGGTAGGTTCGCTGATTCCTTTCCACACTCAGGGTTTTCTTGTAGGTTTTGAGCACTCGACAAACTGTTGTTTTTGGCATCTTGAGCATTTAGCAAGCTTGGAGCCGGGCCATTCCGGATTTTCCAGTTATTTGTGTTCAATATTTTGTCTTCTTTCGGGTTCCATTTCACATTATTTCTGAACGCGATCACCTACTTTGATCAAACTTGCACCAGTTGTTCTCTATAGAAGTGTAAACAATCCACTGTCAAACCGGTTTATTGCCAACGCCATCAGTCGAATAACGATCGGGATAGCTTCAAAGACAGCATGCGAGGGAGGGTTCTTCCTAATGAAATTTAAAACCTCCAATCCAACCAGGAGCTCCCCACAGTGAGCCAGGTTCACTGTGTTGTAGCCAGAAGTAGGAACCTACCCAAAATCTACCTAAATCCAACTATCAAAAACAGAGTTGGTTGGAAATGCTATCTAACATGAAGCTTTAGTGTGAAAATTTATTAGCTAGAGAATGGTCTTAGAAGAGGATAGAAAGATAGTTCCGTTAAATTAGCAGGTTCCAACCCACAAGCTGAAGCTTAAACTTACCAATAAACCCCGATTATAGCAGTGCCCACGGACCTTCCCACCAATCAAACTGGTGGGAACGAATCACAATCTCCAACTTAGACAATGATTACCACCTATCCAAGGAACACGATACGGAACAAGAAAAACCACCATATAACCGGAAATGAGGACCACCGCATCTATAACGGAACCGACTTTACTTTACCCTTCAGACAATCGACAGCACCGATATGAAGATACTCAAAAAAAAAAAAAAACTCGGTTGAAACCTACTCTGTATAAGGAGGTCAACCCTCTGGAACCTCACCTTTTCCCGGAGAACCCCTTCTGGGATATCCTTGTACCAAACTTCGTTTCCGCTTACTCTGTAACTAAGGTGGAATCCTTCTGGCTATCCCAAACTCTTTACCAGAGGTGAACAAGCCAAATGCCTCTTTAATAAAGATAACCAACTAACTACTGTCTAATATCACAGTCATCGTTTACTCACAATCATTGTTTGTTTATTTTTTTTTTTGTAAGTACTTAGGTATTGTAGCCAGGACGAGTACGAATTATGTTGATGCTACATCTATATATTCTATATTAACTCTTCAAGCACCAACCCAAAATTACATTTCTCACTATTTCTGTTATAACTTCGGTTATTTTTACTGTTTAACCTTTGTTACCTAATCTGTAACTAAGGTTTTAATAGTGGATTCAACACGTATTTCAGTCTGTGAGTAATTGCCGGCCACACAAACTATTTCATCTGTATACAACATTCCCAATCGATAGGTATTTGTTCGCTCTAACTCGACAGTTTCGTTACGACATCGTCGAATCAAATTGCATATGAGAAGTTTACTGAGCAAGGCGAAATTGAATGATTTCTGTATGTGCGTCTGTGGACACGTACTATCTAGACAAGCTTTCTCCGATATGGTTTATTCGATCAAGATGGTTGACATATTATATGACTTATAACTTCCATTTTTTTTTAAATCATGGGAAAGCATAATGTTTAGTTTTGGGTGTTATCATTTCCAGAAGAAATCGATCGCACTTGTACTATCCCAAGTAACATTTTAAGTTTAATGAAATACTACAAAGCTGCTATAAAACAACATTCATAAAACCCTGGTCAAGACTGCTTTGCCATTGATGCATCCACCAAAACCTCATTGATGCTAGAATCTGTCTAGTTGGCCCACCCTGGAGAAGGTTCTGAAGGGTATATTTTCGAAGTTCTTCAAGATTGATTTACTGCAAAATGGTTGTGCGATAGACGCATTGAGATCCATTTTAAACCCGTATTTAAGCTACAATAAAAGCTATTTGGCAACAATTAAAAGCATTATCCGAGCCATTTACCCTAGCTGCTTGCTAAGTCCACTAGAAAAACAACAATCATGATAAAAAAGGAATCATATATACCATCCGATCTTATCAAAATAATTAAAATTAGAACTGATCGTATGAAAATCATGTCGAATTTCCAAAATTATAAAATAGTTCTCATGAAGTGGCCTAGTTTTAGGTGCCATTAAAATTTGATGTGAAATGTACGTGAAAACATCGAAAAACTTGAGTCCATCCACGGAAAACATCAATTTTACTAATTAGTTTACGTTAAGAAAAATTCTTCAGATCGATCATTAAGCTTAGCCGAGATTTTTGCATTCTAAATATTTTCTCATTGCTAAATTATTTAAAATAAAGTTATATCCAAGGAAATATCGATTTAAATCAAAGATTGTAAAAAACAAACAAAATAATTGTAATATGGCGGAGGCATAAAAGTTGATTTTCATGGGCCATTTGTGAAAAAGTTATTTTGCTTTCAAGAAATCCTTAACAAATTCATAAGGTTTTGAAAAGGCTTTCATGAAGAAGACTTGTAGACTGAATTGTATTTATCTAAAGCCATTTTGCTTGATCCTAGCCCGTTCAGATTTATGGCAGCATTTATGGCGGCAATGTTGCCTACAAAATTTTAAACGTCAAAGTTTACATAGTTGAAGATGCTAATTTCATATAACAGACTGTAGTGGTAATTATTATACGATAGATAGAGTAGATGAAAGCATAGAGTTGATAGTTCCGTTAGAGTACGGCAGTGTGAAGATTGTATATAGATATTAGAAAAGCAAGCTAGGACAACTTTTAAGGAAGCTACAAATCGGTTTTTTCATCTCTCTTTACCAAACTCCCCTTTTGGAGAGGGATGGTGAGGGGTGTCTCCCCCCCTCCCCCCCCCCCTCCCCCCCCCCCAACGTCAAAGTTTGTTTATCTTTCCAAAGTTGCGCTGTGCGATTCAGCGTCCTTCCAGGCGATTCTCTCCCGATAACTTGGAAGCAGTTACTCAGAAAGTGTTCACAACATTTTGCACAGCTGTAACCTCGATCATTCCCGAAAAGATCCCCTTCTTCCGGATGGTTCTGGAAGTGCACCATCAAGCGATGCAGGAATGTACGGTTGAATGAATTTTTTCCAAGTGATGACCCTTTCGCCGAATAAAATCGCAGCTATGGATCGGAAACCAACTAGTGTCCGCTAACTGACAGTTTCAGTGGTTTGCTGTCGGTACTGACACAAGTTAGTCCAATCTTCATCTATTCGCAAGGTCTGGAGAAGGCTGGTCTGTTTTCAGACTGTTTTGACAATGTTTTATGAATTTGAGGACCACACTCACTTCACTCTTCTCCACCAGATGCTCAGTCGTTGATGGTACCCGTTCCGCCGTACGTGCTGGTTCTTCTAAAGAACTAAACTTTACTGAAATCGACTTACCTTCGGTCGTTAGCACCGCTTAAATTTTTACTGCAACTTCTTTTATCTTTCGAGATATCCTTGTCATATATTTGGTTTATATTCACTGTGAGGATCCATCCTTAAAATTCAATTTGTATACAGAGGAGATTTTATGATACACTTTAAAAAGCCTAAAAGGCAACAGTATATGCCTTTTGCTCAGGTTTATAGAGTATTTTATCGAGACATTAATACAAAATTGCGAATGAAGTTTATGATTGATTTATAGAACAGTTCTATGGTGGGATTGAGAACTACTTTAAATTTAATCTTAAAACAAGACAGTTTTTTGACTTCTCGCCAGACTGTAAAAGGTTTTTAAAACAGCGGAAAGGTGAACTACTAAGCAGGAACGTTTTACACTGTGAAATGCTGTATTTAAATCAGAGTGGATGCCAAACGATTGCAGAATTGTTACTTGGGATGTCTAAATTCCAATTCAACTCAATGCCAAGTGCACTGCACAAACGCGAACCAAACATATATTACATTGAATGATTTAAGTCGACCTTGCAGATGACGTAAGGTTTTTGTTAATTTTTATTTCATGATATGTCTACGCGTTAAAATACTACACGCAAACCAAAAATCTATTACAATGTATGTTAGTTCCGTTTCCTATCATCCTCTGTTCATTGGTAAGCGTGATTACGTATGTTAGAAATTGACCATGCAGGCGATGTAATGGTTTTTTTGTCTTTTTTATTTCGTGTTCTATTTACGCTTTCGACTATACCAGTAAGCTTGTAGAATGACGCACATTGTAGAACATTGTAGAACGACGCACACACTTGCCTCGAAACTCTCCAGCAGAAAAAAAGCATACAAAGTCGAGTATGCGAGAAAATGAGCGATTCGTGATTGCTTTTAGGCTATCCATATTCAGAAGCATGGAGAGAGCAGTGGAGAAAGCACAGGTCTGATAATCACAACATTCGTGGTTCGACGGCAGTCTGTTTCCAATTTTTTTTCGACATAACTAATTTACTTCACTAATACACTCTAAATTTTTCGGTATCCAATTTTCTTGCATTGGACCGCAGCTAGGTATATCGCATCCTCGGTTCATTCGGTCTCCACTAACATCCTCTGATGATGAATCCCACATAATTGTAAGCGAATCTCACATCCCCCGGTTGGGAGTAGATGGGATGCAAAGTAACCTCCTTGACCGCCAGAATGCGCTGCGACTGCAAAAACGGTTATGGTGCCTTGTACTCCGTTCATATTTAGGCAAACATGCCAAACTTCAGTGCGATACTGTCTTTAGTTTTGTTTTGACAGCTGATTGTTGTTGACGTATTTGACATCATGTTGAGTATGGATAAAAACGATTTTCGTTCTCTCATAAAACATTTTTTTATGGGGCTAATGCTCCGTCAGATAACACCGTCAAATATTGGTTTCGAGAGTTTCGTGGTGGTCGCAACTCCACTACCGATCAAGTCCGCAGCGGCAAGCCCTCCGATGCGGATTACAGAGGACAATGTCAAAAAATACATGAAATGGTGTTGACTGACCAGACAGTGAAGGTGCGAGAGCTAGCAGATACCACAAAGATTAGTACTGAACGCATACGCCATATTTTGGGCGAGATTTTGCATATGAAAAAGTTATCCTGTCGCTGGGTGCCGCGCAAGCTCACTCCTGACCAAAACCACGAACGCGAGAGAACTTCGAAAGAGTGTTTGGACTTGCTGATGCGGCATCGGGCGGACTTTTGGTGTCTGTTGGTAACTGTTGATGAAACCTGGATCCACTAATAATACACGAATGAGTGAAGGCCGAAATCACTGCAAAACAGCCTCACATTAAGCGAATTTTTGTTTTGTTTTTGCAAGACAATGCGCCGGTTCACAAGAGCATCACAACCACGACTAAAATCAATGACTTACGGTTCCAATTGCTTCCGCATCCACCGTATTCGCCCGATTTGGCTCCCTCAGACCTTCGCAATCCTCAAAAGAAGGCTCATAAAAAAAATTCAGCCCGCGCGAGGAAATTATCGACGCCGCGGAGGAGTATTTTGCAGATCTTCAGGAAAATTACTTTTCGGACGGGATCATGAAGTTGGAAAATCGCTGGAATAAGTGTATTATTACATTGAATAAAATAAAATAAACATTAAAAAAAATTCATTTCCAAGGCGGTTACTTTTCACCGCACCTAGTATATACAAGAAAGTGCGATCGCAGTAGGCCGCGCTTGAAAGCTGTCGTGTTTTTCTTTTGCTGCGTATTTTTCGTATTTGGGTTTAAATTTGCTAATTAGTGTGCTGAAATTTAGTTTCAAGAGTTCATAAAGTTATCATTAAGTGATATATCGTGTTTTGCCTGTGTTTGCCTTGAGTGGCTTGGTTGGCCTTGAATCTTACCTCCAAAATATACAACGCAGATTCAGTTCCATTGTTCGGTGTCGATTTTCATTGCCTCCCGGGAGCCCGGTTCTCCGAGTTCGTATGCTGCACCTTCGGCGTATAGTTCTATTGAGAGATCGGTCCGGTTGGTGAATTAGCCCGGGAACGTGTTATTAATATCTCCGTCGCGAGTTTTGGTGGTTATTCGGTGGCCGACGTTGCCGTGAATCAGCAAGTTTTTCGCTTGCAAAAGTACTCGGCTGCTGGTCTCTCTCCGGTGTCGGAGATTGCGATACGCCGGCTGGCAGTTGGTGGTCATGAACTATTCCTGGGGAAAGCACTAGACGCGAACCTCCTCCCAGATGACCATGGCAATGCAAGAAAATGTGTGTTTGTTAAAGGAAGTAGTACGACAAAGGTGCATCACGAAATGAGATGCAAAGCTTAGAGAAAATCAAAATTACCTATGGATTGGAGAATCACAATAACATGATAAGACAAGTCCAAACACATTTCACAATTAAAATGTTTTTTAAACTAAATACGTGCCAGGTTTGAAAAGAATATTTTCGAACCTGGAAGCGTGTATGTAATACCAATATCCATTTGATAATGGTGATGCATACATGCAATTATTGTAAGTGAAAGTAACCTCGGAATGGGCGTGACTCTCCAGACATTCTTACATGGGTTGCTGAATCTGCAATAGAGCTATCACTTTCTAATTCCCGGACTAAAGCTGTCTACAATGACCATAAATTGCGACATTGTAGAGAGAGTTCTTCCATAATAACACTGTCGGCCAGTAGAGGTTAGAGGGAATACATACACACTTATTGTAGAACGACGCACACACTTTCCAATTCCCGTTCAGCAGAAAAAGTAGGCAAAATCGAGATATCTTAGAGGCTGTTCATAAACTATGTAGACAGTTTAGGAGGGAGGGGGGTTGAAATTATCCACGACAAATACAAATTTAAAAAAATTTGTATGGACAATTGTCTACGCAAGGGAGGGGGTCAAGAATTAAAAAAAATTGTCTGCGTAGTTTATGAACAGCCCCTTATCTTAATGTGGGATCATATGACCACACTTATTTCATTTGAATATTTTGTGAATCGTCGTAAAAATTCAAATACGTAAGAAGGGTCAGACAGGTAAAATAGTTTTGTATTTAATTCAATTTTGCGTGCATATTGTACAAGGAAAGTGTACCAGTTATGGCACTAGTGGTCCCCTAAATGGCCATTATGGTCATTTCAAAGTTTCTTCCACTTTCTTTTAGTTTAATGCTGTTCTGCATGCCTACGTTGAATAATTTGGAAAAAAAAACTTATATTGAACCTGATTTAGGTCAAATGGCCAATTAGGGAGGCACTAGAGCCATAACTGGCGAAATTCTCCTATATGAAATGATCAGTGTGTATATTTCACTGTTTTCAAAAAAAAAAATCGTTTATAGCTAGTTGCATAGTTAGAGATGCTAATTTCAAATAACAGACTAAGGAGTTCATTTTTATACGATAGAAGAGGATATGAAAGTATAGAGTTGATAGCATCTTAAACTATGTAAAATCGTTAACATCACGCAGAAGTAAACAAACAAAATAGAAAAAGAACAAGTTGCAGTTACTTTATTAAGATACAGTAACATGTTAGAGCTTGAGATTATTAAAATTTATGATATTTTCCAACACAAGGTTAAAGATTTTCAACATTGGCCACTTTTAACATTTCCTCAATTTACTAAGTAGTGTCAAGCCAGCTTGCAAAAATACATTAACAAACACAACTGAATAATACCTCAAACTACCAGAACGCTCCATAACAGCATAAATTCCCCGAAAACAGCTAAGCTTCCGGATAAATAAATATTGAACCAAATTCACGGTGCACAAAAAACCCCTACCCCGCAAACTGTTCGGATTCTCTTCAGCTTCATGCTCGCTTTCGCTGGTGATGGCAAAGACAAGACCAGGGAGTGCATCGATTGCACCGCGAAAAAGACGATTCGGAATACCTACGACCTAACAACACAGCGGAAAGCCTTCAATTCCGAAAATCCACCATGCACCGTGTTCACATCCGGGAGCCGGAGCCCATCGATGATGGTCCATCTATATAGAATTCCTCGCGTCCGCGATTGCTATGGATACACATACATATGTAGGTAGATCCACCATGGCTTAGAATGCAACCAGCAACACGGGAAAAACACAAGGTGCCAGCAGGCGCAGAAATCATCAGATATCATGGGGCGGCCTCTTCGCTTTCCAGGGAAAGCTGTCCGGGCTGCAGATGCTGACCTGAGATGGAGTGGTCAACAGAGACAGGGCGCAGCGGCTCCGAACGAATCCTTTTTCTGTGAAGCTGCGTGTGTTTGTGTGTGCATGTACCTGCATATGCACAGATGGACCGGGCAGCCGTTTTCTCATCCTTGTGCTTGCCCTCCTCAAGGCCCACGTCGTCATCGTTTTCGTCGTCGTCGTTGTCGCGGTGGTTGGTGCAGCAAGCTCGAGTGAATGCTACACAGAAATACGACCTCGCGCGGAAAAAGGCCCGATTTGTGTGCATTCCTCGTCCATTGGAAAAGGATACCGGAAGGCTTGCGGGACCCAGGTCCGAAATGTATGGGTGGATTTTGGAAGGAGGTTTTGCAGTGGGCTGAAATGGGGTTCCAAGCTTGAGCATTTTGAATGTTCGAGATGCTGAGTTGAGAATGGTTTTGTGTGATTTGATAACATCTATTATCGCTTATAAGTCTCGTTTTTGTACTAATATAATTGTTGAAGGGTGCATTTGGTCGTATCAAATTGAAGACAATAAATGTATGTAACTCTCCATATCCCGAAATTGATGGAACCATCGAGATATAGAACATGAATAGCCTACTAGATCATTTGAAGGGATCGGGATAACCATCGATATATAGAAACAAAAGGGGTCACATATCGAGATAAAGAACATCTAGATATGGAGAGTCGACTGCATTAACTAGCTAACTATCTTTTATTTTAAACATATATAAATATCGTATGACAAAACAAATCCTACATCATAAATACTACATCGCTCCAAAGACTACGAAATAACCTACGTGGAAAATGCTACACGATGCATTGTACCAATGGCCCATAGTTCCCAGCCGAAAAGACGGTGCTTCTCCCTCCAAGCCAAGAGGCTCAACCGAAGCGAATGATGCATGCACGCATTTCTCCAACCCAGCCAAACCGGCATGCACTTGCTCATCGCATCGACCGACAGCGGCCGTAGCTGTGGAGTTTGAATATATGCCTAGTAGCCGGAACACCGATCGGAAGAAAAACCTCGATTCTCTGCTTCTCTCTCCGTTGCTAATGTATTCAAAAATGTATGTAAATAGAATTTTCCCTGTGGTGCTTTTTTGGACTGCTGCATCGGCATAGGCATCGGCAGAGTGCACTCATTCCACCCGGTTTGAATTCAAACATCTAGGCATCGGCACACGCATGCACCCCCACGGACGTCGGACGGGTCCGTCGAGTGAAAGCCTAAAATGAAATATCATGATTATTATGAATGTTTTAGAAATAGTTCGGCCGACTTCCTTGATCCGCCTTGCCGAAAAGTCGAAACGAATCGGTAAAAACCGTGTGTATGCATTTGCCGAGACTTGCTTTTTCCCGGGGACTTTTCCTTTTCACCTTTTCTCCCCGATCCCGATACCGGTTTTGGGGTGGGATTGGTTCTGAAATCGGAGGGTGGGTGACAGCAACAACGGGATAGGCCTTTTTTCAGGGCAAATTTTTGGCCGGGACTTACCGTCGTCATCGTCGTCGTAGTCGTCAGAAGGACCTATCGAGGATGTACATCACGCAGAAACGAAAGAAACGGGAGCCCACCGGACCAGGACCAGGACCAGGACCGTGCGTCGTCCAGTCGAAAGATGCAGGATGCAAGCATCAACGGGGAGCCATGACACACAGACGCACCCACTGCTGCACTGGGGAAATAGAATAAAGAAAGAATGAACGATTGATCCGATTTCGAAATGTACGAAATGAGAGGTTTTACCGGGAACAGTCGCTCGAATGCATATACGAAATGCTTCCTTCCCCCGCCTATCCTTCGGCCCCATTCCTAACCCGTTCATACACACATATGCGTCTAGCAAAGAGGCCCATTGCAACTAGCAACTAGCAGCTAGCAGTCTTCAATTCAAGGATCTTTTTCCCCGGAACGACGTCGACTACGACGTCGATGGCAACCGAACGTGAGCCAACGACTGAACGTCCCCGCACACAAGAGAGTAGACCTTTTTAATTAATTTAGAAAGAATTCGAGAATCGGACGGGTTCCCGTTGCTGCATCCTGCGAGAAATATCGGAAAAGTAAATTGAAGCCATCGCCTCCCCCAAAAGTCGGAACGGTCATGCATTTGGCTTTGGGAAAGATGAGTGCGTCGAGCGAGGAGAGTTCTGCATATTTGATCATTAATCTTAATGCACTGTTGAACTGGATGCGAGTGTGCTCCAGAGGAGGTTGGAAGCCTTCGAAGCCGGATTAAGTAAATGGAACCCGAGGCATTCAATTGGGAACATTTTTGAAAGGCTACCATTATATGATCGTATATAAGCAACAAAAAAGTTAAGGGTAGTGTCCTAAGCATGACCGAATTGTTGGCGTAGGACTAGACGGGATTGTTTTAGTTGCTCAATGCAATAATAGTTGCATAATTATTGATTTCTAAATTTAATTCCAAAATGAACGAACATTCAACATTCCAAGTTATGAAAATAGGCAACATTCAGTATTCTTAATTGAAGACTCAATTTGAAAACTAATCAAAATTCTGTTCCTTAGGATCCAAGTATAAAATTTCGGTAACTGAATAATGTATACATCATATCTAGATGATTGGCAACTCTTAAGCTTCTTCTAGGCTTTTTAAGCTTCTCTAGCCAGCGTTTTGACATCTCTCAACTTAGTGTTCTAGATGCACTTCCTCAGTTATTAATTGAGAGTTATGTATGCCTTCAAAGATTGGAAACACGGAACCTGGAACTGCAAACCGCTCGGCTTCCCGGGCTGCGATAGGTTAATCTATGACGAACTTCAACCACGCAACTTCGAACTGCAGGAACTTTGCTGGACGGGACAAAAGGTATGGAAAAGCGGACATCGATGGGCTACTTTCTACTAGAGCTGTGGCACCATCAACGAGCTGGGAACCGGCTTTGTAGTGCTGGGTAAGATGCGCCAAAGCGTGATTTCACTATCAGATATCAGGCGGTCAAAAATCAAAAAATCGACTTTCACTAATCCTTATTTCGTTATTTTTGGTCGATAGTAAACATTTCAACTAAGAGAATCTGAAAGTTTCAAGCTTCTAGCAGTTTTAGTTTCTGAGATATCGGATGTCGAAGTCAAAAAAGAGCAAGAAAAGTACAAATTTTGCCGCAAAAATACACTACCACTCAAATAAAATTTCATCCACTATTTATCATATAACTACCACATCATTATACATCGTTGGAAAGGTAATTTAATAAGCTTTCCGAAAATAAAATCTATTTGGAAATTTGATGGAGACAAAAAAAATTAAAAATAAAAATAGAAAAAAATAATTGAAAATTAATGAAAATTTAACTTTATCGATCACAAACTTTCGAGTCTCGCACATTCCCAGGCTAATTCTCAGCTCTGGATGAAGTTTTGAGTGTACTCTAACAAGTACTGAAGAGTTTGCCTGCACCAACCTGCCCCATTGGAAATATAAGCGATTTGAAAATTTTCGGTTATTATGGGAGATTTCAAATTGTACAAGAGCCGGCTTGGAAATAAACTTTTTCAACAATTATTTTGCAACTTTTGGAGTTATATTCGGTTGGTATTGTCGAAATATATTGTTAAAGAACATTTTCTCATATTTCATGACCAACTTTTAAAAAGGGCTTAAGTTTTTGTACAAAAAGAAGTCATCATTATCATAAAGTTCACTGTTGGATGAACGTAAAACTACATTCGTTTATGCTTTATTCTAGAGTAAGTACCTGGGTTATGACGATTATAGAAGCTTATGCGTAAGTATGTACCTACGCATATGCGCGGATGAGTTTAATGTATACCTAAGTCTGTACTTAACCTACTGTAGTGTCAATTTGAAGCCATAGTGTATTTTGTGTAGCTTTTATTTAAACTACTACAGTGTAATTCAAATTTACGGTTGAGACCAAGTGTGAGCATGGATAATAGAACCATTATTAATCTATTAGACGCAAAATTAAGCCATAGTGACAATGTTCACAGAGCCATTGAATTCATTTGTGAAAATTATAACATTTCGGTGGAAAAACGTAAACGTCTCGATGAAAAGATCCATAAAATCGTTACTAAATAATCAACAAATGGCATGAAGCTAATCGCACGAAAGAGCGATTTGAGTCGTATTTTCGGAATTGGCTTGATGGAGAATTTGACATCGAGGAATTCATCGAACAGGAGCAATGTGTTGCCTCAACCTCGGCCTCGGGAACAAAACGTGGACGACCTTCAAAACCTTTCTTGGATTTGAGTGAAAGAGAAAAACGTCGCGTCATCGATAAAGAAGCAGTTGATCCAAAATTCGATACCATCGAGAAAGCTTTGTTATTTGCAAGATGGACCGCTTATAATGGAAAGGAATTTAATTTAGTTGGGCATATTTAAAAAAAAACCAAAATAGCTCTAAAACCATGCTGGCTCAACTAACTGATCAACGAGAAATGATGTCACCAGAAGAGGCTTTTAGTGTACTTATCGAGGCTGGATTGAGTAGATTTCAATACGAAGTAATACATAGTGAATCACCTTCAAGATTTCCACCTTACTATGTGATCGGAGCAGTGAAAAAAATATGCGCCCCTCCTAGTGAATTCATCGAAAAAAGTGCATTGAAAATAAGAGATGGAAAATACAGTGAAACGAATCGTCCAAATAATTGATGCAGAGCTCAACGAGTATGTGGATAGCAACGATCTAGTTTCTACGGAACTGGTTCTTCTATGTAGCTGGGGTATGGACGGATCAACTGGATATTCGCAATATCATCAAGTGCTACCAGAAGAACGATTCAGATGTATTTTCGTGCACTTTAACACCAATTCAGTTGTTCATGTGCAATGATCGAAAGGAAATTATGTGGTTTAATCCCATGCCTCAAAGTATTTGATTTTGTAGGCCATTCATCCTTGAATTCATTAAAGAGAGTAAAGAAGTTATTCTGGCTACAAAACAGGATGTAGAAAAAGAAATGAGTGAACTAACGCCAGTGAAAATTGAACTCTCAAACGACAAGTTTATACTTGTTGATTTTGATTTTGTCCTCAGTATGATAGACGGAAAAGTCTTAACTTATATCACTGGAAATTCGTCGATGCAGAATTGTCCAATATGTGGGGCAACACCAAATGTAATGAATGATGCAGAGAAATTCGAGGAAGGATTTATATCAAACGAAGAAGCCTTGCATTACGGCATATCTCCACTTCATGCTTGGATAAGATTTTTCGAATGCCTTTTGCATATTGCATACAGAATGGATATCAAAAAAAATGGAAGGTAACGAAACCGTTCAAAGAACTAAAAAAAACATGTGACGACACAACTTTACGAAAAATTTGGAGTAAGAGTAGATCAACCACGATCGGGTGGAACAGGTACCAGTACTACAGGAAACGTTTGTCGAAGAGCATTTGGAAATCCCAAGCTTTTAAGCTCCGTGCTGAACATTGATAAAGAGTTAATTTTCAGATTCCGGAATATATTAATTGCTATTAACTGCCAAGAGCCAATAAACCCGGAAAAATTTGATGCATATTGCAAGGAAACATATAGGCTCTATCTTAAATTGTATGATTGGTACAAAATTCCTGCAACCGTGCATAAAGTTCTCGCTCATGCCGGAGAAATAATCATACATTCACCAGCACCACTTGGTTCATTAGCGGAAGAGGCAGCAGAAAGTCAACATAAACAATTGAAAAAAATAACGAGCCCATCATGCAAGAAAACGATCAAGAGTAGAAAATTTACATGCTGTCTTTATTCGTGCCATTAATGAATCGGACCCACTGATCAGTTCCATTTGGATGGCAAAAAGACAACAGAAAAAAGTATCCCTGGATTATCCCGACATCGTGAAAACTTTCATGATATTTGAAAATTCTGTAAGTGATTCAGTAGTCGATACTAATAACTTCAAAGCCTTGGAGGAACTTATGAAAGCAGTCGATGAAATTGAAGAAGAATTTGTTCATGATGATATTGTAACAGAGGAATAAAAAGAAATTCGTTGAAACATATTTGATTTTGATTATTGTATCATGGCTTTTTGTATTTTTTACAGAAGATTTGTTGAAAAAAATAAACATATTTCCAAAAAAAAGGTTTATTTTTTATTTTTTACGGTGTTCCCCCCAATAAAACCATGGTAGGTTGTCTTTGTTCAATAGATTTTATTCTTTGAAAACAAGCTTGAAACTGTAACCGTTATAAAATCGTAAAATTAAATTTTAATTAATCAAAAGCTAGGCCCTTTTCAAAAGTTGGTCGTGAAAATGTTGAAAAGTGATAACGCACACCTTATATTGATGAAACAAAGCAAGAATAATAGCAGAAATTGTGAAAAAATTATAGAAATATTTTTGACCGCCTGGTTGTATGAAAATGCCCCATAGTGGATTGGTCACGATCAAGCGAGTACGTTCAAGTTGAGGATTAAGGGCCGTTTCTTCCAACATCATCAACGTGCACTGCCCACACGAAGGGAGACACGACGACGAGAAAGAAGCGTTCTATGCGCAGCTGGAGCAGGTGTACGACGGCTGTTCGCAACGGGACGTCAAAATCGTCATCGGCGACATGAACGCTCAGGTAGGACGGGAGGCAATGCATAGACCGGCAATCGGGCCAAACAGCCTGCATGCCGTATCGAACGACAACGGCCAACGATGCGTGAACTTTGCAGCCTCTCGGGGTATGGTAGTTCGAAGTACCTTTTTCCCCCGCAACCAAACCGATCACGTTCTAATCGACGGGAAATTCTTCTTCGACATTATCATCGTCCGCACGTACCGCAGTACGAACATGTATTCGGACCACTATCTAGTTGCTGTATGCATGCGGTCAAAACTCTCGACGGTGCAAAACACCCGTCGAAGTCGAACGCCGCGACCCAACATTGAGCAATTACGGGACGCCGGAGTTGCCCAGGACTACGCGCAGCAGCTGGAAGTTGCACTACCCACGGAAGAGCAGCGTGGCGCAGCTTCTCTTGAAGAACAATAGATAGTACTGCTGCAGCGGCACTAGGTACTGCGATCCCGGATCGAAGAAATGACTGGTTTGACAGCGAATGCAAACTGTTAGTAGAGGAGAAGAATGCAGCACGGGCCAGAATGCTGCAACACCGCACGAGATTGAATGTTGAGCGATACAGACAAGCGCGGAACAGACAAAACTCGGTTTTCCGAAGGAAGAAGCATCAGCAGGAAGACCGTGATGATGATGATGATGGTGATGATGATCGCGAGGCGATGGAAAATATGTACCGCGTAAACGACACACGAAAGTTCTACGAGATGCTAAATAGTTCGCGCAAAGGCTACGTGCCGCAAGCAGATATGTGCAAGAACTTGGACGGTCACCTTCTCACGAACGAGTGTGAGGTGATTGAGAGGTGGAAGCAGTACTATGACCAGCACCTCAACGGTGATGCAGCAGAAAACGAAGGTGGCACGGCAACATACCTTGGAGCACGCGCAGAAGACGACTGGCTACCGACCCCTGATCTTCAAGGAGGAGATCGGTCGGCTGAAGAACAACAACGCAACTGGTGTATATCAACTACCAAGTGAGCTATTAAAATACGGTGGTGAAGCACTGGCTAGAGCGCTGCACTGGGTAATTGCCAAGAGGAGGAGGATTACAGGAGGAGTGGATTGCTGCAACTACCGTGCGATCACACTGCTGAGCACCGTCTATAAGGTACTCTCCCAAATTCTATGCCGCCGCCTGTCATCACTTGCAAGAGAGTTCGTGGGGCAATACCAGATGGGATTCATGGGTTCCCGCGCTACCACGCACAGTGGTGCCAAGGGTTTTAAAACACGCGCTCTTTTATTTACGCTGAAATGGTTGATTAAAGGTACTAGGTGTCTTCTGAGAAGTTTCTTGGGTTACAACACTCCTTCTTATGGTAACAGAAAATTAAAGATTAATCTACCTAAAAGTGAGATGCAAAATTTATTTTTTAACATTTTTTAATTTTAACAAGATACAACATAATTGTGTTCGGCAAAACTGTAGGAAACATTACTGTGAACAACTTTGCTGAAGATTATAACTTTATATTTCTTATAGCTGCTGAGATATAAAGGTTAGTTTGTGGAGACATCGTTAAAATCAATTTTGTATCTGTAACTTTTTTTACAATATTTCTACATGTACGGCATGTTGTACAAAGATGTTAGAAATATCACATTTAATATCTTTTCAGAAGATTACAAATTGCTATCATTGATATTTGAAAAGTTATTTACATTTTTTGGTTGAAAATTACCCAACTTCCAATATCAATAACTTCTAAACGGGCAAAAACGAGCAGGCCATTCTTTGAGCAATTGAAAGTACAAGAAAATGCAATGAAATGGTGAAGGAACCAGACCGCCCCACGTGACCCTTAACCGAAATACTTTCATTGAAACTTGTCACTTTTCAGAATTTGAAATGGCGATTTTGTGAAACCACGGGACTGCCATCGAGTAGGTGTGAAAAGAGGCATACAAATGGATAACCAAGCAACCTGGATTATTTCTAGTGACTAACAAAATTACTCGCGATCAAAACGTCAAACGAAATTAACTGCGAGAGGTTCGAAAGCTGCGGAATAGAAACGGCTCGTAAACTAGTCGATCTATATCCATGGCCCTATCTTCCCGTGTCTGAAAGTGCTCATACACGGGGCGAAAGTGATTTCTTCGTATCTAATACCCATTGGGCAACAGTCTGAAGAGGCCCAGGAAAGCAGAAACAACAATACCAAGCAATACAGAATCTACCACACGAGAAAGTTTTCCAGAGAAGCTACGAATACAGATCTTCTTCACCGTCTTCTGGAATCCTCCGATCCGTTAATTTCCAACATGAAGGAACTACCGAAAAACACAAATGACGTGTGCTCCGGGATGCTTTGCAACGGCGAGAACAGGAAACTGCAAGCGCTCTTTGAGATTCGTACAATTTGAATCGGAACGTAATGAACATTAAACATGAATGATTTTGGTATTGTTTATTGACAAAATCGAAAAATATTTAAAGTACATAAGCGATTCAGTGAAATTTCGCTGAGGTTTTGATTTAACTCAGTGGCTTAAGCGCCACTCTCTATTAAGAGAGACCACTGGTCATGTTAAAGCTTTGCCCGACAAATGAGACTTTTCTCTCAGAGGACCTCTTGAACGGTCGTTGGTTACTAACGGCAATGAAAAAAACTATTAACTTTCTGGAAGTGCCAAGTCCTTCAGTAATACAGGAATGGAGCGCATGGACCAAATAAATAAACCAAGGTATTACTCTGACTCACCCCCGAAACGAAACGGAAAGAGAACGAAGGAATGCTGACTCAACTGAGCGGAAACGAAAGAAAACAGAACGTAACGTAGTAAGTGTGTTTTATTCAGGGAGTAGCATTCAAAACGTTCGAAAAACTAATCTTCAACTTTTTCTTTAAACTATATTCTAGCATTCATTCGCATTGGATTTCTGAGAGGGGTTTACGGGAAAGAGCAAATCATGGCCATGAATTAAACATGCTCTCACGTACCTGCGCAGGTTTTACTTGACGAAACGATGAATCGATGACTGCTGACCGATGAGGGCTCGATGACTCGATGATGGCGGTGTAACGATGGCGGCGTAAACGTGATGGTGCCGCTCACATGCTGCAGTATGGCGCGCAGCAACGGAAGGTGACTCGTACGCGGTATGGCCGAATTAGAGTTGCGGAGGGAGTGGCGGCTGGACGGAAGACTTCCGATTTGGCAATCGAGAGCTGAGCTACGACGAGAAGTCGTGCTGTCCCGGGAGATTCGCTCCGCAAAGAGAAGAGGCCAACTTACCTTCGGACGGCTTCGCGTACTTTGTTTCCGCTATGACCATCCGCGATGAAATGAACCCCCTCTCCCGTTGGATTGAATCCGGACCGTGGCACGTTTTTGGCGACGCACTCACACGGTCCGAGCTCTCGGAAATGATGGTCCACGGGGTTGTAGTGGAAGGGACCTCGTCGACGGATGATTGGCGACCGTCGGAAGATATTTCGCTTCGAATATTAGCGAACTTCACCCACCTCCGTTTAGCTACCTTCGAAAAGGCGGGCCTTAGCAGGGCGCACGAGTCACAGAAAATGTCCGTCTCCCACGAACGATGATGGCGATGCCACAGATGGAACCCCCGATCCGGCGTTGACGATAGCCGAACGGAACGTATATCCAGCCCGTACAAAAAAAGCGCAACGCGCTGGAAATCCAACGCGAACTCACATTACTCATACAATTCTAAATTTTAACAAAATTCAATAAAATTACCTTTTTTGTACAATATTACAAATAAACGCACTGAACAGACTACGCGGAACTTAATACGGACTTATGTCCACTGTACAAAAAGAAAGAAAACGTTTAAAAAACCACTGGTTGATAAAAACTCACTCACTACTATTTAGTACCTTTAGAGAAACTTATCGCACAAAATCAATTTGATTTAATATAACTCGAGAACGTAAAGTAATTCGCGCACTTCTGTTATCCAGCCGATTCGAAAGCGAAATGGATGAGTCAGAATAATTTTGCGAGCAGGAAAATTCCTAACGACCTTTTCCTATTCAGATAGGTCATCTTTTAAAAACTCTCTCTTTATTCGAGAGTTGCGCCAAACCTTTCGAATGGCGACGGACTTCATGGCGCCTCCAGAAAGCATGTACAATATAATACAGCTCACTATAAGTTGAGCTTTTATGGCGAAGTTGTAGCCTAGACACAGTAAATATGGCAAAGTTGTAAAATCGACACAGTAATGGTCTGATTTTATTTACACCGTTGAAATATTTCATTTCTTAGCAAACTTGACATAAAAAGGATTTAATTGTTAATTAAATTAGATTTCAACGAAAAACTATTTACAAATAAACGTAAAACGTTACATTGGGGTGGTCTGGTTTTGATCCCGAGTCATTTTGTTAGTCATTAGAAATAACCCAGGTTGCTTGGTTATCCATTGGTATGCTTCTTTTCACACCTACTCGATAGCAGTCCCGTAGTTTCACAAAATCGTCATTTCAAATTCTGAAAAGTGACAATTTTTGATGCAAGTATTTTGGTTAAGGGTCAAGTGGGGGGAAGGCTGGTTTCTTCACCATTTAATGCATTTTCTTGAACTTTCAATTGCTTAAAGAATGGCCTGCTCGGTTTTGCCCGTTTAGGAGCTATTAGTATTGGAAGTTGGGTAATTTTCAACCAAAAAATGTAAATAACTTTTCAAATATTGATGATAACAATTTGCAGTTTTGTGAAAAGATATGTAATTTGATATTTCTAACACCTTTGTAGAACATGCCAGACATGTAGAAATATTGTAGAAAAAGTTACAGATACAAAACTGATTTTAACGATGTCTCCACAAAAAAAACCTTTATATCTCAGCAGTTCTGAGAGCTAGAAAGTTATAGTTTTCAGCAAAGTTATTCACAGTAATGTTTCCTACAGCTTTGTCGAACACAATTATTTTGTATCTTATTATATTGAAAAAATAAATTTTGCATCTCACTTTTAGATGGATTTATCTTTAATTTTCTGTTACCATAAGAAGGAGTGTTGTAACCCAAGAAACTTTAAAGAAGACACCTAGTACCTTTAATCAACCATTTCAGCGTAAATAAAAAAAAAGCGCGTGTTTTAATACCCTTGGAACCACTGTGCCACGGTCCAAATTTTCGCGATTCGGCATGTTTTTCAGAAATGCCGTGAATACAACGTGCCCACACATCATGTGTTCATCGATTTCAAATCCGCATACCACACAATCGATCGAGATCAGCTATGGCAGATTATGCACGAGTACGGATTTCCGGATAAACTGAAGCGATTGGTCAAGGCGACGATGGATCGAGTGACGTGCGTTGTTCGAGTATCGGGGATACTCTCGAGTTCCTTTTGAATCTCCTGAAGCTGGGCGGATTGGACTTTCCATCAACGCATCAAAGACAAAATATGTACATTAAAGGAAGAGGTTTTAGGGAAGACAATGTTAACCTTACACCCCGAGTTCAGATTGATGGTGATGAAATCGAGGTGGTCGAAGAGTTCGTGTATTTGGGCTCACTGGTGACCGCCGAAAATGATACCAGCAGAGAAATTCAAAGACGCATTATGGCAGGGAATCGTGCCTTCTTTTGACTCCGGAGGACGCTCCGGTCGAATAAAATTCGCCGCCGCCCGAAGTTGACTGTCTACAAGACGCTGATTAGACCGGTGGTCCTCTACGGCCACGAGACCTGGACTATGCCAAGGACCAACGGTGCCCTTTGTGTTTTCGAACGGAAGGTGTTGCGTACCATCTACGGTAGATTGTAGATGAATGACGGAACGTGGAGGAGGCGAATGAACCACGAATTGCACCAGCTGCTGGGAGAATCATCCAACCATTGCAAAAATTGGGCGACTACGGTGGGCTGGGCACGTCGTAAGAATGCCGCATGACGACCCAGTGAAAATGGTTCTAGAAAACGACCCAACAGGAACAAGAAGAAGAGGCGTGCAGCGGGCAAGGTGGATCGACCAAGTAGAAGGCGACCTGCGGACCCTTCGCAGACTACGAGGTTGGCGAAGTGTGTCCATTGATCGGGTAGAGTGGAGACGACTTCTTCGGACAGCAGAGTACAACAAGGCCGTAGCCTGATTGGTAAGGTAAGCATTGGTGTAGCAAGAAAATTTTACCTAGGTGGTTTTTATGTTTTGTTAAACTACGGTTAAATAGAAACTCTTGAACTGCTAATCAATGAAAAAGCGTCAAGGCTATTTATTATTTTATTTTCCTGTTGGATGCATTTCCACTTTGTGCAATAATATGATCTATTATGGCGAATTTATTTATATTTATTTCTAAACAAGCATATTATCCAGATCTCATAAGGATTTTGAGGATCTCAAACTTAATAAAATTCTCACGTTAGGTGATTCTGCGAGTTAGATAATTCCATGAATGATTTTTTTCAGATCTTCTATATTTAATCATTAACAAAATCACAGTCATAGGTACCAAAATTAAATTGAAGGACATTAAATTTATAATTATAAAATATCTGGCTTTGAAATATGGTAATGTGTACATAGAAAACATTTCATTTATTTAGGAATTAGGAAAATGTTCTAAACATATGTTAAAGAATAATTCTCAAAATTCTGAAAGTTAAAATGAAAATACAGATTGTAAGTACAAATTCAAATTTGATCAATTTTCATAATTTTAAGACTTATATAAAATAGCAAGCTAATTCCTAGGCCGTAATTTCTTAAAAATTGTAGTACATGAATATTAAAGAAAAATGAATTGAGAATTGTAATAACTATTCTAAATGTCACCAAATCAAACATTGAACTTTCATTAAAACGCCAGGAAAAATAATTCGACCAAATGTTTGTCAATATAGAAAAATACCAAATAATCAAAAGTTTTGAGCTCATGGACCAGCTTTGAATCTCCCGGTCTTCAAAATAAAATCGTAATTAAAGACCTTGGAAAACTTTCCTAGATTCATTTCGAGAAGAAGAATAAGTCCCAAATTTAACTTTAATTCTAATCTAATCGAAAGGAATGAATTCCAAACTTGTATCATTGTGCCCTTGTTTGGAACTAGATATTATTTTATTTTATTTCTACAAAAGCTAAGTTTTAATTTGAAATGGAATTAGTTATTGTTGAAATCTTACTCGTAGTTTATACGAATAAGAGCTTTGCCGGTGTTTTTATATCAATAAATGCACACATAATAGAATAGACATTTTATTTAATGTTCTAAGCCATCCAAACAATCCTGGAGTGTTAAGTCTTGACAGAATAGCTAAATCACCAGGGTAAGGGCGAAGACGACAAATCAAGAAGACTGACAACTCTTCCATTTTCTCATACTAACACTATGAGACAGGTACAATCGCATCATCTGCCGCTCAAAGGTAAACGCTTCGAACGAATTTGTTAGCAAAGAGTACATCCTCAGATGAAAGGTTTGTGTATTTGCTCATTTTTTTATGCGTTGCTTCCACCTTCACTCAAGCGAAGCGCTATTGTATCTGTCAGCAAATGGGATTCTGGCAAAGTTGCCTGTCTTCTTGATATGATATCTTCGGTAAGGGTCTTACCTATGGAAAATGTACAAATATGTCCATTAAATCTAGATTCATCAATCAAGATTCCATCAGAATTAACTAGCTGGAACAACCTACAGTCTTGAAAGAATATTTAAATTTTTAAACAGTTGGAGATGCTCAGAACTTGATCAACCTGAAGTCTTGGAAAAATATCCAGAGAATTTTACTGATATCTCCGTCTATATGGAGATCTTTTGAATATTTCCTACTGTCTCGGAAGGATGTCTGAAAGAACATCCCGTATTTCATGCAACGTTTCCTGAACATCTACAAAACTCCATAAAGTTTTCAAATTTTTTTCAACTTATAAGAGTTTCCTGAATTTATTCCAAATTCCAAATTATTATTCTACGAAATCTGAACATCTTTGAACTTCTGGAAAGACCCCATCATCTACGAATATTCTTAAAACATTTGGAAAGTTCTTTGATATTTAACGAAGTTCTCAAAACTTCCAAGAAGTTCATTGAGCTTTTTTGAAGAAAGATCTCTGAAAAACTGCAAAGAAGTTCCCTAAACTGAAGCAAGAATCGCTGAAGATCTTGGAAGATTGCTAAACTAATTTTAGATCTTCTACAAAATTCCCTGCACTTGTATGAAATTTTATCCAGCTTTTCAAAATGCTTGAAATTTCCCAAACTTCTACAAAGTTTGCTACTTTTCTCATTGATTTTCCACGAAGTTCATAGCATGGAATTTCTCGAAATTAGATGTAATTTCCTGAACTATTCCAAGTTCACAAGGCTTCAAAAAAGTGTCCTGTAATTATATGAAAATCCCCGAGCAATAATGAGGTTCCCTGAAATTAAATTTCCGGATGAAAGATCATTCTGGAGAGGGCCTGGCTTCCTTGGCATCGAACCCGCCATCTCCGGTTTGGCTCCTAAAAATGCATTTTAAATCAAATGCCAAAAGACAAACAAAATCTGCTCAGTCACGAGGGACATTTAAAATCCAATGTTATGTATTACTTTATGAATAATAAATGTGTACATAACATGTTTGCTAATCCAAATTTGTTATTTGAATTGAACTTTTTGCATACAATGACTATTATTTCAATGATAAGGCTGTGTGAGGAGCCAATCGGCTCGGTCACGTTTTGTGTTAGTCCAGGACCTAGTGTGTGATAATTTGACTTAATTAGTTTTTCACATAACAGCCGGCGCCAGTGGTGTAGTGGTAAGCGTGTCTGCTTTCTAACACCCCAATGGGTCTGAGTTCAATCCCAGCCGAGGTCGGTGGGATTTTTCTGAGGCAAGACGTGACTTCCTTCGCAAGGGAAGTAATGCCGTTGTTCCCGGCCCATGTGTGTTGTGAATGGGTGCGATATCCTACGCAGGTGTGGAAGCGGCCTTCCTGCACATTCGGTTGCCGTCAATGGATGGCAATCGATGTCCGTCGGTGATTGGCACTAGATTGCGGAACAGAGACCGACGTTAAATGAGGAAAAAAAAAGAAGAAGTTTTTCACATAAGTTGTGCTCTTGAGTGATTGAAGTTTTATTGGTTGTTGTAAGCCGGTGATAGCCTTTTATTAGTTTTATAACTAGTGCGTGATAATTAAAATTGATTGTAAAAGTTTTGGCACACGTTTTGTTCTTGTTCTGTTCATGCGATGGTGCTTGGTGTGCTCTCGCATTTTCCTCTTTTACCCCTTATGACCTCAACCGTTCGTGATCTTTTGTTCGATTGCTGTGTTGAGTCATTCGAGTTTGTGTTGGCTTTTGTTCACTAGATGTGATGTGTTCAAAAACAAATAACAACAAAAAAAAAAAACACGTTCGATCATGAAGTGAATTCTTTGCTCGACTGTTGAGCTGTTCAGTTCGTATTTTCGCTCGAGTTCTTGTTTCGATTTTGTTTCGTTTTGTGCTGTCGGGTTGCGCCGTGGAAGTTCAGATGAACTTGCAAACACGAAACAGATGGTGCGGAAAGGTTCAAATGAGACAGCAGCGGGCTCTTCAAAGAAGGTGCTAATCAAGCCCAGCGCGTTGCAGGATGACGCCGGACAACGGGTACTGCAAGCCAACCAGTATGCAGTACTCCCGGAAGAAAATTGCGATGGTGACGCCGTTCCCATTGCAAGAAGAGAGCGGATTCCCCCGCTTTTCACGCCGATGAAGGATGCTGCTAAGCTGGGTGCCGAACTGACAAAACACAAGCTGCTGCCTCGCTTCAAGTTTTGCAGCATCGGTACCAATATCATGTGCCTGGAGGAGTACAAACAAATAGGGTGTTTCCTGAAGGACAACAACGTGGACTACTTCACGCATGATCTGTCATCGCGCAAGCCACTTAAGGTGGTTTGGAGTGGATTACCGTCGTTCGAGGCGGCTGCGATGAAATCCGAGCTGGAGCGGCTTGAGCTCAAACCTGAGGTGGTGTTCCAGATGAACTGGCGTTCGAACAACAACACCAGCTTCCATGACCAGTTGTTCCTGGTGCACTTCACGAAGGGATCCACCAGTCTTGCGGCTCTGAGATCCAAAATCCGGGACCTGTTTCAGGTCATCATCAGTTGGGAGCATTACAAAACCCAACATCGTGGTGTTACGCAGTGTATGAACTGCCTCTCCTATGGTCATGGCACCAAAAATTGTAATATAAAGACAAACTGCGGCAAGTGTGCTGGAACTCACTCAACTGCATCCTGTGAGCAAGAATGACATCGAGCCAACGTGTATCAACTACGGTGGAAACCACCAAGCCTCCAATCACTGATGTCCCAAGCGAGTGGAGTTCCGTTGGAAGGCTACAATAAACAACCACTCGGTCACCTCCGTAATCATCGTTCGCCTCCTATACTCACGGAAGTCCACTATCTAGCTCTCCAGTCCCGTCGACATGTTCCGAACCTAGCCCCGCTGCCGCCCAAACAAGCCAATTCTGCAAGTATCCAAATGGTTCCCAACAGTCGGACAGTTCAGAACCGTCTTGCTGCTGCTGCGGCCCAGCCAATTCCAGGTTCATCCACCGCCCCTGGTTTATCATACGCTGGTGTTGTCTCAGGTGAACCTGTCGACGATTCTCCGTTCACCTCGGAGGAACTTGTGACGCTCGTGGCCGAGGTCATCATCATCATGCGCATCTGCAAGACTCGATCGGAACAGCTACATGCTGCCCTGTTCCTTGTCACTAAGTATGGACCGTGAAGTCATCGGGGGAGGGGGAGTGTTCATCACTGCGAGATGGAACATCAGCTGCCGGCTACTACCAAACTTCCAGCTGAAAATTATTGAAGCAATCGGAGTTGAGGTGAGCACATCGCTTGGTCCAATCACCATCATCGCTGGCGACCTGAACGCCAAGCATCAAGCCTGGGGCTTACTTACCTTACCAATCAGGCTAAGGCCTTGTTGTCCTCTGCTGTCCGAAGAAGTTGTCTCCACTCTACTCGATCCATGGCCACAGTTCACCAGCCTCGTAGTCTGCGAAGGGTTCGCAGGTCGATCCACCTTGCCCGCTGCGCGCCTCTTCTTGTTCATGTTGGGTCGCTTTCTAGAACCATTTTCACTGGGTCGTCGTGCGACATTCTTACGACGTGCACAGCCCACCGTAGTCGCCCAATTTTTGCAATGTGGACGATGGATGGTTCTCCCAGCAGCTGGTGCAATTCGTGGTATATTCGCCTCCTCCACGTTCCGTCATCCATCTGCACTCCACCGTAGATGGTACGCAACACCTTCCGTTCGAAAACACCAAGGGCGTGTTGGTCCTCCACGTGCATAGTCCAGGTCTCGTGGCCGTGGAGGACCACCGGTCTAATCAGCGTCTTGTAGACAGTCAACTTCGTGCGACGGCGGATTTTATTCGACCGGAGCGTCCTCCGGAGTCCAAAGTAGGCACGATTCCCTGCCATAATGCGTCTTTGAATTTCTCTGCTCTTATCAATTTCGGTGGTCACCAGTGAGCCCAAATACACGAACTCATCGACCACCTCGATTTCGTCACCGTCAATCTGAACTCGGGGTGGGAGACTAACATTGTCTTCCCTAGAACCTCTTCCTTTCATGTATGTTGTCTTCGATGCGTTGATGGCAAGTCCAATCAGTCTAGCTTCAGCCTGCAGTCTGATGTACGTTTCCGCCATCATCTCAAAGTTCTGTGCCATAATGTCAATGTCATCGGCGAAGCCAAGGAGCTGGATGGACTTCCTGAATATCGTGCCACTCGTGTCTATCCCAGCTCTTCTGACCACACCTTCTAACGCGATGTTGAACAGCAGACACGAAAGTCCATCACCCTGCCGTAACCCCCTTCGAGATTCAAAGGGACTCGAGAGTGTCCCCGAAACTCGAACAACGCACATCACTCGATCCATCGTCACCTTGACCAATCGCGTCAGTTTATGCCACCATCGACATCTTCATCAGCAAGATTGGCGATAACATCTCTCAACCTATCACCTATCAGGGACTTAGAGATGAACTAGCCTAAGGCTAAAAATCTCTTAAATAAAGAATTAAAAAAAAAAAAAAAAACCTATCAGGGACTGAGCTCGGACCACTATTCGGTGGTGGCCGAAGTAGGTTCCTCGGCCAATAGGTTTCAAGTTTCGCGGCGAAATTACCATCGTGTCAACTGGCAGGAGTAACAGCGCTGTGTGGACACAGCAATTGACTACGACGTCCTACCGGAGTCGTTCGAAGAAGTCGATCGGTGTCTACAAATCATCGAAGAGGCGATATCCCGTTCCATCGAGCAACACGTACCAGCATCCAGACAGGTGAGTCATACTCTGAACCTTGACAGCCCAACCAAAGATCTTATCAGGCTCCGTAACACGATTCGTAGGCAGTTCCAGCGTTCTGGGCTGCCCCACTTGAAGACCAATGTCAACAGGCTAACCAAAATTATCCAGGCCAGAAAGATGACCAAAATTTTGAAAAATAAGTCGAAACCGATCCCTCCGCTTTCCTCTGTTGACCAGTACTCGGAACCATACCTACTCATAACCCCAATGCTCTTGGCCAACATTTTGTGATTTTACATAATCTTGGCCAAACCATGGTGAGCCCCCATGAGCCTGTCGCACTGGAGGCAATGTCTAGGGTCGCTGACACCCCCGTAGTAGTGCAAGATGATAGTAGAATATCGGATGATGAGGTGATAGCAGCTATTAGAAGCACTAAAAACATGGAGGTCGTGGGTATGGATGGTGTAGTCAACCTCGAGTTGAAAAACTTGAGTATTGACTTCTTCAACCATCTTACTGTTATCTTCAACAAATGTTTGGAGCTTGGCTACTTCTCTGCATGCTGGATGTTAGCCAAAGTGATTCCAAATACGCAAGCCTGGTAAAGATCCTACCAGTGCCAGAAGCTATAGCCCCATCAGCCTCTTGTCCTCCATTTCGAAGCTATTGACAATCGATAGTGAGTCGTTGGTAATGTAATGTAATACAGTCATACTTCGATATAATCTAGGTGTGGCGAAGACTTAATAGCTTTTGAACCAATCGTTTATTGCTTGGATACCAGTGGGCTAAAACATGGTGAGTTGACAGCCTGGAAGGAACGGGATATCTAGCTCTGGTCCTCACAAGTTCCTACCTCACGTCTCCCCGAGTCATGTGATAACAAAAGACTATCAGCTGAAACATGGACACAGCTGGGTGGCGTAGCCTGGGCAATGTTGCCACTCCGTGAAGAGGTGCGACGCGAACACTGGCGCGGTAGCCATAGTACGGTGAGAGAGGAAATGCGTCACCAAGCCCGAGCGTCTGTTCACTACGGAGGTGTGGCTCAATGCCGATTTTTGTTTGGTTTTAATGTTATTCTAATAAAGACATCCTGGAGTTGTCTCCTTTATGCTGGTGATTGCCACTAAGTGCGGAACTGAAACGGGACGGGAAATAATCAAGAAAAGCTCCTTCTTGTAGATGACGCATGAATCGCGGAAAAATATGCAATCGATTAATTATAATCGATGGCCCAATCTTAAGTTGCGTACAGCATCATGACAGGCCAATTCCTTCGCATAATTTGTACTACTGTTACTCTTACCCTTTCTAATCCCTGACGTACCCTTTTTTTCACCACCGAAACCATCCAGCAAAGCAACAAGTGTCTTCCGGAATATCCCCCTGTATCATATTGCACGCCGAAGCTCTCGACACGGTCGTCCCTCGTCGACAAAGAAGAAGTTGATCCTTCTTGACTTAGGTCAGCACCCTGGGACCACTAGACAACTCTGTACATATCTCTTTCGTACCATCTCTGTCTCCTACGCTGACCATCTGCTGCCAGCACTTTATACCCCACACAAAAAGGAAGCTACAAACAAACTACACAAACGATTAACTGGCTTGTCTAACCCAGCACGCTTTTCTCCTTCTTTTCTCTATCCACCAGAAGCAACCAGCCATGTACCTCGGGTACCAGGAAGCATAATGATCCAACCTTATCCCCCCTCACCCATTGTTCCTGCTCCCATTGCAACCGCACTTTGTGGCATCCTAATTGCCTTTCACACATTCCTTTGGATTTTACCGGAAACCCCGATGAGCTGTTTGAAAAGTCAACACACAATCTGCTTCTGGATCTGGGAGCGGTGCGGCGAGGGGAGCAATCCTTCCCAAAAATTTGTCTGCGCTTTTCTCGGTTTTCCGAAAAACTTGTTCTTTCGAAAATTTTCCCATTCTGGTGTGCGATCGAGGCGGTAGGGCTGGTGGTAATGAAAGAAAAACTTTTCCTTTCACACGGTCGGTGGTCGCCCAAGACTCTTTCGTCGTCGTGAAGGGGCGGGGTGGAGCAGAGCGGCTGCTGGGTGGACAACGCTCTGCGCTCGAGGGCGAAAACCACAGAAACCGAAACCAGCAACAAAATGCTTGACCGAGAAAATCAGAGTGAGCATCAGCCAAGTCAGTGGGAAAAGGATAATCCTTTTATTATTTTTAAGGGTTACTCTGGGTAAATATATTCATGTTTTCCTACGTGTGCCGTGGGTGGGTGGGTGGAAAAGGATTCGTTTGTCCTTTCGTCGGTTGGTCGGTGCCATTGTCATCACCATGGGTGGACGGTTCATGGCTGAGGAATGGCACCGGCAATGTGTGAAAATTTGTCCTTTTGCTGGAAAAGTGGCCAAACAATTAGGAGCGGGTGTGAAAAAGGATTACGAATGTTTCTATTAACGGTGTCTGGGAGCGTGGAAAATTGAGATGAAATGAGAGCCGGGGTGAGAATTTGGGAAATCTCCAGGATTATACGGCTATATTTGATTTCACTGAAGTCATCTGAAACAAATCAATGTGTCAGGTAGTATTCATGTTAAAAATGCAATATTTTAATTTTTGATGCGTTTATTTGTCAATGCATTGTACTCTGTGGAGTAGCAAGTATTGAAAATAATTACTTCATGACTTTAGTTATTTGATTTTTTTTTGAATTCATTTACTTGAGGCTTTTGCAATTATTCATTGAGAAAATGACTTTCGAAATAGTAAAACGATGAAATGCTCCTTAAACATTGCAAAAATGCTATTTTACTACGTAGCAACTTCGATTTATTGTCAGAAGAAGCTAATCAAGATTATTTTAAAAAAGGCGTGACTGTCGCTCCACTTTGACAAAAAAAAAACACACACACACACACACACACACACAGGCAGGACAGTAAATCTCAGTAGCTACGCAGTAAAAAAGCATTTATCCGAGGTTTATGGAGCATTTAATCGATTCAATATAACGTTTCCATAGCTGCCGCTTTAATTAGAAGGAACTAAATTTTATGTACATTCCGAAATTAAAATTATGGGCGGTCCATAAAGGGGGTGCACATATGAAAAATCACTGTGTAACGTACTCTTGTTTGCTATCAGCTCACCCTAAATCTTAGAAATACAAATTTTTCGCAAATTAGCTTTCCAGTTTAACGATGGATCAAAACGCTAGGATGTTTTAAAGACTGTACTCGAAAAAAATGCAACAGACAAAAATCATCACCGAAAATTAATTTTAAGTCGGATATTTTTGACACTCTCAGGGAGTAAATAAACACATTTTTTTTTTATATTAATTTATTTGTACAGGCTCAATCGAATAAACTTTACAGAGCCGAGTTATCATTTGCATTATACATGAATAATGTCTTAAATCTAGAGTTAAAGGAATTGAACCGATTACTCGCGGTCGTCTCGAGGTTAGTGGAGATTTACAATTTTTTGGATGGGGAAAGGGAGAAGGAGGTTTGAAATATGATTTATTATATAAATATTTAATTAATCCTAAAACATGAACTTATTTCTATTCATCTTGAAAACAAACATAAAAAAAACTACACGCACAATACACAAACTAAACACAAGGTTAATCAAACTTACAATCTAAGGTTAGTATTCTTAAAGTAAACATATATGAGTTTCATAAACTCCAGATCGCGTCTAGCCAAAATATCCCGAACTGGAACATTAGGTTGTCTACCTCGAGCCCGAAGGGAATCATAAAAAGTTGATCTGACTCCACGATACTCCGCACAAGACCAAAGGATGTGATCAGCGTCCTGATAACCTTGTCCACATTCACAGAGATTGCTGTCTCCCAACCCCACACGAAACAAGTGAGCGTTTAACGAATAGTGATTGGACATGAGGCGAGACATCAGACGAATGAAGTCTCGACCCACATCCAACCCCTTGAACCAAGGACTCTTCGACACCTTAGGGATGATCGAGAATAGCCATCGTCCCAAACTTCCTTCTCTCCATTTATTTTGCCAGCTGGCGAGCGACTGTTGACGATAAATGAAGAAAAATTCATTGTAGGCGATTTGTCGATCGTAAATATCGCCTTGCATAGCGCCCACCTTAGCAAGTGAGTCCGCCTTCTCATTGCCCGGAATCGAGCAATGAGATGGGACCCATGCAAAGGTGATGACAAAAGATCTTAAAGATAAAGCACTCAGAAGATCTCGTATTTTTATGAGAAAATACGAGGAGTGCTTTACCGGCCTCATGGATCGAATAGCCTCGACAGAACTGAGACTATCCGTAAAAATAAAATAGTGATCTGGTGCAAGTGAGGCGATCGTTTCTAGCGTATAGTATATTGCCGCCAGTTCAGCAACATATACGGAACAAGGAGCTTGAAGCATTCGAGAGGCGCTATGAAATTCGTTAAAACTACCAAAACCAGCGGACGACTCTATTAGTGATCCATCTGTGAAGAACGATCTTGCAGAATCAACTTGGCCAAACTTTGCAGCGTAAATTGACGGAACAATCATGGAACGATGATGTTCTGGGATTCCACGAATCTTCCGCGTCATAGATAAATCAAAACTAACTGAATTGCCGAAGTCGGAGAAGCATACATGATGGGGATTATGCTGTGAAGGGCTGACATCCTGAGTTATGTACACGTAGTACAATGACATAAAACGAGTTTGAGGGTTTAGCTCAAGAAGCTTCTCAAAGTTTTCGATTACCAGTGGGTTCATAACTTCACAACGGGTGAGGAGCCTTAGGGACAATTCCGAAAACCGATCCGATAGTGGCAACATGCCCGCCAACACTTCGAGACTCATCGTATGAGTCGAGTGCATGCATCCTAACGCGATACGAAGACAACGATACTGGATACGTTCCAGTTTGATGATGTGAGTTTTAGCCGCCGACTGGAAGCAAAAACTACCGTACTCCAAAACCGATAAAATCGTTGTCCGGTACAACGTTAGAAGATCTTGCGGATGAGCTCCCCACCAGGTTCCGGTAATTGTTCGGAGAAAATTGATCCTTTGTTGGCATTTTCGTCTCAGATACTCAATGTGGGATCTCCAGGTGCATTTGGAATCGAACCAGACCCCAAGATATTTGAAAGACATGGAATGAGTGATCGGCTTACCCAAAAGTTGAAGCTTCGGTTGTGCTGGGCTATGCTTCCTAGAAAAAACGACCAACTCAGTTTTCTCCGTGGAGAATTCGATACCTAGCTGGATTGCCCAAGTAGACAAATTGTCTAAGGTATCCTGTAAGGGTCCTTGCAGGTTGACCCCTGTGGGCCCTGTCATAGACACTACGCCATCATCTGCAAGTTGTCTCAACGTGCAGTTGTCACTTAGACAATTGTCAATTTCTCTGACGTAGAAATTATACAAAAGGGGGCTTAAACATGAGCCCTGGGGGAGACCCATGTAACTAAATCGAGAAGCTGTAGAGTTTCCATGAGAAAAGCTCATATGTTTCTCTGACAGCAAATTGTACAAAAAGTTATTAATTAATGGGGAAAGGCCACAAGCGTGGAGTTTGTCTGAAAGGACTTCAACCGATAGTGAATCAAAAGCCCCCTTAATATCCAAGAACACAGAAGCCATTTGCTCTTTTTTAGCAAAAGCCAACTGGATTTCTGTGGAAAGCAACGCGAGACAGTCGTTCGTTCCCTTACCCCTACGGAAACCAAATTGAGTATCTGAGAGTAGGTGATTCGTCTCAACCCATTTGTCGAGGCGAAAAAGGATCATTTTCTCCAACAATTTTCGAATGCACGATAACATCGCGATGGGACGATACGAGTTATGATCTGATGCGGGTTTTCCAGGCTTTTTAATGGCTATAACTCTCACTCGCCTCCAATCATCTGGAACAATATTGAACTCCAGGAACTGACAAAACAAGTTCAATATGCGCCTCTTAGCGACGTCTGGGAGGTTTTTCAACAAGTCGAACTTGATCCTATCAGCCCCCGGAGCCGAATTGCGACACGAAAGGAGCGCGAGTGAGAGCTCCAGCATTGAAAAAGGCTGGCTGATCTCGTCTACCGAATTCGTCGTTTCGCGAGGAATCATCTGTGCCGGCACGGAATCAGGACATACTTTTCGCGCGAACTTGAGAATCCACCGATCCGAGTACTCCTCGCTCTCGTTGTTTGAAGACCGGTTACGCATCCTTCGCGCCGTGTTCCAAAGCGTATTCATCGACGTTTCGCGCGATAAACCGTCCACGAATTGCCGCCAGTATCCGCGTTTCTTGGCTTTGATGAGGCTCTTGAGTTCGCGTTCAAGAGTTGAGTACGCTTCGAAATACTCGGGTGTTCCGCGTTTCCGGAAAAGCTTAAACGCGTCGGATTTTTTACGATAAACCTCAGTGCATTGCTGGTCCCACCAAGGGGTAGGAGGTTTCCTACGAAAAGACGTTCCTGGAACCGGCCGAGTTTGAGCTCGAAGCGCGCTGTCCAAGATCAGATTGGAGAGGAAGTTATATTCCTCCAACGGTGGAAGCTCTTCTACCGACGACACGGCTTCATCTATCGCGGTCTTGAACGTTGTCCAATCGATATTACGGGTGAGGTCGTACGCGACGTTAACGGATTCCGACGAATTGAACCCACTGGCAATCGAAATTTTGATCGGCAAGTGATCACTACCGTGGGGATCCTGGATCACATTCCACGTGCAATCCAACGATAATGAATTAGAGCAAAGTGTGAGGTCTAATCTACTTCCATTTGAGGATGGACCAGCCAGACGTGTTACTTCTCCATTGTTAAGAATTGTCATATTGAAGTTATCACAGAGGTCATATATCAAAGTAGAACGGTTGTCATCATACAGTTCCCCCCAGCCTGTACCGTGGGAATTAAAATCTCCCATAATCAACCGTGGAGTAGGAAGAACTGAACAGATATCTGAAAGTTGTTTTTGACTAATCGAAACTCGGGGAGGAGTATACACAGAAGCAATACAAAGGCTCTTGCCTTTAACAAAAGCCTGACATGCGACAACTTCAATACCTGTAAATTGTGGAAGATTCACTCTATAGAAGGAATGGCAC
Source organism: Ochlerotatus camptorhynchus (assembly GCF_037179485.1). Classification (NCBI taxonomy): domain Eukaryota; kingdom Metazoa; phylum Arthropoda; class Insecta; order Diptera; family Culicidae; genus Ochlerotatus; species Ochlerotatus camptorhynchus. Next base: position 5,655,775 of record NW_027041014.1, read on the forward strand.
TTTTTGATCCCCAAAAGTACTCCTCCTCCATGCGAATCCTCACGATCCAGTCAAATAATGTTAAAATCATGAAAAGGAAGATCGATATCTGAAGAGAGCCAAGTTTCACACAGAGCAAATGCATCACAATCGTTATTGTGAACCAAAAACTTAAACGATTCTATCTTAGGAATAAGACTTCGACAATTCCACTGTAGAACAGTGATCAAATCCCCGACCTCGTTTGGAAAATTATCCATCCAAGGAGATAATTGCTGCAAGGAGGGGCCACTTTAATGTCAACTGCTTCAAGAGGGTTTTCACAGTAGGAAGCATTGCCAGAACAATGCTTTTCAGAGGATCAGAAATATCGAGGTAATTGAGGATACTGTCCACAATGTTATCAAATGAGAACAACCCAGATGAAGAAGGGGCTTGTGTTCTGAAAATTGGGGCATCGGGGGTTTTGGATGTCCCCGGGAGAGGTGGAAAATCCTGGGTATAATCAGTTCTGCGGAATCCAGGAGGAGTAGAAGTCTCCTTTTTTCCACCACTCCTTGATTTGGGCAAACGGATGCGTTTTCGTTTCCGGGCAGAACCTTCCGGAAAACTGAAAGAAACTCCCTCCTCAGCCAAGTCAGAGCCAGACTCGTCATCTGACAAAAGAGCGAAGGGATTTGTTTCGTTGGTCGATGGCTTGGCTGTCTTAAGCATTTCTGCAAAAGACCGCCTGGAACGTTCTTTAAGAGAGCGCTCTAGTTTTTCCCCGCGTTGTTTGTACACCGGACACGACGAGAGACCATGAGGAGGAGATCCTTTGCAGTACACGCATTTTGGTGCCGTGACTGTGCAGGCGCCATCCTCGTGCTTCTCCCCGCATTTGGAACAGCGTGCCTTGCTGCCACAGTGGGACGCCGTATGTCCCAACTGCTTACAGTTTTGGCAGTTCATGACCCGGGGAACGAACAAGCGCACAGGTAGTCGAAGTTTTCCCAGCTCGATATACTGAGGAAGGGCTGAACCAGAAAAGGTCACGCGAAACGAGTCTGTGGGGGTAAAACTCTTTTTACCCTCGCTGACAGATACTGAGCCCAGTTTTTGGACATCCAGTATCTTCACCGGGGGGAGCAAGGGGTTCTTGAAACGGCCAACCGCCTGCTTCTCCAAGATCTCGGGGGTCAGACTCGCTTCGGTGACCACACCTTCGATCTCCACATCACGAGCTGGTATGTAAACCCTGTACTCAATCGTAAAGAGCTTGGAGGCAGCAATCTCGTTAGCCTGCTTCAGGTTAGAAACGACAACACGAAGTTTATTATGCCTAACCTTCGTGATTTCGGTCACGGCCGAGTATCGCTTCGTCAGATCAGTGGAAATTTGCATCAAGTTCAAAGGTTTGTTTTTGGGCTGAAAGTAGACAACCCATGGCCCAGTCGAGTCATCTGGATAGGATCGCGATCGAGGGCTTTTCTGAGACGAACCATGAATGACAGGACGTTTTCGTCTTTTCTTGCCATCGAGTGGCAAACTGGTGTCATCTTCCGACAAAATGTCCATATCGTCTTCTGACGAGACGTCCATTTTGCCGTACTATTGGGAGCGGTAAACGCTCTACCACTGAAACGATGCTTAAAACCACACAGACACAATAAACAGAAAAAAAAAACTACAAACACAGAAACACAAAATTAAATTTAACTGATGGGCGAGAGAAAGAAACAGGAAAAAAAAAACTTATCTGCTATACTACTACCACCGAGTGATTACACAGCAGCAGCGGAGCGACGCGCAGCGTGGGTGACCTTCGATGCGCGTGTGCGGGCGATCTTTGTAGTGGTGTGCTTGTATTAGGCTCGGCACTCAGCTGGACACACGATGATGGATGACCGGTATAAATGCGGAGGCAGATGCTGACACTCGATGACGATGATCTGTGTGCAGGTATGCGTGATCACGCACCGATGGCAAAATGGTTGGCGAATTGGCAATCGCAAAAACAATTTTCCTTCCGATGATGCCGAAAACACACTTTCTTCTCAGAAAAAAACTCACTTTCAGATAATTGTTTAGCCGGGTACTATGCCAGTAATCACTAAGCGAGAAAAAACTGATAATTTAAACCAACCGAATACCGAGAAAACTTCCGAAATACCGGAGCGCGAAACAAGTCGACTGTACTTCTTGCTAGGTCGCAGTGGGGTGGAAATAAACACATATTAGCTATGATTTTGCAAAGTTGGTTTATTCGACCTCCTCTCCTAGGCTAAATGACGCACCTTTTGAATGGTGCGCAAAACATGCACGGCTTTGAAAACCTTCCCTGTTTTCCGGAGCTTACCCTTCATAATCACCTAGAATTTTTCTATTGGGTGAAGTTCTGGCGAGTTTGGTGGATTTGCCTACTTCGGCACAAAAACAACATCGTTGGCTTCGTACCACTCCATCACCGGTTTAGCGTAATGGCACGATGCTAGATCCGGCCAAAACAGAGTGTCACCTTTGTGGGACCGGAGGAAGAACAGCAGGTGCTTCTGGAGGCACTCTTCTTTATATATTTGGCCGTCGATGGTGCCGGTCGTTATGTACGGCTTGCTGAATTTACCGCACCCAACACTTCTTGGCAAATTTGTCGACCTTCTTCTTCTGGAACGACGAAAATTTCCAGGCCAGCGATCTGCTTGGCGTCCGCTACGTCTCGTCGTCCATTACGATGCATTTTGGCTGCACCAACCACTCGCGGTACAGCTTCCAGGCGCGGGATTACTCCACCGTATTCTGTTTATCGGTTCAATTAGGCACCTTCCTTACCTTGAAGACATGAATTCCGGCCGCTTCACTGTCTGCTGGACAAACCAGACGGAAGAATTGACCTTCTTGGCCACGTCCCGAATCGAAAGGTTCGGACTGCGCTTCAAGTAATCCCTCACCTTCCTTGCGTTCACGGGGTTGGTCGTCTTCGCTTTTCTTCCACTGTCACCTCGCCGCTGGATTGTTTGAGTCTCCTTGGACGATTTTAGCACATGGGACACGGTCGAATTGTCGATTCCAAACTGTTTCGCGATCCACCTGTGGACTGGCCTGGATTTTCCACCACCACTCCCATATTTTTTTGTCGAAGCACTTCTTGCTTGGAAGCTATCTCGATAGCCACTCGACAGATTGTGACGAGGTTTTGCACATGTAAGCATTACACTCTAAACTAGTTTTACTCAAAATTTCATCAATTTTTAGCTATGCAATAAAACGGTATACACAAAAGAAAGTGTTGCATTTTTTTTTCGAGTACAATCTTTATGTTTAATGATTTGGTCTTTTAACTTCGATTACTCATATTACTTTAAACAATCGTCACGTCGGTCATAGCTTGTTATGCGTAATGCGTAAAGAGCAAATCGAAACATTGAACGTCACGTGATAGTGGAATTTAATCGAGGCCTAAATACTTTTTCGTAGCCTTTTGTTTTCGGATTTGAAAGATCGGCGGTTGCAGTGGCTTGCATACTTAGCAGAAAAACGCGGTCCCAGGTCCTTTCATATTAAAAATGTATGGTAAGATCGCTTGTTTATCGTGTATTTTGTAAAAAATTTCGTTGTCGTCGGTGCCGGGTTTGCATAGTTATAACAACTTGAGTAACGGTATGATGTGATATGAGGGGCTCGGTGGCCTTAGAGCAACCGGTTTTGCTTACTGAGCAGAACATCATGCATCTAATCTCAAGCCCATCCACATCAAGATTCGTCAATCGTTTTATTTGTTAATATGACTACATGGTAATAACTGCAACTAGATGATTAAAAAGGAGCTCGTTTACCTAGTAGCAAACGTTTTTGCTTACTAAGCAGAAGACCCAAGCTCCTTCGCGTTATACGATCGTTAGGACATAAATTCAGCTTATCGTTAACCAAAACGAACCCTGCTGCAAGCCCAACTCTCGTACCCAACATCCCTGTGATTCCTCGTGGAAGTGCAGAGGACTCCTCGGCTTCCATCAAAGCGAGTGTCACGTCAACACATTCCTACCCATTCCTTTCTTGACCTGCGTTCAGGCGCGGCTGGCGCTGGTTTTACCTAATTCGAGATCATCAGTTTTTACACATTGAGGATGATTGCTAGTCCCAAGCATCGTCTATTGGTTCTCTGAGTAATTACAGCTGGTCTGGCAATAACAGAGTAGCAACCGTGGGCGGTCAATCATGCTCATGCTCATGCTCAATGGTTTGGTCTTTTAACTTCGCTTCAGAGTATATATTTTTATATTTATAATCTTAAACTAAAACTAGCCCTAATGAAGAACCCAATCCCTGGACCAAAACGTTGACGATGATGAAACTGTAAAGCTAATCCAAATTTGTAATTTTGCAAAATCCTTAAACTTCCTCGAAAGTCTAGACTTTTCTGAAGTTTTTGGAGCTTCTCTGAAGTAATTGGAACTTCCCTAATGATCTCTCTGAACATCAATAATGTTCTTTGGATCTAAATTTCTCATCGAATTTTTAAAAGTCAACGCAATATTCTTGAAGATACTTGAACTCATGGAAAAACCATTGAAATCGCGAAACTTTCCTGAAGTTTCCCAAATTTCCAAGAAGTTCTAGAATTTTCTCTTACTTTTTTTAATTTTGTAAGTTCTCGTTTCAATTTTTTTCGTAATATTAATTGAACTTCCCTGAAGACCTGACTTATGCGAAGACATTTAAGAATATTCCTGAAATTCTCGGAATATAGGTCGATTGCTAAATTTATGTATGGGCCCACATTAGGGGCACTTAGACCGACATTACATCCATATCCCCTATCTACTTATATCTTTTTGGAACTTTTTGGCGGTTCCTGCAATTCAATGGAACTGCACTGAAGATCTCTGATCTTTTTCTATATATTTGGAATATCTCTGAAAATAATGATACTACTTTAAAATCTTCAAACTTATCTAAAGATCTTTTATCTTCTCTATGATGTTGGATCTTTGGTGAAGTTTCCAAAAGTTCCCTTAATTTCTTGGAATTTCTTTAAAGTTACCGTAATTTCCTTGAAGTTAATTGAACTGCCCTGAGGTTCTCGAAGTCAACCAGATCTTCTTATTTTTCTTCGCATTACAAGCTTATTGCTTATCGCATATTAGCTTATTGCGGGCTCTCATCCTAGTGTTCTAGATGCACTTCCACAGTTATTAAAAGAGAGCTTACGATGGCTCTACTATTTTTGAATTAGTATAATTGTGTGGCAAGAACAATCATACTCTATACCCAGGGATGTTGAGAAATTTTTCAACCTGGAAAATTCCTAGACCGAATCGAGAATCGAGCCCAGTCGACTCCAGCATGGTCTTGCTTTGTAGCTGTGCCTTTACCGACTGAGCTAAGGGAAGCCATCCAGAAGTTCTTGTAATTCTCGTGAAGTTCTTGGTACTGTCTTGAAAATCATTGAGTCTCCATGAAAACAGTTGGACCTTCTTTGAAATTCCCAAAATATGTCTAGAGATTTCAAAAATTTTCAGGACTTCTCTGAACTTCCATGAACTTCTTTAAGTTTCTCAAAATTTTGCTGACGACCATCCTAGTCTACACATACACAGCCAGTACTTGAAAGAATCCTGGAAAATGATACATCTATCATTTTCTTGTCATTATTAATGCCTGCTGCACATCAAGGATGTGAAACAAGCAATAAAGCGGCCAGGCCTACTGTGTAGCGTTTAGTTAATTTTGTGGAAGTGAATGTTTACCATGTCTACTTAATAAGTATAGACATGGGTTAACATTTAATCCACAGGTAATCAAAGAGCGGGGACATACCGTACCAACCGCTCCGTATGCAGGATTTGAAAATAGGCTATATAAATCGTTGGGAGTGACAGAGCTAAGAAAGTTAATGTACACTCCTTGGTTGTCCGATCTCCTGGGATGGAACACAGGTATTTACCCCTTGTGTTCGAGCGTACAGTCCTCCCTCCGTACAAGCGTGGACGGCACCGCCAACCCACTGCCATCCCTCAATCGATCCAGCCGACCTCAGTCGAAGGACAACAGAGAGCGGTGTGCGGACGTAACCTATACGGAGGGAATGCTGTATTCGCCTAGGTTATAGCGCCCTTGCTCGCTACCATTTTCTTCTAGCGGTTGGGACCTGAGCACTAACTCTTGTCCTAGCCCTATATGGCATATGGTTATAGCGCCATTACTCGCTTTCTGAAAAGAGAAGAAGGGAAGGGAAGGAGAGGAAAAGGACTTGGGAAAAGGAAATGCGGAATTCCTTTCCTCATTAGTATTTGTATCGTCAACTTTTATGAAAACTATATAAATCATTTTTCCTTGGTCAGAGGTATTGTTACGACATTTGAATAAGATTGTCTTATCATTTGTTATTCAAAATTTAATGTTATAATGATCAACATAGCTTTGGATTATCCAATATAAATCGGTAACACTGTCCTGCAACCGATGATTTTTCTAATCCGAAAACTAAAAGTTACGAAAAAGCACTGATGCCTTCATTAAGTTCCACTTTCACGCGACGTTCAATGGTTAAACAAGTAAACAAGTTATTAAAATGAAATCACGTTCCCGAAAGCAGTCAACAATGTATCTTAAATCGGATCAAGCGTGCGCCATATTTTTCTAAACATTCCGACGCGTTCCGCCCAATATCTATCAATTACGTTTTTCTACAATAGTAGCCTGGGATAAATCCTAATTCGACCGACACGTGTTTGTTGAAAAATTATATTCTGCCTAATATCAGTAGTCAGTAGTCATTAGGAAACCTGTTACTATATTACCACATATGTATCCTTCTTTCATGAATTTGTTTTACGAACATGATCTAACACAACCTTTTTCTCTGACAAAACTATATTCTGATAAAATTGGATCATTGCCTAGACCAACTATTGAAACTAAAGAACAAAACAATTGGCCACGTGTCTGGAATAATATTAACTTAAAGAACCTGAACTCAAATGAAAAATCTATTCTTTATTTACTTTATAATAGGAAAATTGATCACAGAGCTCATTTGTATCGCATAGGTATTGCTGACAACCCTTATTGCTTATCATGCGGATTCCTCGAAGATCTTGAGCATATATTTTGTAAACGTTTTTCGGTCAATCAGTCATGGAACTATTTTATTAGACATTTACTAAACAGATTTGATCCTTGTTTAATGCGCTTCTTAACCTTTTCCAGTTTGATAGCTCCAACCTTAGAAGAGTTTAGCAGGGATGACAAAATTATGATTCTAAGAAAATTTGTTCAGTTTAGTCAATATATTTTGGAAACAGAACGACATATGATCTCCTTGCCTAGCTTCAAATTCTTCTTAGAAATAAATGCCTGTAATTAGTTTAGAATAGCTTAGCTTGTAAGACATGTTTATATGTTAGGAAGACAGAATATAGATTTTATAAAAAAACAGACTAATTTTGACACATTTGACTGATGCAATTTTTCATTCGTTCATTTATTGTATGTACTGTATGTATCTACAATCACACTCCTGTCTGGCAGTGGTCTGGCAGTGGTATTATGTATAAAATCTACCTGTAACCATTTTTTTATGACTGCAAAAAGTTCGAAGGTGATAGCTTTACCGTATACTCATTAGCCCATTTCAAGATCGCATGCTTCCGAAGATTTTGCTTACAATAAGCCCCGCTCCGGTACAGTATCGATGCTGATAATGTACTGAAACTTTCTATAAAACAGTAGCGCAAAATTTGATTGACGCGTATTAATGATTTAAAAAAAAATATTTACTATAGAATTACCACTAAAATTAAGGAACGAGCTCACCAAATTAGTATCCAGAAAAGAACGGCACGGCTTAACAGGGTTTAACCAATGGGAATCTTTTCTTTCCATGCTGATTTCACGGTCTAAATCACTAACACTGCCACAACATGGTTACTGAATACGTAAAAACTGAACTGGACTATACATTTGGAAATAATTCAAACGAAAATTCTTCCGGATGGCGTAGCGCCACCAGCCAAAACGCTGACAGAAGATTATCGCAAAAAATCCCGACAATAGAAAACAAACACGTTTAATCGCGGCCAAGGCACACTTCGATCGCATCTCAAAATTTTGCTGACGACCATCCTGTCCTAAATTTATCAAATCTAACGTTCTCTCTAAGATCTCTGAGCTACCCTGATAATCTCTAATCATATCTTCTCTGAGGTTCTTAGAACTTCTCTAAAGTTTCCACAGCTTTATGATCTGCTCTGAAGTTTTCGTGGCTTACCTGAAGCTCTCTGGATATTCTTGAAGTTTCAATAACTTATTGAAAGTTTCTGTGGTTTTCCTGATGCTGATGGAACCACCTTAAAGTTCTCTAAGCTTGCCTGAAGTTCCCGAGATTTTACAGAAGTTTTCTTACTATCCCGCAGTATGTTCATGATCTTTCTTCAAAATCCTCGGAAGTTCCTTTCATTCCTCAGAACCTTTTCAAATTTTGAAGATCACCCTGAACTTCTTTTATTTTCCTGGAGTTCTCACTACACTTCTGATTATGTTCGTAGAATGTCCCTGAAATTAATAAAACTGCCCTAAAGACCACTAAATTTCGCGACGTTTTCTGTTATTTTTTTCTGAGAAGGGGAAATGGCTTTAATGTTGGCTTATGGATCTAATCCCATCGCTAAAAATCGCTAAAAATCTGCTATTTATCAATTTTATCTAGATGAACGCGTCATTGGGACGGTACTAATGGATATTTTTGGTCGCTATTGAAAATTTAGTCGATTGCTGAATTTATGTTTGGGCCCAAATTAGGGGCATTTAGGCCGACATTACATCCATTTCCCCCAGTTTCCGACATTTTTATTGTTCTCTCAACTTACTAATGCTCTCCAGACTGTCGTTAATTTATGGAACTTCTTTAAGGTTTTCGTTATTTTCCTGAATGGAACTGCCCTTAAGTACTCAAACTTAACCTAAAATTATCCGAACCTCGCTGTAGTTCTCGGAATATACCTGAAGTGCCCATGATTTTCCTGATCATCATGAAACTGCCCTGATTTGTCAGAACTGCTCAAATTCTCGAAATTTAACTGTAGTCTATGAAATTTCCCTGAAATTATCGGAGCGTTGTTCCGAGCGTTCTAGACGTTCTTGATGTTTCCACATCCATTTCTTGGAATTCCCATGAAATTCGCAGTTCTTAATGGAACTAATATAAAGTTTTTTAAATTTTCCATAAGTTCTTGGAACTTCATTTATGTTCCCGCAATTTAACTGACGTTCATGGGATCTTAACTTCTTTTAAGTTGTTTTGGACTTAGCGCACCAATCGGTGATCGACATTGAAATTGAGAGAATAGCGCATGTAATGTAGAAAGCGTTAATAGGTGCTTTGTAACAAATCACTAGAGCATCCTTGGTAACAGTGAAATGTGGCCATGATCCTTATGGGACAGAAAATGGAATCGCCAACTAGTGTTTTCGATCATCGAACCACTTCTTGTAGTTTGTGTTGAGATAACAAACAATCACAGCAACCAGCTGAAACCTTAACCTATCCAAGTAGCCTGTAAAGAACGATTAATAAAAATTTATTCATTCCACTGTTACCATCCTTAGTGATTCTTTTTCACGCTCTGCTAACAGGTTATGGGCCCTTAGCAACGTGTAAGTTTTTTCCCTGTAGAAGCTTCTAGAAGTTAAAGACCGAAGCCAAACCTGCGATAGGATGGATCTGAAGATTTCTACGAAGCTGAACAACGCAAATTATGAAGCATGGAAGCTTCGCACCGAAGCGCTGCTGATCCGGTAAGGTTTGTGGACCTACATCAAGAACAACCCACCGGCAGCTGGAGAAGGTCATGCGGCTGCGGGTGCCTCGGCGGCGTGGGTGGAAGGCGATGAAAAGGCCCGTGCAACGATTCTGCTACTGCTGGTGGACAATCAAGATGGCGAAGGAAGCGTAGGCGGCGTTGGCCATGCATCATCAATCGGCAACGTTGTCCACTAGGGTTTCGTTACTACAACGGATGTACGAAATCCGGTACACGGAAGGTGAGGATATGGACGATTACCTCACGAAGATGGAATACCTGTACACGAAGCTGTGCAGCTCAGGAAAGGACCTGGGAGAGGATACCATGGTGGCTTTTATCTTACGAGGATTGTCGAAATCATTCAACCCATTGACGACTGCCCTCGAAACACGTACGGATGATGTCTTGACGCTGAACCTGATCCGGGTAAGCAAGCAAAGTCGTAACGCAACCGGAGGGACGGCATTGAAAGCGGCGGGACGAAAGCCGAGTGTGTGTCATTTCTGCAAGAAGCCTTGCCACAAACAACGGGACTGCAAGCAGCTACAGAGAGAGCAAGCTCGAGAGCAATTCGGATCGAAGAAACAGAATGCGAAGCCCGCGCGGGATGATGACTACAGCAACATGTACCATCGGAACTGGCGACACGGCGAACGACTGGATCATCGATTCCGGCGCAAGTTCGCACATGACTTCCAACAGGGATTTCTTCGAGGAGTTAGAATCGGCCACAGGCGAAGTGGAGTTGGCTCACAGGCGTGTAGTAGCGGTCGCTGGTACTGGAACTGGTGTGATCGAATGTGTGGACGGTTCTGGAAGCATCAATAAAATTCGTCTCAACCACGTTTTGTTTGTGCCAAAGCTGTCGACGAGTCTTTTGTCAGTACTTACTATGACCACTCGAAAGGTGAAGGTTGAATTCGATGACGTTAAGTGCAAAATCATCGTCGATGGGAAGGAAATTGCATCTGCGACGAAATGCAGAGGATTATACCGGCTGAATAAGCAAGAACAAGCAGTCACCGCGAGGGTAACTGCATCTCACAAGCGAGATTGCCAGCACACCTGGCACCAACGGTTTGGACACCGGGAAGCTGATGCGTTGAATGTTCTGCTGAAAAAGAAGCTTGTTACCGGTATGAAAGTTGCAGATTGCGGAATACGTGAAGGTTGCAAATGCTGTGTGATCGGAAAGCAGGCTCGAACTCTCTTCCCCAAGACCTCTGCACCATTAGACCTCATCCACTCGGACGTGTATGGACCACTGGAGACACCCTCGGTGAGTGGATATCGTTATTTTGTATCTTTAGTAGACGATTATAGTCGCTACTGTACGGTTTTCTTTATCAAGCAGAAATCCGAGGTCGCAGAATGCATAGTGGAATACTGTAATTATGTCCACACGCAGTTCGGGAAGTACCCCAAGCGCATCAGGTCTGATCGGGTAGGGGAGTATTCGAGCGAAGTACTGCTGGAGTTCTACCATAAAAAATGGAATCCACCCCGAGTTTAGTGCCAGATATTCGCCACAGCAGAACGGAGTGGTGGAGAGACGAAATCGATAGATCATTGAAATGTGTCGGTGCATGCTAATGGACGCCAGGATGGCTACACGATTTTGGGCTGAAGCAACCGCTATGGCCGTGTACCTACAGAACCACCTACCTCCTCGCGCTGTGGAGATCACACCATACGAGCTTTGGTGGGGACGTAAACCGAACGTTTCACATCTGAAAGTGTTTGGGTGCAGAGCATTTGTCTATGTGCCGAAGGAAAAGCGAAGCAAACTCCAGGGTAAGTCAAAGGAAATGACGTTCGTGGGCTATTCCAGTAACTACAAGGCCTACAGATTCATTGATATAGCCACTAACAAGCTGATCATCAGTCGAGACGTTCGTTTATTTGAGGAGGAGTTGGTTACCGATGTTCCTAATCTGGAGGAGAAGTTGTACGAGGAAATTCTACAGCCAGTACCTCGTATGGTTGAAGCAAATCAAGAAGTTCCGGATCCAAACGATCCAGAGATTGACGAAGAAAATGACGATGAAAGGTCGGACGTAATCGACACGGACTTCGATTGTTGTGACGAGTCCCTTCATGAAGATTTGGATGAAACCATCGTACAAAGATCAGATCGGTCCAACAAAGGTGTCGACCCACAGCGGTACCATGAAGCAAGCAACATGGCAGCAGCTACTGAACCGAGGACGTACGAAGAAGCAGTAAGCGGACAAGAGAGCAAATCGTGAATAGCTGCGATGGAAGAAGAGATCCAGTCCCTTCAACATAACTCGACATGGACAGTTGAGGCCTTTCCAGATGGAGGAAAGGCGGTTGGCTGCAAATGGCTGTATAAGCTGAAATTGGACGAGCATGAAAACGTGACACGCTACAAGGCGAGACTGGTCGCACAAGGTTTTAGTCAGAAGTTCGGCACTGACCAGGTGTTCGCTCCAGTGGCAAAACAGGTAAAATTTCGTTCTTTGCTAACCATTGCCACCCGTCGTCAACTTCTAGTGAAACACGTCGATGTCAAGACGGCCTACCTGTATGGGACGCTTACCGAGGCCGTATACATGCGTCAACCGAAAGGATACCGGACTGGAAATCCCGCAGAAGTTTGCCATTTGAAGGAAAGCCTCTACGGTCTGAAGCAATCCGGTCGAATTTGGAACCAGACGATTGACGATTGCTTCAAGAAGCTGGGATTTCTACAATCAACTGCTGATGCGTGCCTATACGTAAGGATCAAGGGTGAGAAGCAAGCGTTCATCCTTCTGTACTTCGAAGATCTGCTCATCGTGTGTGAGACCGAGGTTACGAAGCGATCCTGAAAGCATTATCGAGGAAGTTCAAAACTGTGAAAATCCGCCGATATTAGCTATGGGCAAATCACCCACGGCGCAGCTAATTATTGTTCAACTTACCCGTGCAGCAGCTGAATCCAAAAATGACCTTTCACCAACTGACAGGAAATGTGTAAGAAAAGTCATGACCTACCAAGTTATTATCCATCTCATATCTTCCCTCTCCTTTGGTATAAAAGTTATAAAAAGTATTTTTAAACAATAATTAATGATGATCAATTACTGAATCTTGATCCATCGCTTCCTGTTACCTCAATCCCAGGTCCCGCAGCATAGCCTTCACCCGGTGCTTGATGATCGGTATGCCGTCCGCCGAGTGCAACTCGCGTCCTGTAATGATGAACAGTTCTTTGAACTGCTGCGTCCGGTGATTCAGTTTTCTGGCGTGCTCTGTTAGGAAAATCTCTAAAAACTGCAGCGCATCCTCCGAGTGTAGATAGTGCAAATCCAACAAGTCCACATTGTTCAGCGTCAGCTTGTGCACCTCCATGATGGCATTCGAGGCCTTACTGCTGTACATATCGATATTGGTTCGATGAAGCCGGGCAACCTGGACATAGTACTCGACCACCCCGGCCATGCCCCGCTGAATGGCATTCCGTGCCTTTTCGTGGCATTCGTTTTTCAGTTCCTGGTGGTCCTGGGACATATTGCGGCATTCTTCGGCCGTTTTCAGGTGAAGATTGATGTCGTCTTTGCTGGATGACGATACCTGCTCGACCGTTGGAGGCGGCGACGTTGAGGACGAAGGAAGTGGTTTCTGTTTTTCGGCTTCTGCTCGCTTCATAAGGGCTTCCCGTGCGCGGGCGATTTGGTTTCTCAGCTCTTCCGGAATGGAATTGTTTAGGAAGGTTATAGTGTCGCTGAATTTGTGGGCATGTAGGATTTCTGCCAGGACTTTCTCGTCAATGATAGGCTAGCTTTTGATGAGTCATATGCGAGGCCAGATCTTGCGGAGCTTGCTTAGCCCAGCCGTTGATTTCGCTTCGGCACGCCGTTAGGGCGTACTCCATTTACATAATGTCGTTCAGGTTGGAGGAATCCTCGATGGTCATTTTGAACAAAACGGGATACTTTTCCTTCGCTTCCATTTGCTGTGCCAATCGAGAATCTTTTTTCATAGAATCTTGTTTTCCCCCTGCAGCTGTACATGGAATCCAAGAACGACAAATACAACTGTTCTGCCATTTCGGTGCCTTGAAAACCTTTGTTCGTTCATTGGTTAGTTCGACTAAGGAGATGGCACCCGAGCCATGCTTATCCTTGAAAACGGCGTGTAGCTGGCCTATGAGATTAATTCCCAACGTCACTTCCAGCACTTAGGGATCGTTTTGCAAATCTTCCGCTTTGTCTTTTCTTTTCGTTGTGTTCCAGGGTGATTTCGAGCTGACGGTAGATCGATCGATTTCGTAAACCCCTCCACCACCACCACTACCGGAGGGATCACCGGAAGGCACTTGCGATAAATACCATTGTTTCATTGCAATCACATTCAAACGCGAGTAGGCTGCCAACCGCACCGGCTTCCAAATTATCTAGTTTTGCTCTTCTAGAAACAGATTTGCTGTCCAATCACCGTGCCATTGCAGTTCTCGAACAAATCCCACAGATACTGGACCGGAATCTGGGGATAGAGGATGCAAATTTCCGAGAAGCTAGTGTTTTCATTTTTGCATCCTCGTCTGTGCCTGACCAGAGCAATCCGTTTCTTTTCCGATTTCTTCTTTTTGCTGGGCTTGACTGGCGTCACACCTGTGAAAATCCGTCCTCACTCGTCTTCTCAGAACGGCCGTCCCGGTCGCGTTCTCTCCTGTGGCTTTGCCACGGTGAGGAGACGATTTTTACAAATCCGTCCTCACTCGCATTCAGAACGGCCGTCCCGGTCGCGTTCTTATCCTGTGGCCGTGCCACCGCGAGGAGACGATTTTTCGCAAATCCGTCCTCACTCGTTTTCTTAGAACGACCGTCCCGGTCGCGTTCAAATTTCCAATTTTCCTTGCAAGTGGATGATTTGCCCTTTATTACCTATCGGTGGTCTCCAAGATTCCAGGTTCGTCTCCTGGCAGGATCGCCAGAAATGTAAAAATCCGCCGATATTAGTTATGGGCAAATCACCCACGGCGCAGCTAATTATTGTTCAACATACCCGTGCAGCAGCTGAATCCAAAAATGACCTTTCACCAACTGACAGGAAATGTGTAAGAAAAGTCATGACCTACCAAGTTATTATCCATCTCATAAAAACCACTTCTCTTGGCGATGTGCGGCAGTACCTGGGCATACAGGTGGAGCGGGAAAAGGATGGAAGGTTTCTGCTCAACCAACAGTGCTACATCCAGCGGCTGGCGTCGCAATTCGGACTCGAAACGGCAAAGCCATCACTTATCCCCATGGACCCCGGCTATCTTCAAGCAAAGGTGGAGGAGTCCAGCAAGCTACCAAACATTACTTCGTACTCCAGTTTGGTTGGTGGTTTGCTCTACATAGCGATCAATACGAGGCCAGATGTAGCGATCATGCAGCAGATTGGACTGAAGCAAAGCGCACTATGCGGTATCTCCTAGCGACAAAGCATTTTCGATTGCATTTGAGCGGCAAGAATGTTGACCTGAAGGCTTACCCGAATGCAGATTGGGCAGGCGATCATCGGAACCTTAAATCCAATAGCGGTTTTATGATTATGTTCGTTGAAGGTGCGATCAGATGGGCGGCAAGGAAGCAAACCTGCGTTGCCCTATCTTCAACCGAGGCTGAGTTTATAGCTGCTGCAGAGGCATGTCAAGAACCTCTCTGGATTCGAAAGCTGATGAAGAATTTCCACGAGCCGGAAACTTAAATCCCGCTACTCGAGGACAACCAGAGTGCCATCCGACAGTTGGAGTCGAAGAAACTGAAACGCCGGTCCAAACACGTTGACACCGAGTCGCAGTTCACCAAGGATCTTGTTCAAACAGACATGCTGTTCGTAATCTACTGTCCAACGGAGCATATGGTTGCGGACATGCTCATCAAAAACATTGAGCAACTTCAAGATATCAAAACATCGAACATCGGCTGGTGTGCTAGCTGTGAAGTTCGAGGAGGAGTGTTGAGATAACGAACAATCACAGCAACCAGCTGAAACCTAAACCTATCAAAGTAGCCTGTAAAGAACGATTAATAAAAATTTATTCATTCCACTGTTACAATCCTTAGCGATCAGTTGTTTCTTTTTCACGCTCTGCTAACACAATATTTGAAGCAGGGTCCCACTAGTGTGGTCTTGAAACTTAGGGTTCTTGGAATTAAGGATAGCAAACACGGTTTTAGAATTTGATGACATTTAAAATACACATGTTATACTTTCTCAGAACTATTCAAAAAACCTTTTCCCTGAAATTCATTGAACTATCTTCAATTTTGATCATGAACAAAATTTTCTTAATGTTTTCAAAAATCTCACGGACGTCTTTCAAAATATCTTAACTAAAATCAGGCTTAAAAGTTAATAAACGCAGGCTTCTCAAGTAACAATTCAAGCTGAACAGTAAGAACAGAAGCTGATTACTGGTTGATTTGAGGTGTCCAAAGCTGATTAACATAATGTATAAAGCAAATTGTATCCGCATAAAACAGCCTTAATAAGTTAGCTGAACTAAGGACTGAACAAGACTTATTTAAGCTTAACACTACTCCACAAATCAGCAATGAACTACACATATTTTGATAGCCTAATAGAAGAATAGGAATGTATTGCACAATTTTGTTAAATGTCGTCAGTGTCACGCGTTGCATTTCACAGTGACATTTGACTATGAATAAAAGAAAAACTAAAAGTGTTGTGAGATAAAGGTTGAACACAAAAAAATCCGGACACAAAAATATTTTTTTCCTTGACTTCTTTTTCGTCGATCTTGTTTTCCGTGCTGATCACCAATGCTACCGATACCAGGGAGGCAGCTCCAACATCTGAACCCTACCCCAATCGCCCCATCAACTCATGAACCGGGGACCAACGGCTTTACTTCCCTTCCGAAGGAAGACGTGATCAGAGATGTTATGCCTCAGAACATCCCTTCGACGCCGAGTGGGATTGAACCCACGCCTGCTGCGGTGATAGATAATCACGCCCACCACTACACCACCGGCGATGCTAACACGAAAATCTTGTTGGGGTTTAAAAATGCGTTTTATTTTCCATAGTTCAATGTAACAGCTATACATTAGTAGGTATTATGTTTACATTGTTTCAGTCTTCCTTCCTTCCTTGAACATTTCTTCATACACTCTTGCGGTCAACCGAGGTATAAAATTCATGTCTAGGAATTTTATCGAAAACTGCCAGGACCGGATAGACCGGGATTTTTGCTTCAAGCGTACAGGATCGAATCACGACGTGCTTGATCCAGTGAAGCCATGATGTAAACAGAAGAACTTATCCTGACAATCAATGCCTACTGTGATTCTATATACTCTTAGCTTGATTCAGTGAAATTTTTAAAAAAATCGCTCAATAAATGCCTGAATGGTAGCGTTTTTAATGTATGTATGTATTTACAACAGACTTAGGTAGATGATTTACGATTATGGTAATCTGAACCCACCTCGCTTTTCATCAGTACATGATGAGATAACATCGCTTTTCTTCTGAGTCACCCACGAATCATTTCATCAGTATCAGGCCTACTAAATTTTTTTTTCTTCCTTTATTTAGGAGATTTTTAGCCGTAGGCTAGTTCCTACTAAATGAATATGTATTTTATGAACTCTCGCGGTGAAAAACAAGTATAACAATGTAAAAGAAACACCACCATCCAAACAGCTTTCAAGTTCCAGTACAGCCAGAAAACAGCAAGGAAGAAGTAGCCCTTTATCCGAAATAATTTACTCCGAAGAACTCTCATTACCAGTTATTAGATTCTCATCGTCTCGTGGAACCCATCAGCGGTGACTTCCGCCCGCACAGTTGATTTAGATCTTCGTTCACCCGGCAACGAAAATGTGATTTTCCATTCTAGAATTGGTTTCCAAAGCCATCGGGCCCCGTAGCACTAGCACATGTCATTTCCCAATTGCATCCATCGTCATCATCCTCGAATGTGCCTCCGACTGCCGCACCGATTTCAAATCAGCCAAATTCAATCAATCAATTTTGCAAAAACTCACAAATTGACATAGTTGAATCGTTGATCATTTTACATAAAATACAACGTAATATTGCTAAAACTCTCTGCTCGGCAGCCGTGTTGGGGTTAGTGGGCCGGCTCGGTTGGTTGGTGCGGGGAGTTCAGATCGAAACGGATGTTTTACTAATAGTTTGTTTTGATGCCTTTCCTCGTGCTGCCGATGGGGAACGCCATCGTTCCAGCAGGTAGGCTCATCTGCTGCTGTTTTTCGTAAACGGTAAGGTCGCTCAGCCAGCCTCTATAGGATGTGTAGTGTATGCAAGTGGAGTGAGCGATGATGATGATGAAGGTTAGTCCTAATGGAGAAGAGAAATAAATTTGTGATTTGATTTTGGCCTCGGTGACTATACCATGTGTGTGTGTGTACGATTCCCGTCTCTCGATTTGTTTCGAGGCTCATGATGAAGATAGGAAAAGTGCCTTTTTCCCGGCAACCATCGCCGACCAGAGTTAGTTTTAGGAGAGGGTCAATGAGGGCAGAAATCATCAACCGTTGCCTTTCGACTCTGCTGCTGTTGACTACTATTACGAGGGAGTAATCGTGCACTCGCCTATCTTTCGGGTGTGTAAATGTTGTTCGGAGTGGGAGGCAGGCGGTTCGTCCTTTGGGAAGATACCGAATATGAATTTGCAAATTTTTGTTTTCGTTCCATTTCCAACGAAAACGCGAAACAGATCATTCGATGTACCATCAATGACCGGGCGTGATTGCCAACTAATACATGATGCATATGGAATCGATTGTATTTCTATATGATGTTCAATATTGAAAATTTAAATAGAAAATTTGATAAATCGAATTGAACGATGTGTGGCGGCAAGCGGAGTTAACAAATTTGCAATCGAACGGGATATGTGTGTGTGTTTGATTTGCGTCTAAGAGATGCTGGTTTGATGCCGTTTGGCAAATTGAAATAGCAATTGGCTTCGAATGTTGTCTATTTACATATCGGGACGTAATTTCCTCTTGTTCCAACGGTGAAACTCAATTCGGGACTTGTCGGATGTGCAAATTGCCAATTATTGAGTCATTTACAAGAGACTTCCATCGATTCAACAGAATAGATGTACTGTTTCCTGATTCAGGAAAAGCCACATTTTATGCCTAATTGTAGATTTTTTGTAACTTTGGTAAACTCGATGCAAAATCCAGCTAATGAAAAGCCTTGAGCCAACGCCTTTTTTCTCACATTCCCGGACGTCTCCACCCCGAAAAACACAAACCGCTGTGAAGTGCTTCGTTGCGAAAAGCAATGCGAATACCGATGCACCAACTGCAGGAGCGTCGCGACGTTCGTTCAGTAGGTGGGCCACGGGTGGATGGTGGATGGAGGGTTGCAAGAAAAATGAGTGTTTGACGACTAGCTCCTGGTCCTGCTTCTACTGGCTTGCTTGCCAGGCTTCGGTTTGGCTGCATTTACGCATATCCGTTTCCTTTTCATCGTCGTCATCCACACACTGACTCGCTTTGAAACGAACAGAAAACACACAGAGATGCATTTCCACCCTCTCTGCGATTGCTCGAAACTATTGCTGGCCGGGCCACCTACCTATCTACCTACCTATCTACCTACCTATCTACCCACTGCTTGCTGATGGTAGGATTTCGCATTGGAAAAACATCAAACTCTTCGGGCGCTGCTGGGTGGTGGTTTTTGTGTGTGCATTCGTACAAAAGGAAAGCGTCCTGGAACGGCTTGCGATGTGCGGCTGTATGTTGGTAGCTAGGTAGGTGCTTTCTCGCTGCAGTTCGGCATCTGTGCCACGCCGCCGTGCGTTGTTTGAGGAATGCAAGTGGGCTTCTGCTGTGTACTACTCAGGCCCACCCGAAAAACTCCCCATACCATTTGCTTGAGCATGGAACTGTGTGCATGTGTGCGGGCGCGTTTGTGTTTCCTCTCGTGTGTGTTGGACGGAGGGGCGGGGAAGCTGGAGCGTGATGCTGTGAAATTAAACAAGCGAAACTATTCTCCGATAACATGCATCTGTCTTTTGCAATCAAAAGAATTTTACGCTTGCAGCGTGCGCCAGGGACTTCTCCCAACATCACTCCCGGCCCAGGAGTGCATCGGTTGTGAAAATACTTGAATCCCCGGATTTTTTTTTTGACGGACGAGGTCTTTGAAGCTTTTCCAGGCTGCAGTGGAGATGAAATTCTTCAATCAAAAAGTGGACGTGCAACGCATCTTTTCTATGGATGGACGTGCCTAATCAAATTGACGATATGTATGCTTGAGAGCTCTCTGGCCTTGCTGGTAGTGTGGGATGTGCAGACTGCGTTGCCAATGGTTCAATTGAATGCATGGGATTTCAATCATTCCGTGAGAGGATTGTCTTTGTTTTTCAGAATTCTTTTTTTTTTTCTCATATCAATGCCTATTTGCATGTTCTCATTCCAACATGTTTTATGACACAATGCAGATGGAAGTGGATCACGGTTTGGTAGTTTTCATCGAACGCGTCACTGTTATGTCTAAATGATTGTTCGTAAACATCGTGTTCAGCAATGAAGGAGGTTTACAATATAAAAAATAAGTTCTAGAGTGTAAACTGAATCAACACTGAAGTTTATATAGAAATCTCTATGGGACTTGTTAACCTCGTACTAGACTAAAGGGGATTTTTGACGCAGTACTACTATACTGGGGGTCACATTAAGAAATCGAAAATGAAGCATGCAACGAAAAAAGGAGGTGTTTTCAAATGTCTATTTCTCCAAAGCATTAAGGTGATATACGTCATGCAATATGCCAATCTACGGGAAAGTTATCCAGCATTTTTTTTGGCACATAGTACAAATAGTGAAAATAGTTAAACAACTAAGAAATTTAACCAAAATTGAAAGCTTCAAATTTCCCCATACATTTGCTTAGACCACAAGATGTATGTCCTGACAGAGACATCAAATAGTTGGTAACAACCGAAACAAGCCGAAGCCACATTTCCATTCGAACTTTGCACGTGCTCGTATCAAAAGATGAACTAGTCTACGGCTAAAAATCTCTATCATAAAGATTTAAAAAAGTAAGAGGTTGTTCGAAGACACGACCGTAGATTTGACGTAGGATCAATGCTCGGTACCAATATTTGGAGACTGTGTTAGGGAAACCACTTTTTCCCATCTTGGAAACGCCTTGTTTTCTGATGACAAAATTAATCATTTTCGTATGAAAAACACACGGAATTTTTGGTTCATAATAAAAAAAACGAAAATTTATTGGAGGAATTTCTTGCAATCGCGTTACTTTTTATGCCTTGTTGATATTGACAAGAATCGGCTTTGTCCACCAAAGATGATCTTGAATCAAGGAAAAATTGAGTTATTTAGTCTTCATCTATGTGGTGCCTAATCTTCTATTCGTTGTTCTCTAGTTTGAAGTGGTTAAGACTAGGGTTCTGATGCATGGTCATTATCGGTGTCATTCCTTAATTTTGTTGCTGAGGAATCCAATTGTGACTGACAAAGGGTGTAATTTGATTATTTATTTTGTTAGTTTTTTATTCATACAGAATTCATATTTATGCAATTTACTCATTTAATCAAATTGCATGATGTTACGTTTTTTACAATTAAATCGTAAATGTGTTCCCCGCCAAGGAATGTCCTCTCAATAAACAAAGAGTTCCCAATACGTTCAGCCAATTAATTCCATTTGACCCGAATACGCTACCTGTTCGTTAAAGTCCGGGGTACGAATCCGAACCATGCTCTCTTATAAAAGAGTAACAGAAAATAGATTTAAGCAAGAAAGTATATTGAAATTGCATGATAAGGAAAGAGATGTAGCATTGAATGATTTTAAGAGAAAGATGATGAGAATTGTCGTTTGAAAGGTCGTTGAATTACTTCGGTAATTTGACGTACTTCCGGCCACGATGACCGTTCAATCCATACCTATCTGAGGGTTTCTGGAACTTCTACTCGTTAACTTTGACTTGAACCGTGGAAGAGGCGAGAGTGCGAGTACTTGATACTTAAGTGTACTTAGTGTCGCGGTGAGTTTTTCGTGGTATGTGAAGTCTAAAATGTGAGAAGTCTAAAAAAGACTGAATTTAATGTTACATTTCTCGTTCCTTTCCGTTAGCCTGTAGAGTTCAAACATTAGGTTAGAAGTTACGTGCGGTCAACTTTTTGTATGTGCAAAGTGTATAGAAAGGTAAGGTGAATAAAGTCTTTTGTGTGGAGATTTTACTTAAATGTGTCGAACAGCCGGCTTTTTGTGCAGGATCGTTTTGTGCAGATTGGAGATTGCACCGCATCGCTTCTAGCGATACATGGCTTTGCTCGGCACACCGCACTCATGATAAAATTTCGCGCTCTCTAGACCCCACGCTTCAGTGTCAAGGTTCCCGGTTTGTGAAGAATCCGGCAGGGAGACACCGTTAACCTATCCTCCGACAGAGTGTTGGCCAAATCCGCCAGCATACACCACGTGAACTAACGTGCTTCCGTTCATAACCGACAATCCTCTCGCCGACATCTGCGCCGCCGGCAATCGATGCTAGTATCAGTACCAATTCGAGGATTCGATTGGGAATTTCCACACCATACCAGTCCGGGGTGCAATGCGCAACACCAACACTGATCAATAGAGTGCTTCTTTGTCGACCTCACTCCGACAAAGGGATGCTTCTGTGCCGATACGGATAAAGCAGCGACGACATCGATGGTACCGTGAGTAAACAAAATGCATGAAAATCTCCACACACACAAACACATGAGCTCGAAGAAAAGTGAAAGGATAGGCTAGCAATCGCTAGAACCAGATCAGAAAACCACACACACGATTAGGGAGAGCTAGCAAACAAATAAACATATGGAAAGGAACAAGCTATGAACAAACCTAGGTTAGGAACTGTAATAAAATATACAACGATTTCCGTTATTTTCCCTTGAAATAAATGTTGTTTTTTCGTAAAATTTAAGCTTTCGATGTAATGTTATTTTGGTTGACTAGGTTTTTCACATTTGGCGTCGTTCTATTTTTGCATTAGTTGTTGTGGTATTTTTTGTTAGCAGAATTTACTCCAGGTTGGACTGCCTGGGAAAACAGTCTCCGTACTCACGTGTCACGATCGGTGGAGGAAATCTGAAAGGGGAAGTTCCTCCAGTGATGATAAATGTGAGTGGGGTTTGTTGTGTTTCGGTAGAACGGCGGCTAGCACCAACTTTCGCTTAAGACTATTTGAAGCAGCCTCTATCTGCGAGGATCTCAATCCCTCGTGGGATTTCAGTCTACTGAATCGCCCTCAAACTCACTTTCGGTCTCTTCTACACATAAACCCGCCCTGAGGTTGGGTTTCTTGCTGGGCAAATCAAACCGTGACGAGTGGTCCTCTTCGGAGGTGGCGCTTAAGCTCCTCTTTTGAGACAGGAAGTGTATTCAGTGGTTGAAATATCGCAGGTTACGAGGCTTCCGTTACAAGGGGTCACGTCTTTGGAGGATATTCCAACACTCCGAATGGTATAAATGGCGGGAACTTTCAATTAGAGTCGGATCCTTGTGATAAATGCAAGAATGACAAGTGTAAAAAAAAATCGAATACTTCATCATTTCTCAATAGTGATGGAGTAATACGTCATGCACTAAACTAAGGACACGAGATATACTACAATAGATCAAATTACTGGTCGCAGTGGTATTACGTCCCGAACAGAAAAAAACTCTTAAACAACAATAATTTATGGTCCTTTTGAAAAGAACCGTTTTGTCGTGATGCTGAGATATTAAGGTGTTTAACACGGATGAGGATGGCGAGCTGAGTGTTGTTTTGAACGAGGGTGACTCGCTTGGCATAGATGGTCCACAACAGCTCACGACGAGCAACTGCATCTGATCAGTAGCGTTGCGGCTTCTTTCTCCTTCTTCGGTGAATCGAGGGCCTTTTGATGTCAGCTTTGATAGCTAGCTGCATGCGGGGAGCCTTTCGTTGTGTACAGGAGAAAAATGTACACTGCCACGCGCCGAAAGCACTGCTGCTGCTGATGCGAGACCGGATGGAATACGATTTCGAAATCTGTGTTAGGGCAAACGCTTTTTGCAGGCAATCGGTGATCAGTTTGATCACCATTGCAACAGTTGGACATTTGTATTATTTTCAATAGTGACCTATTGAAAATTGATCAAGCGTTCATTTTAGCAGATTTGTAGAATTTTTTTCAATCGATTGGCTTGTTCAGAATTAAAATCCATCCGCTATTGACAGAGTTATAAGTGGACAAAACCTGACCACGTTTCGTAACGCGGTAAATTTTGGTTTTTTTTAAATTGCACCCCTAATATGTTGCCAAAAAAAGTAATCCTACGTAAAAAAAATATGTTTGTATCAATCATTACGCAGCAGCTCAACACAGACGATTTACGGAACGAAGGAAAAGCTCCCCGCAAGCAGATTGCTACCAAGCCAATAAGCAACGCCGCCACTGTTCGGGTACAGTTTCTCTTTGTGCGATACGCTGCTGTGGGCCATTTTCACCGAAGAACATCAAACTCGCTCACCGTATCCGTGGATAAAGCGCCTACAGATCTCAGAATTACCCACTGACGATAAAGAAAAACACGGTACTGTGCACCAAACCCGCCGCTACCAGCAGAATACGAACTTGTGGGTAACCTACGCTAATAGCCTGCTACAAATGTTACTAGACCAAACGGCGTTTGGCAAGCACAGGACTGCAACGTCTATCATCTGCGAACAACTCGAGTGAAGTCAAATTTCTCTGGAACCCTGGTGCAATTTTACAGCTTCTAAAAATTAGAAATACTCAGAGGGAGAGATGGGCGGAGAGAATGTTTTGAGCCAAATGAACTGTCAAAATCTGAGCCAATCGGACATTCCACTCCGAATTTTTTTCGAGGATTTCTTATTCTTACTACATAACATTTGAGAGTATTGCAATCGAATAGAAATTCAATCACCTTTATATTCTCAAATTCAACTAGTTTTTGGAATCAAAAAACAATATTCTAACTCTGTTGATTAATTGATCTTAGTTGATTAATTAATGGCACAAAGAAATGTGCAAAATATTGCGATGCAATCAATTATTATTTTACACGTTAGTAGAAACAAAAATGAAAGCCATGTGAAATGATAGCTTCTAGCAAGTGTTGCAAGATAATTTAGATACAAATCCCTGCTGCCGAATTGTATTTTGTTTTCTCCGCCCATCTCTCCCTCTGAGTATTTCTACTAAAAATAAGCTTGCTACAAGTTGAGCTGCGCTACAGTAAATAGAGTAAGTTTTCTAGATAACGTTATAGTTAATTATGATTCACTCAAATTGTGCTCGTCAATTCAACAGCAACTAAATCAATTAAAAGTTAAGATAGTTGAAGATGCTAATTTCAAATAACAGACTAAAGTGGTAATTTGTATACGATAGGTGAGGCGATGAAAGTATATACCATCTCTAGCTACGATCCGGAATCGTTCAGTTGAGAAAGTTGGATCAATGTTGTTTCGTTTTTGTTGTGCCATTTGAACTAAATCACCAACCTTAATAGTAGAATCTTTAGCGCCTCGCGAATAATCTGCATACTTCTTGCTTTGCAGCTTTGCATGAGCATCACGTTCAGCAACATCGGTACGATCTAACCTCGATTTGGATTGATCCCACAGGCTACCATCAATTCGAAAGGAGTAATACCCAATCTGGAATGTGGAACCATCGTATTGTGATGGTTAACGAATTGTTCAAGTGCATGTCGCCAATTGGAACCTTCCAACTTTGATGCTGCTAACGCTTTTATAATGCCCTGATTCTGCCTCTCTACTGTTCCATTTGTCTGAGGACTTAACGGTATTGCTTTTCTTACCTTAACACCTTTATCTTCCCAACACTTAGTGAAGTTAGTGCTTTGGAATGGTGGCCCATCGTCACTTTGAATTATTAGCGGACATCCCCACTGCCGGAAAATTCCACACACTAAGATTTTTTTGCCGAGATGGGCACCACCGAGAAACTCAGCATTTTATTTTGCTGAAAATTCAGCAAAAAATATGTTTGTTAGCTGAGATCTCGGTAAAATTCCCGTTTGTTAGCTGAATCTCGGCAAGTTTTTCACTGAGATCCAGCAAAATAAAATGCCGAGCTGCTCGGTGGTGGCCATCTCGGCGAAAAAATCTAAGTGTGCACGTAACGCTGCATTCGTTCTCTCAGCATCCGTATGTTTCATCTCAGCTACAGTCAAGTATCTAGAGTAAGTATCGATGACAATCAAAAACTCACCGTTTCCGAAGCCTGTCATTGCCAAAAAGTCTATTTGAATGACCTCCCATGGGCCGTCCGGAAGAACTCTGCTGGATAAAGGAATTGGTGGATTTTTTTGGACCACTGCATGCATGTTGTTCAAAAACCTTTACGATGTTTTCAACTGCGGTAGACATACCGGGCCACCAGAAAAAGTTGGAAGGGTTGTATACTAGATACGACCGCAGGGTTGGCGTTGGATAACGTATGTTATAACGGCGCCGGTGGTGTAGTGGTAAGCGTGAGGCATAACATCTCTGATCACGCCTTCCTTCGGATGGGAAGTAAAGCCGTTGGTCCCCGATTCATGAGTTGATGGGTCGATAGGTAGGGTCCAGGTGTGGGAGCTGCCTTCCTGGCACGTCGGTAGCATTGGTGATCAAGTAGGTTGATAGCACGGAAAACAAGATCGACGGAAAAAACAAACCAAAGGAAAAAAAAAAAAAAACGTCTGTTATGTGTTGTACTTAATTGTGTATATTATATTTTAGGAATATTCCTTGATAACTCTTTTGCGAAAGTTTGGTGGCCCTGAAAAGGGCCGTTTTGTTGGGCTGATGTTGTTGACAATGATGGAACGGGTGACCTTGTTGGACGCTTATATAGTAGAACAGAAAATATCAGAGGTGTCCGATACTCGCATACGTACGTTAAACTATTTCTTGATAATGTTGTGGCCCTGAAAAGGGCCATTTTTCCAACGCGCTCGGCGTAGTTCCCCTTGCGGAGCAGACGGTAAATACGACCGACTGAGAACTGCAGCAGCTGGGCATTCCATGACGGCGGCCCAGCATACCGGAGCACTGGCAACAACGCACTCGGCTTAGTTGCCCTTTCGCCCCCAGGCTCTGGGTCGACGATCGGATAGACAATGATGGAACGGGCGACCTTGTTGGACGCTTATATAGTAGAACAGAAAATATTAGAGGTGTCAGATACTCGCATCTGATGTCTCGGTTGGAGAAAGTATAAGAATATAAAAAAATCAATCGATTTTCACCATCTTTAGACAATGGTTTACTTTTAACCATTTTTCAATAGTTTACAGAATGAAATCAATAGTTTTGAAACATTCAACAAATTGCTAGAAATATTTCCAATCGGTTGATGCCATTATCTCGTAAATCTATCGAGAGACGGTTGAGTTATTATCGTTCAAAATCTTTTAATTTTTCGTAACGCATCCAAAATGACTGTTTTCAATTTTGTAACCCGTATGTTGTCGAAAGACGTTATCCAACGTCAAAACTGCCGCATTATTTTCTTCGTTGCTCCTACACCAACATGCCCACCGTGTGCTGACTGCATTGCCTTTAGGCGCATAGATTCGGGCTGTCTATCGTCCTTGAAAATGAGGAATCCAAGGAATCTCAGATTTTTTCTTTGAGCTTCGTATTTCTGTATATCTTCAGGGCAAAAGTTACATTGAAGAGCTGTACACACCTTCGGTAACTCATTGTCTTCTTCTGTTTGTTTTTCGATTTCTCCCCAGGTGATATCCATGCAGCCCGTATCAAGAGCGTACAAAAAGTGCTCATGCTTTCTGGTACCCTTTCGATGGTAAAATCGAACGGTTGCGGCCTAACTGCCCATGCATCAGCTCCAGACAATGCTCGCTTACCTAGGCGATGGCTGCCATTGAAAGTGAATTGGTTCGCTTTAGCATCCGTTCTGATAACAAAGGACCTACTAAGAAGATATGTGGAGAACCGCTCTACTCCCCAGACTACAGCCAGTGCTTCTTTGTGTGTTTGAGGGTACCTTTTCTCGGCTGGAGTCAGAGATTTGGAGGCACACGCGATGATCCGTGCAGCTAGCTGATTATCGTATTGCGCTAAGACTGCTCCTAGTCCTATCGAAGACGCGTCCACAAAAAGCTCTATTTTGTCCGTCTGGCTATAGTAACCAAGAGTTCGGATGGTCTGCAATGCTCCAGTTTTCAGAAATTGGAATTAATGCTCCTCATTATCAGTCCAGTAGTATTTATCCGCATTTGCCAAAGCCCTCAAATATTTCGTTAGATCTGCTCGGTTAGGGATGAACCGGTCTGCAAAGGTAATTAGGCCAAGAAAACTTTTGACCTCTGAACAATTTTCAGGTTTTCTACAGTTTTCGATTGCACTCAACTTATTTTCTTCTACTTTTCAGCCATCTGGAGTTAATGTGAATCCCAAGAATTTCACTGTACGACTGCCAAATATACATTTAGAATCGTTTAGCTTCACATTATGGTCTCAGAGTCTTGCCAGCACCGCTGCCAAGTTCTCGTCATGTTCTTTCTTTGTTTTTCCCTGGACGAGTATGTCGTCCAAGTAGTTTTTTACGCCTTGGCATCCACCTAGAATTCTTCGTTGTAGGGTTTCCTGGAACAAATCCGGAGCGTTACAGAGTCCAAACGGAAGGCGAACGCGCCTAAACATGCCAAATTCTGTACAAAAGTTGGTCAGAAGACGGGATTCTTGATCCAGTTCAATGTGGAAGAATGCGTTGCTCAAGTCGATAGTTGAAAACCACGATGCTCCATTCAATTCAGCTAATATACCTTTCAGTGTAGGCATTGCAAAGGGTGTCCTGTAAACGTATCTATTTGGCCCTCTGAGGTCTATCACCAATCTAATGTCATCTTTGCCTTTCGGTACTACCAGCATTGATGAACAGAATGACGTATCCATTTCCTCAGTTACACGTTCGATTATATCGGCCAATTCCAATTTACGTAATCGTTCTTCAACAAGTGGTTTAACTGCCTGTGGTATGTTCATAAAAACATTACGGCAAGGTGGTTCGGATTTGTTGTAATTGATATGAACAGGAGGAATGTTGAATTTTGGGAAATTTTCTTCCATGCTTATGGCAGCTATCTCTCCAGCCAAAAGCTGCGTTGAATCGATGAAGGAATTCACTGCTATAGGTACTGTAACACCTAGCATTAGAATGCTGTATCTCGTGGCTGTTGACCGGCCCAACTATGCTTGAAATTCTTTAACAACGTAGAATTTTTTCCAAAAATACTGGCCTTTCATCGGATTTGTAAGAATATGCTTCGAATGTACCCGAGACTTCAATTTTGCCGACTGAAGCATAACCTTTAAGAGAGCGATCCGACTCCTGTTTTATGTTGAAAACCTCTCTACTATACGTCTCATTAGACATCAAGGCACTAAACATATCCTCCGTAAAGGTGTTAACTTGAGCTCCGGAATCAATTAAGAAACGACATAGCATTCCGGCTACTTTAGCCATTACAAATCCATCGTCGTTGGCTGATACAATCGAAGCAATCATGGTCGTATTGTGATACTGGTTCAGTGATATCAGTGATATCATCTGTTACTATTTTTCTCTATCTTTTATGTAAATTAAACAATAATATCTTAGTTCAATTGGGATCTTCAGAATCCCTGTATTCAATTTGACAACATCTCCATTCTGATGTTGCATTTGTTCATCGATGCTGGCGAAGTGGCTCAATAATGTTGTTTTGAAATTCTACAATACTTTCAACTGCATGCAGTATCATTTGGCGTACAGAAGGAACTGTAAAACTAGGAAGGAAAAACTAATGAGAATACAGAACATCATCTATACATAAGCTACTTACCTGAGTTCAATCAGTTACATATGAAATAGTTACAATTAACTGAAAATGCTTACGTGTCAGAAACTTGTTCTGACCAAAAATCCAACATCTCCATTATTATTCATGATCAGTTATATGTACATCAACATTGATGAGGATTCGGTAAATACTGTATAAAACTGTTTCTTTGGTAATCGATTGTACTAAATATTAGTGCTGTTCAGTAAACATACTACCTTACCGTTTAATCCGTAAAAAGATTCGCAGTATACAGTATTTATTTATTTTTTGGCAATTTAACTGATATTCAGATATTAAGTACCGATGGTCGGTTTTAAATCAGTTCTGAACTGATGTTTCAGCTATTATTTTGCTTTGCAAAGCAGAGTCGGCAAAAATAATTCCCGAACACCTAAACCCTGGATAAGTGGTAAGGTCTGGACTATCAGAACAACATACAGCAAGTAGAAGCTATCCAACATATGTTTATTTGCTTTGCTCTTCGGCGTTTGCCTTGGAATCATCCATATAATCTCCCTATATATGAAGACCGTTGTAAACTAATTGACATTGGCCTTTTGGAGGTTCGTGGGAATGTCACTAAGGCTTCTCACATATCGGATGTTCTTTAATCTCACACAGAGTGTCCTGCAGTGTTACGTGAGTTGAATTTTGATATTCTTCGTCGGACACACTTACAGGAGTCAGTATCGACAAAATTTATGTTTCATCAATACACGGGGTTAACAGAAGTAAGTCTGTAAATTTTCGTAACACATTTTCTCAACTTTGAATTTTTCACAGACTTTTTTAAATTTTACCGAAGAGTTCCGCAATTCAAAAACATGGTAAAAATTACTGACTGGATAAGTGTGTATACTCCGTTCTCACCAATTTATTCGTATATCGACATTCCGTACTAATTAAGGCTCTAATGAGCCTTTCACTAGTAAGCGTCGTCTGTTCAATCGTTGTTACCATGTCTTCGACTTCCATCTGTCACGTGAAATAAATAAAAATAGGTTCCGTGAAGTGCTCAGTTTGTAAATTATAGGAAGTAGTTAGAAATAGAATAAGTTGATTTTTTGTTTAGTCTTAAGGTAATACTGCATCATTTGGAATGTACTGTTCTGTTGATGCGAAAGGATGAGGAGGTTTTATGCCCATTTGAGAAACAGGAGCTTTTATGTAAGCTCCACTCAAATTGGCTATTTCGTGGTCCCAATAAATAATAATAAATAAATTAACGTTTCACACCGAATCTGAAATATTCTCAACATCACAAACCCTGACGACGACGTAACGAAATAGAAATCAAGTCGGAGAATCGGTGGTATCTGGGTAGAGTGGCATATGAACTGTCTACGCAGGGGGAGGGCAGGGGGTCTTAGCCTTTTCAAAAAGCTGTCTAAATACGTAGTTGTTGAACAGCGCCTAATTTACGATTAATTCTGGGTTACGAAACCGCATGCAAATACCGCTTTCCACTCCTTTATCAATTGAGATAAAATACTTCCAAATGCACATCAGTGATTTATGATCCTCCAGTTACATTCCCACGTCACAAATGTAAATTTAGCTGCTTACTCTCCAGCTTCCCAAAGCATAACCTCCATAGTTTCCATGAGACATTGAATGCAAACCGCGCCGCGCGCCCCCAAACGGCACCCATCGTCGCCGGCATCGGATTCGTCTCTTTCTTTGTCGATACACTTTCCACAATAATAAACATATTACTCGTAATATGATTATTATAATTTATCGGACCCTCACGGATTTGTTCCCTCTGTTTCTCTGTCCCGATTTTGCATTTCAGCCTTAGCCGAATGGAAAAACAATCGGCCAACACGAATTCGTGTCTTCTTGGGCGGTTTGGCTGCTGGCTACCAACCTACCTACCCACACAAACAGCAGCCCCAATTCTGTGTCTGTCGTGGGTGCTTGCTTGCTTGCCTGGGCCCATAGTAGTAGACCGGTAGCATCGCGGTAGCAGTCAGTTTAAGGGCAATTTAGTCGCCCTGGCCGTGTGGCTGGATGCCCTGTTGCCTGTGTCGCCGTCGTCGTGTTGCAATATTTTTCTCGACATTATGAACAGAAGCGACAGCATTGGGGAAAGACACAACCAAGGCTCGGTCACGATTCGATGTGCATTCGGCCGACTGCTAGAGGGAAGCTGGAATCGAGCTTTTTGTTTGGAGGGTCGGCCACCATCCTGACATCAGGAAACAAGCGATTAAAATTTGCATTTTCTGGTTTTCTTTTTATTATGTTCAATAATAAAAGATGAAATGTAGAGCACAATACATTTTAATTACGACAAAAGAGCAAGCAGCGAAAAAAAAGAAACGAACGAACGAACGAATCAGATTCAATTACCAAACTAAACACAATTTTAGCCCGCAGCGTTTCCCAAACGGCGAAAAATCCATACCAAAACGTTTCAATCAATTTTTGCAACAATCTCATCAGCTGGAAAACCACCGTGAAGTGCGCAGCTCTCAAGTGCTATTATGATGAGGGGGGGTAGAAGGGAAAAAAATAATTTTAAATTACGCGCACTCGAAATTCGTACCCCTTGTGCCGCTCCTCCCCGCTGCTCTGGGCCAGACTAGGGCCCATTGCCCTACGTTGGTAAAGGCATGGAAAGCTACACCGCAACGCACATGGTGCGTTTACCAAATTTTCACGCGCAGTTCACACGAAACCCCTGCAGGGTACGAAAACTGAATGGCACTTGAGATCAGGCTAGTTGGCGGTTGGCAGGAAAAATCCATCGGTGCGCGTGTGTAGGATGGTCAAAAACGCACCCCTGGCCCTGCATAGCTTTCCGATTGTCAATTCGTGGATTTAACGAGCCGCATTGCCAGTTTCAGTACTTGAACTTGCATTCTGGCTCATACAATTAAAGAATTAGTAATGGGAAAGCAACGAAAAGCCATGTGGGGCAATTTTACCCCAGGGGTGCATTATAGACTATTCTCCCCTACGTAAAGCAATAAGCAGGGACAGCAATAGTTGATGTTGCTTTTAAACGTGTATGAAAATGTATCGTTTGAATAAAAAATTAAAAACTCTGTGTAGTCGTCTTGGAAGCCTCAGGTTGATATCTACTTCTGTGCAGGGCTGGCCAATGTCATTTTCAATATATCTCACGTGATATTTACAGAGATACTTCTGTCACTATCATTGGATGAGAAAACGATGACAGAGATTTTCTTGAAAATCTCATCGAATGTTTTGTCATGACAGAACGTGACAGTGTTGTGATCATCGTATTACTTGCTCATTTAATGTTATTAAAATTACTTGTACCAAGGAAATCTTAATAATATATTCACTCTACCGATTACATACGGTTGTTTGCTTAAATTCATCTAAATCAGTTAGAAATGTTGATGTCAAAACTGCATAAGAATTATTCTCATGAGTACTTGATCATTGAAAAATTACAAGAAAGCTAATGATAGGTAGTTTCGTCTCGTGATAGTGAGAGGACATGTTTTCTTATCGTCACATGACGGCCGTGATATTAACCAGCTCTGCTTCTGTGTTAACTTCAACAAGCAATCACTCAAAACCAATGAATTCCTTGAGATTTATGAAGTAATGAAATTGGGTTGTTAGCGGAATGCTAAATAAAACAGCAAACAAGGTTATCTTCCATTTAATTCCACTTAATTAATTTTGGTATCCATGACAGATACGTATTTCGACTACAATGTGCAGTCTTCATCAGTGTCATTCCCACTAAAGAACTTATCAAAATCTAACCCCCTTAAGTACTCATCCCCTAGGTAAAAAAAGTCAAGATCATAGGTATAAAAATGAAACTACAATGTGTTGAATCGGAACCTACCTAACTAATAAAAACCAAAGATTTAAGTAAGCTAAAGGAGAAAAATCTATAAAACTCTCTAAAAAGGAAAATCCCCAAAGGCTTGGTAGCCATCATAATGAAGTAATGAAATTGGGTTGTTAGCGGAATGCTAAATAAAACAGCAAACAAGGTTATCTTCCATTTAATTCCACTTAATTAATTTTTGTATCCATGACAGATACGTATTTTTATACCTATGATCTTGACTTTTTTTACCTAGGGGATGAGTACTTAAGGGGGTTAGATTTTGATAAGTTCTTTAGTGGGAATGACACTGATGAAGACTGCACATTGTAGTCGAAATACGTATCTGTCATGGATACCAAAATTAATTAAGTGGAATTAAATGGAAGATAACCTTGTTTGCTGTTTGAGATTTATGTTGTGTTTTCAGTGTTTATCAAGGTCACATTAACAATCGAAACAATTCATATAAAACACAAAAATTGCCATTTATGTAGTACATCAACTCAGAATGTAATGTTTTAATATTAAAAACATGATAGAAGGTACCGTAAAACGGGATAACATTGAAAGTTTTTTTAAAGTATATTTAAATATTTTTTACAGCAATGAATGTTTTTCAAATTTTATATTTTTTAAACAAGTACTGAAGATCCAAGAGCTAATTCGTTAGTAATATGTTGAACGAAAATTAAAGCATTTGCACTATTTTTTTAGGTTTGTGACTGAACTTCAGTATTTTGATTTGGGGTTACTTTGATAATGCTCGATGAATGTAGAAATAATTAGTGAAACTCAAACAATTTAGTTCTTTGAATATGAAACTTTGAATGAGTATAAAATCAGAAAACTTCATAATCAATAAGAATACAGCATTGAATTTGTGATGGCTGTATCGAAAATACATTTCATAAGTGATTGTTTGAGTGCTTTTTCAAAAAGGCGAAAAACACGAAAATGGTTACATTCAAAGTGTTTTTTATGTTACTTCATACGCGAAGTTAACGATTTTCAGAGTTGGTTG
Source organism: Ochlerotatus camptorhynchus (assembly GCF_037179485.1). Classification (NCBI taxonomy): domain Eukaryota; kingdom Metazoa; phylum Arthropoda; class Insecta; order Diptera; family Culicidae; genus Ochlerotatus; species Ochlerotatus camptorhynchus. Next base: position 5,690,267 of record NW_027041014.1, read on the forward strand.
GAAATGCTAACATGAAGCTTTAGTGTGATGATTTATTAGCTAGAGAATGATCTTTTTTAGAAGAGGGTAGGTGGATAGTTCCGTTAGAGTACGGCAGTATGAAAATTGAATAGAAGTTGAAAATGAGCGAAGGGCCATTAAAGCGACAGTTTTCAAGATGACGCACATTTTTGCCATTTGCGAAAATGGTTTTTTTTAAATATTTTTGTAAAATATGTAACACATACTATATAAAAACTATATACGATATCAAAGGAAATACCCTAAGCTACAATATGGAACCAATGTTTCTTATTTGGAAAAAGCACAGCGAGTAAATTTATTCCTTATATTATACTATCAAAGATACCCGCATTATCAAAGATACCCCGTTTTACGGTACATGTATTTGTCATCATTATTTACTGAACGACAGGGAGATTTGGAGTAACAGCAGAGTTACATTTTCCTCGTGTGTGCAAAAATGTGCTGCCGAGACTCTCAACAACAACAACGAAAACAACATGTGACGAGCGAGAAAGAGACACGCGAGAATAAGATACGAGCGAGATACAAATGCGACACCCAAAAATCCTGGCGTGCGCGAGGCTCGCCCTGATCTCATGTGCCTCATCTCATGTGCTACGATTAATGCTAGAACTGCAGAGCTCGAAGTTCTGGAATGTGTAGGCATGCGAAATACAGGCTGTTGAAACATGGTTGCTTTGACCGACATTTCATTTGCGTTTGCACAAACCATTCCAATTTTAGAGGAAAGGTAGCATATATTTGCAGTGCTTAAATTCTTGAAATCCTCTAATAGCAAAAGCCATTAATTTGCCGGTCAGTTAGAATATTCTTTGTTTCTTTTTCCGGTTCAACACTTAACTGCACTTGCATGACTAACATCTTTTGACCCGTTATTTTCTAAATATAGAATGGACAAAAATTCTACAAAAAGTGTATCGGTATTGTTTAGTACGGGGATTTGACCGTTGCAAGATGTTCACACATTTTCAAGGTAATTTAACCATTCATCGGCAACACAACTGGTATACATTGTTAGATGGGATGTTACATATTTTGAATAGATTATATCGGAATGCTACGAATGCAGCAATGTTATGATAATTTAATGGGTGGAAGAATTTTTTGCAGAACATTTTTTTCTTGGCGTAACGCTTTCACATGTACTTTGTTACCATTACTTTAAAAATGTTCAGATTTTTTTTAATGTGCCTCATGTGATCGAGTATTCAGATAAATTCATAACAGAAGCGGTGACCCACTGGGTGATGGCGTGATCTATGCTAAATTTCGATGAACATTTCAAATGATCCTATCTGCTTTGATCGATTCTCTTCATCGACTTTCTCTTTTGATAACCACGCCTACGCAAATGCATTTGGTGCTAATTTTGCCACAGAGTTTGATAGCAGCAGTTCATATCTTGTGCTTAGAACGTTGAACACAGCAGGGAATGCTTTTGAAGTTGAGTTATTAATAGAAGAGAAAGTCGATGAAGAGAATCGTTCAATGCAAATAGGACCTTTTGAAATGTTTATCTAGCAATAGCTGCAGCAAAATAATGACTTGAGTGGGCATCATTGGCTTTAACTCAGATGAGCGTGTAGACCAGTGTAGTGATATATTTACCATTCCAATTATTAATATCACCAAGTCTACCGACCTTCTGTTCCGTTCCTTCAAATCGCTTTCTGGTTTGCACGGTATGATCTAGGTGACTTCTGCTGACCATTGCTCTGCGGGTTTCGATGGCATCGTTTTCGCGTCGATGTCCGTAAACGCTAAGAAGAAATAACCTTTTCGGTTAGATAATGGGCGACCTTGCCTTTGTATACCAACAGTGTCAGAAGGAAGCGCCTGAGTGTCGGCACCAATACCACAAAGTGACCACCAAGCGCCACCATCTCGCTACAACAAACCAGAAAGTGGTACAGCCATTGCTACAACCTGCAACAGATCAACCAATCAAATCACCATGTTGCCACCATGTTGCTAGAGTGTATGGTTTAAATTTGGAAAATACCGTGTTGAAAGTTGATCTATCCATTTGAAAAATTATGATATTCAAAAACTTAAGCACATTCTTAAGTCATCCTTTTTTTTTTTAGTAACTCGATAATTCAGATCAGAAGAACATCAGCAAATGCTGATCTTTTAAAACTTCCTGGCTGACTAGGGAGCATATCTGAAAGAATATCCTGTTACTTATGCAACGTTTCCTGAACATCTACAAAATTTCCTTAAGTTTTAGAAAATTTACTCAAATTTCAAAGTACCTTGAAATTAAACGATGGTCCAAAATCTTCATCTCAAGGAACTTCATTGAGATTTTTAAGATCTCTGGCAAACTGCTATGTAGTTCCCTAAACTGAAACGGAGATCCCTGAAGTTTTCTATCTTTACGAAATTCCCTGAACTTTTTCAAAATGCCCTGTACGTCTATGAAGTTATACGCAGTTCCTCGAATTATTACGAAGTCCACAAAACTTCATCAATGCTTGCTTCACGTCTACGTTTCTGGTTGATTTTCCGCAAAGTTCGACGCACGAAATTTCCTGAATTTGTGCGGAATTCTCTGAACTATGTCAAGTCCATGAGGTTTCATCAAAGCTCTGAAGTTATAAAAAAGGTCCCTGAATAATAAAGAGGTTCCCTGCCATTAAGCAATAAATTTCTACGAAGATACCTAAACTTATATAAAGTTCCCACTTCTACGAAGTTTTCTGAACTTTTCCATGATCTCAGAACTTCAAATAATTTCACTAAATTTAGCTCATGATTCATATGACATATGTTGGTCTTAATGCATAAAACAAAATATAATAATAATACCAAAGAAACATTCAAAATCAGGACAGTGTTCTAGTGAAAACAGTTAACGGAACATTAGAGTCAAACGAAACATAAGTGTTACTAATCACATTAGCGACAGTATGAATAGCCTCATTCAGCCCATACTGTCAATTACGAGCTGCGAGGTGTATGAAATGTCGCTGTCTTATAACTTTTCCAGGTACGAAGAAGAAGAGTTACCGAAGCAGTTCAATGAAACTCTATGAAGTGCACTGAAGTTCGGTGAGTTTCTACAAAGTTAGCTGAACTTTAAAGAAAAATCTGCACTTCAAGAAAGTTTCCTGAACTTTTAAAAAAGTTCCCTGTAGTACCACGAAGTTTCTCGAAGAACTACAAAATTCCTTGCAACTCGGATAGCAGTTCGTACCCTGCTGTAGTGGCTGTAGGTGCATTGTCAGACAGCACCAGCAAATCAACAGAGGAAGTGGTAGAGGTGCTGCATGAAGAGGTGGTGATAATGGACGTGCCCTCAAAAGGCCGATAAAGCATGCAGAAACGAACATCAGCATCCTCGGCAGAAAGGGTTTGCGGATCTGTCGAGATTCGATGCGTTGCAAGCACAAAAAATATAGGAAATCGATTTAGATCTCCATTGTAATATTTGCTTAGTCCTTCAGCTCCGCAGAGCTTTCAAAGATATTCAGCCTACTAAATAAACATTTTGGAAAACATGGTTTTTGATTCAGATACTGACCGTTGAGTGTGACAAATATGTTGGATTCATCCCAAAATTTACAATCCAGTTTTCTTATTTCTCATCATATTTTCAGGTTGACTACTACTTGGAACGAACACACCATGCTTTTTGTCTAAATGTATTTGAACAGTTCTCAAATTTAAGTACATGTTTGATGTCGGCTACAGCTTGAAAGGCTGAAAATGCTGATGGATGAAGTCACACGAATCAATTTCAACAACAAAGTTTTTTAAAAGGCCCTCCGAACTATTGGTTCTCTGCCAGCTGCAAAATACCTATCAATTTGATCCACCAAGATCAATCGGATCCAAATCAGGCTGATCAATATCCCAAAATTTGAGCTAATTTGGTGGCGAACTGATTCTGCACTGGCTCTTTGAAGTTTATATGTCCTCATCGTTCTAGCCCTACACCATAATGATTTATGGAAAAGTTGTCCATCAGAGCCCCCCCCCCCCCTCATACGTGAAAATTTCCCAGCTACAACTTTGTTGAAAACCACTTTTTAATTGAATGTCAAGAAAATTTGTTACTAATTAATTTCCAAGTTGATAACTTGCTGGTAGGATTAATCGGCTGTTTTCAGGGCAACACTGCATCTTACCCTTTTGACATAATAGCCTCGATTTTTTGTCTTATTATTCCAGTAGTGCTGAGTAGTAAATGAACCATGTCAGAAGAACATCATCTTCCTAATCAATTAATAACTAATTATCCTAACGTTCAATTTTTCAATTCCCACATAGACTTCAAAGGGCCAAGTGCAGTATGAGTTCGCATCCTAATGAGAACAAATTTTGTGAGAATGATCAGGAGCTGATTTGAAATCGTTTGAACTTGGTGGACCTAAATCAATATTTTGAACCATGAAAATTCCATGCGCATGGATCGGTAACAAATAGCCCCGCCGGTTATTGGTTCGTAATCGTTTAACTCATCTTCCGCTTGAAATACTTCTATAAAACCACAATCTCTCAACCCTCAAAAACTGAATACCAACTGCTTGAAATCAATCAGTTGTACCAGCAACACGAGAATGTGACAGGACTACTCGATCAACAGTTCTCTGTTGTTTTCTTTAGCACCAACCAACCACTTTTAGCATGCACGCAGGACGTAGGTACGCTGCCGATCTCCCTGGAGCTCGCCGAGCTTAGTTCATGAGACACAGCACATGTGACACGAATGAGGCACGTAGGAACAAAAAGAAACGCGAAATAATACGTCTCGAAATGTACCAGGCACCTACGATCTTATAGAAAGCGTGTCTCTATCACGCGGGATGGATGCACGTGTACATTAACTCTGAGTAACAGTCACTTAAAAATGGTATTAACGATTGAACACTAGCATGAATTTTTAGTATCAGTATTTTCCAGATATACTACATATACACTACCCGTCGTGAGTATGGACGGACATAGAAAAGTATTGCAACAGTCATTTGAATATTGTATCATCAGCACTACGAACGATGAAAGTGCGACACTCGTTCGCGACTGTTTGGCATTGGAGCCCAGTGATGATGTAATGGTGACTAAGCTGGTACCAAGAGGGAGAGATCTATCCACTTTGAATTCCGTGTCATTCAAGATTGGCGTACAAGAGAATCTAAGTGATTCGGCACTTTCCTGCGATTCTTGGCCGGAGAGTATCCGGTTTCATGAATTTAAAGATTCACGAACACTGAAAGTCACCAAATTAAACAATCCTGCACCCATGGAGTGACGACGATATCTAGGCCTAACATACTCCCAGCATCCGAGACGCACCGTAGAAAGCCTGATGGAAGCTCCCAATAATCCCAATTCAGTCCTGCGTACAGCCGCCTTCGTTCATCATAGTCGTCTCGACCCTGAGGTTAGCGGTGAAAAGGGAGTCTTCCACCACGCTTGCTCAGGCAAGTATCTCAATTATTCGTGTTCGTCGTTGTGTGATGAGTTTTACCGCATTCAGGTACTCCCAAATCCCTCGAGGCTAAACGATACGTCTTCGAATGGTCCATCTGCTACTTCGGAACACACCGTAGATGTTTCCACGATCTCCAAGAATAATGCTGTACCAGGACGCACCGTAGAAAGCATTTTGGGAGTCCCCAGCTCCTCTAGCTCAGTCGCGCCTATTGCTGCCTGCGTTCATTCAAGTCGTCCTGTCCCTGGGTCTAGATGTGGGATGAGGGTCTCCCAGCTTGCTACATCAGGCAAGTACTACTGTAATTGTGATCTTTCGGAGCCTGATGTTGATCCGAATTTCAGTTTCAAAGAAACTACATCTGCCAGTTGGTTTCCCAGAGTCTCCTCTACTAGCCGGATACCGGGACGCGCTCTTGTCGCTCGCCTTTTGGAAGCCTCTTTTCCACTCTCCGCATTTGAACCCTTTCCGCCAGCGATCAGCAGACATCCCGGTCCTGCGCTTGAGTCGAGAAACGGGGTTTTCCGAAATTGTTTGCCCAACAACGGACCTACTTGCACATCGTTCTTACGAAATGCTACATCTACTGCTTCTGTACCACCACCATCACCACAGAGACGCATCGTGGATAGTACTGTGGAAGCCGCCGGTTTCTCTGCCTCAGTCGCGCTTACTCTAGCCAGTGCTCAGCATAGTGGTCTCGGCCCTGAGTGTAGATGTAGGTCGGGCGTCTTCCAACCAGCTATTACTGGCAAGTATATTGACGATTCAGCCTCTCCTTTCCCTGATGCCGCTTCAATTTCTAGCTGTGTTTCCGGTTCTACGGCCTCCGCACTACCCACATCATGTCCATGCATCCATCCTGCCAACTGCCAGCGTGAGATATCCGTCTACTACCAGAACGTCGGTGGTATCAACTGTGATCTTTGCTACGACATCATTGTTCTCACGGAGACATGGTTAGATTCACGCACGCTCTCTCGTCAGGAGTTTGGCGACGATTTCGAAGTTTTCCGTTACGATAGGATTGCTGCTAATAGCCGGAAAGCTAAAGGTGGAGGTGTTTTAGTAGCTGTAAATTCTAGGTTTAAAGCAAGGTTACTAGAAAATAATGCTTGGATATGCTTAGAGCAGGTATGGACGTCGATGAAACTGGGCGATCGTACCTTGCTTCTCTGTGCGGTGTAATTACCTCCCGACCGTATACGCGAGCGTGACCTCATCGAAACTAATTGCCAATCGGTTTTCTCTGTTCATGATACCGCTAAAGCAACTGATGAAGTTATTGTGTTTGGTGACTTTAATCTCCCGGGGATTGTATGGAAAAAATTGCAACGGCTTCCTCTATCCTGATAAGGATTAGACCTGTGCGCCGATCAAAAAAATGTTGGCGGTGGCGTGATATGTTATTTTCTGCCGGCGACGGCGGCGTGGCGGCGTCACGCCGTTTGCTTTCGGCGGCGGCGGCGTGGGTCGGCGTTAGTTTATTTTTAATGATTTAGAAGAAAAATAACTTTTCAAGCCAATCGCACATGTACAAAAAAATTTCAGATTACTCAAAATCGTTAAAACGTAGGTCACTTATAGTGTGAATAAATTTTGCGACACTTTCCCGCGGAAAACTTTTTGAATATGGGGAAAATTTATGAAAATTGTACACAGATTAGAAGTTCACTAGTGGACAGACTAAAACCATATTCAGTTTTCCTCATATCCGAGAAGTTTTCATCTGAAAAGCATCGGAAAATTGACTCATTCTATGAGTGACCTACGTTTTCGCAAATTTGAGTAACCGGTACTCAAATATGAGTAACTCTTACTTAATTTTGAGTCGTTCTCAATTTTGAGACATTCTTAACGTATGTCAAGTGCTTATTAAAATTGCAGGGGGTGGAGTCGTATGGCAAAGTGTTACAACCCTTTATTAAGTATAAGAAAAGGTAGAGGTGGATAGTATTAAAAGCAACATGTTGCATTACGTAACAATTTAATGGGCCCTAGGATTTTTTTCTTTTATTGAGCCTTACACGCTATTAATATGTTGATAGCGATAAATGATGTGCTTTTATTACTCTGATACATATTTGAATGTACGCGCATTGTAGTCATATAAGTTTTTGTTAATGTATTTTAAGATGATGTCATTCGGATATACGTAGAATTCCGCACAACTTGGCCTGTAAGAGATTAAAAAAAAAGGTAAAATTTCAGCGTTTTGTTTATAATATAGATACTATAGATTCCATAGGTAAGCGGAGGCAAAGTATAATGTAGCCAAACGAACTGTCAGTTAGTGTAGCCAAACGAGAATGACGTCATCATGGTGTTGTTTGAGGGAGAAGTATTGTAATATTATGAGCACAAAACGCTTTCCACACTCCACATTCCGATTTATTTCGCGGACAGCGGAAGAATGAAAGATAAAGCAAACCATTCTTTGGTTCATTGTTGCAAAGATTTGCTTTGCACTTCATTTTGAACTTTTGCACACGAAACAAAACAAAACTGCACAACAAAGAGCTCTATGATGGCATAAACTTTTTTCACGGATGCCAGAAAGATAATTTATTTTTCATGGTTGCCAAAACAACTTTTTGTGCCTCCGCTTATCTATGGAATCTATAGTATCTATAGTTAATAATAGTCCCTTATTCACCTTTATGTAAATACGTTCCTCGTCAGTAAGCCAGTGTTTGTTGCAAAACTCTATTTTGGCAAATGCTGTAATTGTCATGAATTAAGATTGTTGATTGCGGATTTCGGAATTTACGCGGTTTTTTACGCGGATTTCGGAATTTACGCGGTTACTTTCGATTCAGTTGCTCCTTCATCCCCAGCTTCATATGTGTGATGATAAGCAAGTCCTCATTTTTTTCACTGATACAAGCTTCAATCTCAGGTCGCAAGAGCATGGCAATGTAAACTGTTGCATTCTTTTTAACCAAAACGAAATTTTACAACAATATGTTCACCACCACCATGTCACCATGTCTCAGAAACAGACTAGAATAAAATCACATTGAAACAAAAATGAAACTTTTCACACTAGACGTTCGCTACGTGATCGACTTTTAACTGGCACGTTTTTAACTTGTCCGCTAATTGAGACAGTTTTTCAGTTAAAGTACTTTTTCTGCCAAAATGATGCAATTTCAAAATGTCAAGATTAACTGGAAGAACACTGATGCTTTTTAAATGCATTGATATTAGTGAATTCCATTCCCTAGGTGAAAATCTAACATTATTTTCTCAGCTATCGTCTAGTGTATCAGTAAACAAACATCTGATCTTCAATGCACTGGTTGGATATTGATTTTCAAACCCTATATGGTCACCAGTCGGTCAGATGGAACTTGTTAGTAGACTTAGTTGCTCGAGATATAGCAACAATAGTTTACAATAATTATTATAGTTTCAGAACCACGACTTTAAAAAAAAAACTCACTTTAAACGGCTCAAGAAAGTTTCACAAGTCTTCAACTAGCGCCCACTTATGTGCTGTGAATATGAGATCGTGCTTATTAAGACGGTTCAATAAAGCATTCACGCCAGCTCTATTCAGTTCGAGACTTATCATCATCTTAAGTAATTAATGCCAACGTGTTACGCTGATTGTTTTAAATGTTGGGGCTTATTTAGATTCACCGTCAAATTGAACATTGATATTCGTTTCACACAAACTCGCAAGTTGACCATCTAGCTCCTCCTCTATAATAGATAACGGGTGTTACTCATCCATATCAAGCCAATCTCCAGATTCTTCGATATCGGGTAATATTTGTCTGATTATTTTTTTTTCCATATCGAGGTTTTTTCCTCTCGAAGTATCAATCGACAGAAAATTCAAAGGAATTTTATTTATATTCAAATTCGACATCGTGGATGTTGTCGTGAATGGGAAACAAAACGTCAAAAATAAAATGCGTAACTGAGACGAGACCGATGTGCAGGACCTATAGGTGAGGCAGAAGGAAACTTTAGTCGACTGTTTCATTCATCCAGGGTTCTCGTCGGATCGATAGAAAGAAAGAGTTGGCTATTTTCCTTCTGTCTCACCTATAGATCTCGCCGTTCTTGCTCATCTAGACGAAACCAGTGAACTGAGATTTTTGACGTTTGATCAGCGCACCAAAACACTATCTCGAACAAGCACGAGCAGGAGGACAAATCTCGCGCAACACGAGAAAAGGGCCTATCATTGTTGATCGATTCTCTTCATCGATTTTCTCTTTCGCGAATAACCCGGCTGTAAATGTAGAACTGTGCTGCGAGCTTAGCGAGAAATTCGTTTATGTTGCCGTGGTGAACCAAAGAGAAAGTCGATGAAGATAATCGATCAACGAGGATAGGTCACTCCACACACCAATCTTGGGTCATCTTTTTTTAGTGTGCCACAAGTGTGCCGAAGGTGTGCCGTTTGTGCCGGTCATAGAGCAAGCTGCGATTTTTTTTTAAATACTTATCCCGGCAACCCGTTATTTCTGGCACCTGAAATGTTTTGGTTTAAAATCGCAAGGATAAACCGGCATAGCGGCATTTCGGAATTAAATCTATTAGTGAACCAAGAAGTGAACTGCTGGTATGAGTTCCTCAGGTATATCTCATTAGAAGATGTTCCTGAATATACAACCATCAGCACGTAATGTTTTGAACAACTTGAGTGACCAGCAGTTCTTTCATTTTATTTACAACAATCAAATGCCTACGAGATTGTGCCAAAGGTGTGTCGATTGATGTGCTCAAGTTGTGCCGAATCTAATTATGGCACAATGTGCTGAGTGACTTACCCCTTGGATTCATCCCTGTGTGCTAGATAGAGAAAGTGCGAACAAACGTCAAAAAACTAAATGACGCTAAATCGCTGCCTCATACAGGCTTGTTAGAGGTTACTCAAACATGAGTCAGACGTATTCATTTTCATAACTTCTTTTTAAACGTCAAAGCATGAGTAGTTGGGATTTTTGGATATGAGTAACATTGACGCAACAATATTTAAATAAATAAATAAATGAAGGTGGATCTCAATTTTGAGTTTGCAGCCCATTTGTTGACTAAAAAAAAAAACAAAATGAAATTGTGAGCATGCCTGAACAATCTTATTACAGCTAAACCGCTACTTTTCAAAATTATGCAACTATGAGAAATTTTAATAATATTTTTTATGTAAGATGCAAGAAGAGGAGGTAAAGTTTGTGTAGGACACATAAAACCTGTCAATTTTACATTCAGAGGGTTACAATAAGCTATTTTAGCTGAATTGAAATATTTCAATGAGTGAGTACTCTTCGTTATAACTAATAGCTAATTGCGACACTCTGGAAGTGAAATTGACAGGTTTCTTGTGTCATACACAAACTTCACCTCCTCTTCTTGTATCTTACATATAAAAATTATTATTACAATATATCATATCTTCATAATTCAAAAAAGTAGCTGTGATGAAATTTTTCAGTGCTGAAAAAAACGAAGTTTGCCGTCGTAGAAGAAAATTTTAAAATTTCGAAAGAAATCATTCGAAAATGGTGCAAATTGCAGCCGGCGTGATAATTGTGTGAATTGTAATTGTTTTGCAATCTGTTTTATTTAAAATAAAATGCTTGATTCAAATGCTTTTTAGTTTTAAGTCTATTAATCCTAAAGAAGAAAAAAAGAAAAGAAACGAAATATTTGCTTCTTTTCGCCGTTTTACTCAAAATTTAGTTCTGACTATGTTACTAAATTTTGAGTAGATTCGATTTCAATGAAACTCAGTGGTTTTCCACTCCATTTTTAGTAGCCATGAACGAGTGTTCTAATTTCAACGCGTTCAAGATGCGTTTTATCGAAAAAGTATTGCGGTTTTTCATCTGCGTGACATAAATTTATTCGGCGGCGTGAACGATTTTGCTGCGGCGGCGCGCCGGCTCAATTTCATCGGCGGCGTGGCGGCGCACAGGTCTAATATGGATCACTCTGTTATCCATTCCAACGCTTCGCTCCTTCTGGACAATTACAGCTCACGTTTTCTCAAATCAATCATGTTATTAACCAGAACAACCGCAGTTTGGATCTTTGATTTGTAACCGCCCAGGACGTAGATCCTTTCTTATGCGAGGCGTCCACACCTCTGAAGACTGGATCGGCACCACCCGCCGCTACTGGTGACGTTAAGTACTAAGCTGATGCATGATATTAATATTTCACCTTCCACCTTATTCTACGATTTTCGCAACGCCGACCATGGTAGTATCGCCGAGTTACTCTCCAGCTTAGATTGGGACGACTTATTGGACATCGTTTACATTGAGTCCGCCGCTCAAACTATTTCCAATGTATTGGCATATGTCATTGACAGACACGTTCCGAAAAAGATTCATGATCATACGACCCATCCACCGCCACGAGCGAATTTCGTCGACTGAAATCCAGAAAGAGAGCCGCCCTTAGGAAATTCACCAAGCACCACACACTATCCCTTCAACGTCACTATGTAAGGATCAATCACGAATACAAACGAGTTGCGAAACGGTGTTTTCTTCAGTATCGACGTGGATTGCAGAGAAAGCTTAAGTCACGTCCCAAGCAGTTTTGGAAGTTTTTCAACGAGCAATGTCATGAAGCTGGTTTGCCGTCGTCTATGATACATAATGGTAACGTGGCCTCATCTACGCAAGATATCTGTCAGCTGTTCTCTGAAAAATTTGCTTGTGTCTTCACGGACGTGAGACTGAGTGACGACCATGCCCGACTGGTTGTGCCAGTTACGTACCACTCTCTGGCCAAACCATGAGCAGAATTGATATCAATCCCGAGATGTTTTCCAGGGCTTCCTCGAAACTCAAGTCGTCGTACAATCCGGGTCTTAACGGATTTCCATCGGCGTTCCTCAAAACGCACTTGGGCAGTTTATTGCCTCCACTGCTGCACGTTTTTCAACGGTCCGTGGACGTCGGCGTATTTCCATCCTGTCGGAAGCTAGCGCACATGTTTCCAGTACACAAGAAAAACAGCAAACAAGACGTTGGCAACTACCGTGGCATCAGTTCACTTAGCGCTGTTGCTGAATTGTTCGAACTCATTGTTATGGAATCGTTACTCGCTCACTAGTATCGACCATAATGGTTTCATGGCTGGTCGCTCCATTACCACTAACTTGCTGTGTCTTACTTCCTACATCTCTAACAGTATTTTTAGTTATAGACCTTACTTCGTCCAAATCAGTCCCCCAGGAATCATCAAAAATATTTTCCCGAGAGAAAATATTCAGAAAATCCCGAGCAACCTGATTCTCAATAGGACTAGTAAGACCCAAACTGAAATTATGGGAACTCTCGAATTGCTTAGCAAGTTTCTGAGCTTTTTCCAAATTTGTGATCAAAATTTTACCACCTTCTTTAAGCGCTGGAATAGGCTTTTGAGGTTTTTTCAAATTTTTTGTGAGTTTCCAAAAGGGTTTGGAACTCGGGTCTAATTTAGAAATATTATTTTCAAAAGTTTTGTTCCTCAGGGCAGCGAATCGCTTTTTAATTTGTTTTTGCAAATCCCGCCAGATAACTTTCATGGCAAGATCGCGTGTTCTTTGATATTGTCTCCTACGGACATTTTTAAGACGGATCAAGAGCTGAAGATCGTCGTCTATTATAATTGAATCGAATTTAACCTCGCATTTTGGTACTGAGGCAGCTCTTGCTGCAACTATAGAAGTAGTCAGAGATTCAAGAGCATAATTAATTTCATCTTTGGTTTGCAAAGGAATGTTTGGATCGAAATTATATTCCATAAATGTTCGATATTGCTCCCAATCAGCTCTATGGTAATTGAAAGTAGAGCTGCTGGGATTACAAATTATTTCTTGGGATATTTCGAAAGTTACTGGAAGGTGATCAGAACCGAAGTCAGCATGGGTAACCAGTTGGCTACAAAGTTGACATGAATCAGTTAAGACCAAATCAATAGTGGAGGGATTTCTTGCAGAAGAAAAGCATGTGGGCTGTTTGGATATTGAATAGTGTAATAACCTGCAGAACAATCATCAAACAGAATATTACCATTGGAATTGCTTTGAGCATTATTCCATGAGCGGTGTTTTGCATTAAAATCACCAATAATGAAGAATTTAGACCTATGACGGGTAAGTTTCTGAAGGTCACCCTTGAGAAAATTCTTTTTCTGGCCTACGCATTGGAATGGCAAATAGGCAGCTATAAACGTAAGTTGTCCAAATTTTGTTTCTACCGAAACTCCCAAAGTTTCAAAAACTTTGGTTTCAAATGAAGAAAGAATTTTATGTTTGATTCGTCTATGAATAATGATGGCAACGCCACCACAGGGTCCATCAAGACGATCATTTCTATAAATCAAGTAATTTGCGTCCTTCTTTACCTTATGGTCAGGTTTAAGGAACGTTTCAGTTATAACGGCAATATGCACGTTATGAACTCGCAAAAAGTTAAATAGCTCGTCTTCATTATCTTTAAGAGATCGAGCATTCCAATTTACAATATTTAATGCTTTAAAATCCATTACTGAATTTTAAAGTCATGACAATATTATTTGCAAATTTTACTCCAGTTTGAATAGCATCAAACATGGAGTTAGATTTTAGCATATCAGAAATCATGTCAATTAATGATTTCTGTAAAAAATCCATTTTAGGGGCAGTAATGCTTCCTAAGTTAAAATTGTCAAAATTTCCGTTGGAATTACTTTGGTTAGTATTTTGATTCCTACCCGGTGCAATAGCAGCATAGGTAGCTCCATTAACTCGCTGAACATTGTTAGCAGCGAGGGGAGTAGGTACAGATGAAAAATTTGAAGCAGGGGTGATATTTGTACCTACGGGTACGAATGTAGAATTTGTTCCTCGCTGACCGTTGTTAACAGCAGAGGAATTTGTACCTGGTCGGAAACGAGGAGCGTTTCTTACCTGTCGGTTAGAACGAGATTGTAGGATCGCTTTGCGAGTCTTACATTCCTAAAAATTGGATTTGTGGTTTTCACCACAATTTGAACATTTAAATTTCTTAGGATCTTCCTTCACAGGACAGTCGTCCTTTGCGTGAGAGGAATCACCATAATTCATGCATTTAGCTGGCATGTAGCAATTTTTAGTTCCGTGACCCCATCCCTGGCACTTCCGGCACTGAGTGAGGTTTTGGAAATTTCCTCCAGTCTTCCTGAAGTGTTCCCACTTCACTCGGACATGGAGCATAAGGCTAGCTTTTTCTAAGGCCTTAAGGTTGTTTAGTTCACTAGACTTGAAGTGAACTAAATAAAAATCATTAGAAATCCCGTTGCGCGAATCGCCAGGACGGGTTTTCATTCTGTGGCACAACTCCAAGTAATTTTGCCAGTTCATCTTTGATCTGATCCAGGGATTCACCACTGGGCAGTCCTTTCATGACAACCTTGAACACACGTTCAGTTTTGGTGTCGTAAGTAAAAAAGTTGTGCTTCTTCTCAGTAAGATACTTGAGAAGACATTTAAATCCGTCCAAGGTTTCAGCCAATACACGGCATTCACCCCGACGTCCAATTTGTAGTGAAAACTCAACTTTCACGAAATTCAAAAGTTCCATGCGAAGAGCATGGAAATCGGAAGTGGTTATCACAATAGGGGGAATCTTTTCCTTCTTGGCATTAAGCCGGGAAAGTTTACTAGAATTTTTCTTGGATGATGGATCATTCTCATCATCCGTGAGCAAATCAAATTGATTACTCAAATTAATTTCTTCAGAAGGGGGGTCAAGAGTTTGCCCCTTTCTTTTGCGTTTAGGCGCCATGGCGACAGTAAATTTTTATCCAAATCGACTTCCAAGCAGATTACTATAAGAATCTGAAGGATCGAAGAGGAATTTTCCAAATCGATATCCAAGAAGGATTACCTCGGGTAGGGTCCAAACAAGGATCGAAGAGGAATAAATTTGAACAAGGTAGAAATTTTACAGGTTGAGCACTGAAAAGTGCTGTTTAAATTTGTTGTAGCTTTAGGTAGTAGTAACACTTCCTTCAGCAAAAAGCAAATATATCCGCACGGCAAGAGAGCACGATGCGGACTGATCTTACTGCCTTTGCTTCCGACATTTGCTAAACAAGCTATCATAGTACAGTACCAAACTAAAATGTCATATGACAGGCTCTGTCATACGACGCTGTCATCGAAGACCGTGACGAATGTATGTATTTTAGTTTTTCTCATAATAAGAGTTGCTGTTGTGCTTGTGTGAATTCTGAGAATAGCAAGCAATGATGTCCTAGTAATATCATTTCTGATCAGAAATGGTTTAATTTACATCAAATTGATGAATTAGAACAAAATCACACATGTCATATGATAGTTATTTTATAGTTTTATTTTTGCTCGCATGTTATTCTACCGTTTGTGTTGTTTAAGAGAAACGACAGTAGAGCATAAGAGTACGAATACAAACAAACTGTCGCGCACGACACCGAAGCGAGTGTAGTAAAAAACGTCAACTGTTTCGACCCCTGGGTGGGGGTGACATTTTCTTTCTTTTTTCTTACATGGGTGGGAGGGTGTCTCAGTTAGTATTTTACGTAAGCATGATCAAGTTCTATACAGACCATTAAAATATTCGACTTATACAAAGGGGGGAATAGGGGGTTTGTTAAATATAACTTAGTCTTACAATGGGGAGAGGGCGGTTTGAAAATCCTAAAAAAGGATTAACGTGATTATTGCATGACCCCATAAGCTGTTAAAGAAACTGTGGTTGAGGTGGCAACTGGAGTACCTTTCCGTCTGTATGCCAACAGCCCTGGCCCCATATGAAGAGAACCCCAGAGTTCTTTCCAAATCAGTTCCCAAGCGAACTACTAGCGATTTGCTGATACAAATTCGATTGAACTGCTGATGGTGATTCAAGATCTTATTGAATCCCTTGGCTTTGTTTTTGGCTAATGAGACTATTTTAATTAAATTGATTACAGCTAAAAGGAATCATCCGAAATCGAACCCCACAAATCTTGAACGCCATTAATTTGGATTGCCAACCGCTTTCAACCGAAAATCTTCTCATCGCATTATCAAAATTACATATTTGCATCATTCATCGGAAACTCAATTCAGTAGCCACAACAACGTGATGGACGCCAGTTCTCCCCACACCCTCTGGTCAGCTGTGTCTCACACTAAACGACCTTAATTGATGTGCCTGATGAATACATTTATCAGCTTCCCAGGCAGTGCATAACTGCATTGCCATCGATCCAAGTCCCAAGGGGCATTCGAAGTCGGCTGCTGCTCTCTTTGGAAGTACCGTCCATTTTCTGAGAGTTGGAATTATCGGAAAGAAATTCAAAAACCGGCCTGGAACTGCAACAACATCTCGTGGTGGTAAAAACTCGTCTGTGCGCACCGAATGATATGTGCATGCATAATTACGGCATTATATTTCTTATATATTTTGCATTCTTTTTTTAAAATTCGAAATACACATTCGGAATTGGTTCGCTCTCTGTGGAAGCCATATATTTATTTTAAAATTGCTTGCATATTATTATAAAAAGCGAGTTCTCGGTTGGTCGTGGCCACTGGGTTAATTCATGTACCCCGACTGACCAACCGACCGACCAGGAGAAGAGGAATCATGTTCGAGCTCATTAACTCGGTAAAAATGGGAAATAATATTAAAAATATACACAAACCGTCAGCGGTAGTGCGAGTCACGTTGGCCCCGAATGACCAGGTCGCATGCAATCCCCAATCACCAACGCGAAGCCCGTCGTGCTATGAGAACAGCTAAAAAAATATGCAACCTGTATGCACAACGATTATTTATATTTTATATAATATGTATGTCGAAAGAGGCCAGCCCAGAGAGCAAAAGTGGCAAGGTGAAGCGAATGAATGAATGAACGAACGAAAAAAAATCACTCAACTATTGGTCCAATCGATCAACTCGGGGCGTTTCTCTTCCCATTCGAATACAGTCGCTGCTCGAGTGCACCGTTCAGATGTGCATGCAAAGGTAGTTCTTTTTAGTCTTTTTTTTATTTTACTGCTTTACTTGTATACATTTTAGTTTGCATCGACACGTGAATTGATTACATTGATGGAAGCCATTGAATATTTTATGAAAGTGTAGGCAGATTTGAATAGCGTTCTACGTGGGTAAAAAGTTTCCTCTTTGATTTATGAATTTTAACGGTTTTAACGATGAAAATCAAAACAAGCTGCCACGAATTCTCAAAAGCCGCCACCAGCCGAACAATGTCCTACATCGCAGGTCCAACTATTAAGCTGCCAAAACTTAATTTAAAAGCATAATGCATAATAATAATACCGGGTAAAAGCAATTTCAATATCATTATTTCCGAACAGGAGACACTGAAAATACATTCACACCGGCGATAACCCACACCGCACCGTCTGTGACCAGTAGTGGCAGAGCACTTTTGGACAGTGTTGAATGAGAACCGGCCAGCCGTGGCCATGCCGAATGAGGCAGAGCTTCGGAGAGTATAATCATAAGCAATTATACGCTGCTCGGCGGCCCGCTGCTGGCTGCGGTGAATTCCGAAGTCACAATCTGACAATCAATATGTAGAATAAAATGTCGATTACCGTCCATCACCTTTCATTAATAATGTGCATAAATTGAGTGCCGAGATGAAGAAAAAAAACGGAAAGAGTGTGGCACGATGGAATCAGGTGGACGAAGTCTGTGTAGTTTCTTGTTAGGGTAGGCACTTGAGATAAGAATAGAATCATACGAATGCCTTAACTCCTCCATATTTTCAAGATTTAGCGAAACTTGTTTGAAGTTAAATAGAGTTCCTAAATTCAAGCATCTTGCAAACATTGAAATGAAACTGAAATTTTTACTTGGGTAGGAAGAAGGATTCCCGACCAGAAGAAAATAATAAGATTATTATTTCTTGTGTTATTTTGATCCATAGATTGTTGAAACAACAGATATTACACTTTAGAGCTCATATGAAGTTAAAATAACAAGAAACCTAACAAAAAATCTACTGCTAGGTAACGAAATTATAACAACTATTGTGAGGGGATTATCATGTTTCCAACATAGCTTGTTATAAAATTACACATTAGGGTAAAACTAAATAAACTGGGCTTTTCATCACAATCTGGGCTTGAGTGTTTTCCTATTTTTAGATCATCATAAAAAACAGTCCTCAACCTCGCGGGGCCCAGCGCTCTTTTTGACGATTGATCACCAGATTAAAAAAGCCAAAGGTGCTGCAGCCTGGATTTGAACCCAGACCTCTGAGAACCTTGAAAAGAGAAGATACTCGCACCTTTGCTATCTACTCTACTGCTCTACTAGTATGAAGAGAAGATGCAAGATAATAAAGTATCGCTTTGTGTTGGGGTGCAAAATTCAACTGAGGTGAAAAATAATTTGTTCACTCTTCTGGGTCATGTGGATATTGACAAAAGCTGAGGATGCTAGTTTAAAACATAATTTGTGATAATGCTCAAATATCACGGTGAGCATTGCATTCACCAATTTGAAACTTTATTTTAGTTGTAATACAATGAGACTACGAAAAATCCACAGCAATGAGAAGATTAGAATGAGTCTGTTTGGAGCTCCCATCTACGAGAGTCTTCAAGACAATGCACAGTGGGCCAGGAGTGAAATCTAGCGGGTAAAAATTAGTAACACACTGGGATTGTATCCAATTGAGCTGACATCTTGAGAAAATTTTCTGGACTTATGCTAATGGTGGTTTTGACTGGTTGATTGAAGTTACTTTATGGGGTGGCTTCCTCAGTCTTTTAGTAGAAATGATTTGTTTTTTACGTTCCCGACGTTTCGACCGTTCGGCTTCGGTCTTTCTCAAGGGTTGCTACAAACAATGTATTGCACATATAACAAATAAATTAAACATAATTACTCAAATTTGTATCTCAATAATGTCTATCGTTTCTCGTTAAAAACTTTTACGCATCGTGAACACCGTACATGGGGATTTTTCATGACCTGTCTAATTAAATTTTATATAAACAAACGGTATGTTAAAGTGTAGTTTGGTTGGTTGATCATACTGTTACTTACTGTAAATTTGTAGATTTTTTTTGTAGATCTTTTTCACAGCACTACAACGTTTGTTTTAAATAAGATGGTGGGAACATCTACAAAAGGGGAGTGACCGTGATTATTTACGGTGGGTCATGATCATCATTGTGAGCTAAATGATCTTGGACTGTTTGATCAGATCTTAACTCAGCTGTGTTTCTTCTACGTGTTGTTGACTTTTAATTGTGTGTAACATACCTGTATACGTGGTGTCAAGCCTGTGGTTGACTGTGTTGGATGTGTGTGCTATGTGACACATTTCTAATATTGATAATGTTGATGTCTTGTTTGTTTTGTCCAGAATTTTTGGTTGTGTTATGTTGAACAATGGAATTCTTCGATGATGTGCTTGATCATGGTTGTTCTTTACCTTAGACTACGTATCTCTTCATTGTGTGGTTGTTTTGGTTTAGTTTTGTGTATTGGTTAATCGGTCGGTGTCCACTGATTCTTGTTTGGAGTTGGTTTCTTGTCATTCCAATGTACGTTTTCTGTAGACTGCCTAGAAAGGTTAAACTATAGATAATGTTCCGTAGTGGCGTTTGTTTCATACTGCAAGAAACAAAATAAGGCATTCTGAACTACTCAACAAAGGTAGTGCAAACACGCGATGACCCTCCCACGAAACGATCCATCCTATCTGACATCGCCAGATTGTTCGATCCTCTTGGTCTAATTGGACCAGTCGTCATCAAAGCAAAAATTCTCATGCAGGAGTTGTGGTCGCTTGCCTGTAAGTGGGATTATCCGGTGCCAAATGCCATTCGAGTGAAGTGGGAACAGTTTCGGAACGATCTACCGAAGATCTCCGTCTACAGAGTTGACCGTTACGCATTCCTACCAGACGCCAGCGTGGTACTACACACCTTTGCCGATGCCTCGACAACTGCCTATGGAGCATGCGTTTACATTCGCTGTAACACACCCAGGGAACAGTGAAAATAAGATTACTAGCTTCGAAATTAAATCGGCTTTTATTGTAAAATAGCCGAGGCTCAAAATTGGCACGGACGGCACGATGGAATTGCCTACCTTCTTCCGTCTTCTCTCGATCCTCTAGCTGCCCCTGCACCACCTCCAGAGCAGCCCACATGCTGTTGAAATACTCCAGTCGAATGGGTACCTGTGGCCGATCACGTTGTTCGTCGTAGGCCTCTATGAAAGCCTCTGCCCGACCCAGAGCGTCTGGTGGTCCTCCTCGACACCAACGTTGCCAGGTTTTGCGGAAGCGCCATTTTGTTTGCAGGAAACGGCGTACAATTCGCACTGGTGGTAGTTGTGGGATCTGTCGAACAAAAAGACCACGGTAGACCTGGAGGGCCTGAAATATTCACTTGGATTGGTACTCACTGATTCCAAGGCAAGATAATGCCTTGAATTTTCAAAGAAACAGCAAGCCGGAACGAGTTTACGCACAGCTGGTGTTGGTCGAGCCCGATGTCGA
Organism: Ochlerotatus camptorhynchus; assembly: GCF_037179485.1. Classification (NCBI taxonomy): domain Eukaryota; kingdom Metazoa; phylum Arthropoda; class Insecta; order Diptera; family Culicidae; genus Ochlerotatus; species Ochlerotatus camptorhynchus. The sequence continues at coordinate 5,711,226 of NW_027041014.1, forward strand.
TCGAAATCCACCGAAAAGTGGCGTAGCAAGCGTGGTCGTACGATCACTGTTGCTTGCAATGAATGCACCGCAGGAACAATGCCGATGGTTGAAACAATTCGTGGATTCTTCTAGAAAGAAGCCGGATGGCCGGAATGCAATGGCGGAATGGCGTGGCTTGGGTAGCAGCTTCTACCCCTTGCTTCAATGGCGATGAACGGGATGGCGTCGTCCTATTGATGTGCTCCAAATGGCTTGGCAGCAATCGAAAACGCCCGTTCGTACATGCAAAAAGAAACAGGAATCTAAAGCGAGACCCCGGAAGAAACAATTGGACAGCTAATCACCTGCTGCCCGATAGATCGAGCCTTGCATGTATTCAATCCGCCACCAGCAGTATGGCGGGAGCAAAATGGGAGCGCCCAGTAGATCGTACCACGTGCTTCGACGGATGCTGGATCCGGGACGGTGTCGACGATCCTGGTCACGGCACCAAATTTATGTAGGCGCTTACCAGAATTTACCGGCAGCGAGGCGACGGGTTATTTTTATCCCCAAGGCTAATAAAAAGGATAAAAGTTCACCAATATCTCTCAGGCCAATAAGCTTATCGTCTATTATGCTAAAAATGATGAAAAAACAAAAGATGAACACATAAAGTCATCATATCTGGTTAGAAATCCTTTGATCAAAAATCAGTTTGCATACCAGGAAGGTAAGTCATCAGTAACAGCACTCCAAACGGTTGTTACAAAATTAGAAAGATCTTTTGAAGCCAAAGAAATTTCACTTGCTGCATTGCTTGACATTGAAGCTGCATTTGATAATTCATCTCACTATTCAATGACTACAGCTATGAAGAAACGTGGTTTCGATCAAAGCATTGTAAGATCCAATTTATGAGATGTTATCAAAAAGAGAAATATCAGCAAATCTTGCAAGTTCACTCATCAGTGTAAGAGCAACCAAAGGATACCCGCAAGGAGGCGTGTTATCGCCTCTATTCCTTTGGTTTGTTTTTTTCCGTCGATCTTGTTTTCCGTGCTGTGCACCAATGCTACCGACGTGCTAGGAAGGCAGCTCCCACACCTGGACCCTACCTATCGACCCATCAACTCATGAACCGGGGACCAACGGCTTTACATCCCTTCCGAAGGAAGGCGTGATCAGAGATGTTATGCCTCAGAACATCCCGGCGGCGCCGAATGGGATTGAACCCAGGCCTGCTAGGGTGAGAGGTAATCACGCTTACCACTACACCACCAGCGCCGTTATATCACCTCTATTGTAATCTTTAATAACGGGTGTTCAATATAAAATGAGAATGATTTCAGTGCCATCCAGCGCTCTTGTGAGAGCATCGTGACTAAGTTGCGTCGTACGGCTAACCAGGGCCCCTTTTCCAATATTCATTGACGTTTTTTTGAAGAATTAAAATTATGTTTTTAATAAAAAAAAATACTAAATTCGTTGAAAAAAAAATTTTGTTTTTGAAAAAAAAATAATTTTTATTAAACACCCGTTAGTTGATGATCTTCTCAAAAATTTAATAGTCCAAGGCTTCGATTTTTTTTTTTTTTTTTTTTTTAAATGGCAGACAGACCGACCAGATAGGTTGGTTTATTTCATGACTTTTGACTTTAAATGATCTATATTTCTTGAATTTGTGTGGTTTACATGTATAACTTATCAAGTGACACAGATGCGTCTTTTCAACTTTAGTTCCTGTGAAATTTCAATTATTATTAATTACAGTTCCTAGTCCTATCAGGCCTGTTTACGAGAATGACCACCTTGGTGGGATTGGTTTGCTTGAAAATTTGAAAAAGAAGACTACTTATAACTACTATTTACAACTACAACTAACCTACAACTACTATATACACCTAACCTACTATATACAAATTGCTTATCAAAGCATGTTCTGATAAATTACATTTTTGTGCAAATTTAGTCTTAATTTCGTTAATTTTGGAATCTATTTTGGCAATGCCTGCCTCTTCATGTAAATTTGTTATTCTAGTGTCGAAAGGACGATCAAGAACCATCCTCAGCACTCTATTCTGAGCGACCTGGATTTTGTTCCTGTGAGTCTGTGCACATGATTCCCACACCGGAGCTGCGTAGAGGATCGCAGGTGCTATGATTTGTTTGTAGACGGCCAGTTTGTTCACCCTTGAGAGGCGGGATCTGCGGCAAATCAGCGGAAACAGACACCTAACCAAGGCAGAACACTTGACTACAGTTTTCTCTACATGCGAACGGAAGAGGAGCTTTTCATCGATCAACATCCCGAGATAGGTTACTTCGGCGGACCACTCAACCCTTGTGCCATCCATGATTACAGTACAAGATGGAGCCGGTTTCAGTTTGGGCGATTGCCGATGTAGGAACATGATCGCTTGTGTTTTGGAGGGATTGATTTTAATTTTCCACGTGGTGGCATAATCAGCAAAGGCGTTAAGGCATCGTTGAAGTTTGTTCGTTATTTCGCGAGCCATCCTTCCTTTGACGGCTATTGCGGTATCATCTGCGAACAGGAAGAACACGCAACTGTCTCCAAGGGGAGGAATGTCGGAAGTATAAATGCTGTAAAGCAACGGGCCCAGTAGACTGCCTTGCGGGACTCCTGCTGGGATGGAAAACGTGTCGGAAAGACAACCATTCAACGATACCTTAAACGACCTTTGCTGAAGGTAGTTACGGATGATTTTAACCAGATGTAATGGGAAGTTGAAGTTACAAAGCTTGTACACAAGTCCGTCATGCCAAACATTGTCAAACGCCTTTTCAACGTCTAACAAGGCCATGGCTGTGGACTTGGATACAGCTTCGTTACTTCGGATGTTATTCATCACCCGTACTAGCTGATGATTGGTGGAGTGCCCCTTTCTGAACCCAAACTGTTCCGGAAGGAGAATGTTATTTTCCTCGACAAACTTGAGCAAACGATTGAGAATGAGTTTCTCGAACAATTTGCTCAGCGCTGAAAGGAGGCTGATTGGTCTGTAGCTTGAAGGCAATGTTGGATCCTTACCGGGTTTGCGGATTGGTATGATTTTTGCTACTTTCCAGATACTTGGAAAGTAGTGCAGTTCCAAACATCTGTTGAAGATAGCGGTTAGAAGAGACTGCACTTTCATGCTGAGTCTCTTCAAGATCAAGTTGAATATACCGTCAAACCCGGGAGCCTTCATGTTCTGGGTGCATTTCAGCGCTGAGCAAATTTGTTGTACTGAAATCATCACTTCAACGAGCTTAGGTACTTCATATTTATACCTGCTAACCTATCAAAATTCTCTACCCAATGAAATTCTGTTTACATACGAACTATCACGCTTCACGCTCACTTGATTCTAATCATTATTTATTCAACACTAACTCTATCTACTACAGCGGGTTTTGTGTGTCAGGTGCTTGCTTTTTGGCCTCTTCTTGTGTCTAACATGTGGAGTATCATTATAGCGTCTAATGGTTTTGAGATTCCTGGTTGCGTGAAATATATTTATGAGAATATCTTTTTGATATTTTAGTAGTCACTTTTTGTTTGTAGTTTATATTTTATTTCTTTCATGCAATTATCGTAAATAATAGTTATTCAATAATAGATAGTTCATGTAACGGCGCCGGTGGTGTAGTGGTAAGCGTGATTACCTCTCACCCCAGCAGGCCTGGGTTCAATCCCAGTCGGCGCCGCCGGGATATTCTGAGGCATAACATCTCTGATCACGCCTTCCTTCGGAAGGGAAGTAAAGCCGTTGGTCCCCGGTTCATGAGTTGATGAGTCGATAGGTAGGGTCCAGGTGTGGGAGCTGCCTTCCTGGCGTCGGTAGCATTGGTGCTCAGCACGGAAAACAAGATCGACGGAAAACAAACCAAAGGAAAATAAAAAAAAAATAAAATAGATAGTTCATCCATCTATTCGTACTTTGACGCGAAGCGCTGTGGATTATGAGATAGTCGATGACCCTGGAGGGATCGATTTTGCTTACTGAGCAGGAAATCATGGATTTAACCCCAAGCTCTTCCACAGCACAATAAATCGCCACCATCATTTGTATATTTGATATTGAACATTAACCTTGGAAACTCTTTGCATATCAAGCGAAAACGTAGTCCGGCATTGTCGCGAAGCGTTATGGTTCTGAGATGCTCGATGACCCTGGAGGGATCGTTTTTGTTTACAGAGCAGAAAATTATGGGTTTCCCTAATAAAAAATAACCATAAACGAACGATAACCCAAATCATTGAACTATTCCACAAATGGTTTGGATTATACCCAGAACACGTCGTTAAGCAAATTAACCATACAATTTTTATTAGGGTTAATCCCAAGCTCTCCGTCATGACTCTTAAAATTCATGATCACTAAACAAAATGAATAATTTCTTTCGATAGCCGGCTATCGAGAGATTAAATAAACAACAAATAAACAATACATACTTTTGGTTGCATTGCCAACTTGAGGTGAATCCTAACCGAACACCCTACCCAACCCTCCAACTCCGTAGCACTTATGAGGGTGTAGCTAAGTCGGTGGCCTCTCGTTAAGTAAGTACTACATCAACATTTCCTTCCCTATCCCTAGTTATGGCATAGAGAAATAATTATAATAGAGAGCTCATTTCGAAGGAAACCTAGCATCACTGAAACAGCGCCTCTTTCAATTATGACAGCCAACGGGTGAACTAATTCACAGCAAGCGTGCGCATTTTACATGTACGATGAACTACCAGCTGTCAAATTACCAAACAAGTAATTATTTATTGATTCACGTTTCAAGATTGAAAGGCAGGAGTAAACTTGTGAAAATTATACATTCGACGAAAATCAGATATCGAGTGTATCGAGGACCACCGGATAGGCATGCAGCTAAATAAAGCACGAAGCGTGTCTGAAACGGGCACAGTGACGAAGAATTCCAAAATCCGTTCGAAGCTGGTTCAACACCGAAGGAATGACAGTATAAACACCAAATTTTGAATCAGCCTTCCAGCAAAACGAATTGCTGAATAGAGTCCAGCAAAATTAAGATTTACTGTGAATCCAGCAAACATGTTTGTTTGCTGGATGATCAGTAAAATACGGGAACTGTCAAATTGATTGCAATTTCGTAAGTGGATTCTTTATCGCATGCCTGATAGCAAGTTGATTTATTTTGATTGTTTTATACTAGTTTTCAACGTGTTTTGCTATTGAATGTGATTTAAAATTATAATTAAAGGTACATTTGCATACAAATATCCGTTATAACAGTGCATCTGTAATGTGACGTCTTTTTTTATTTATTTGCAGGAGGAAGTGGATAATTGGTCGGCGTTTTTGATCGTTTTTGATAGTATTTCTTCATTTTCACTGAATTTATCGCTACATAATTTGAAATACAGTTATGATGCAAGAGTATGAAATAAATTAAGTTTGAATTAAATAAAATCTTTGATATTTTTTCAAAATAATACTTCACTCATTTTGCTGATCATACAGCAAAATAAATTCCTATTTTGTATTACTGAACAACCAGCAAATTTTGCTGGTTCTACAGTAAAGTGCTGTCATTTTTATGTCAGATTATTTTGCTGGTTATCCAGCAATATTTTTTTGCTGGAAGGATTGCTGGATTTCTAGCTTGGCAAAATCCAGCAAAATGTTGCTGGTTTCCAGCGAAATAAGAATAGTGTGTAGGGATATAATTTGATAATATTAATTTTAGAAATGCAAAAAATGCATTCCAACGCACTTTTTTCCGTAGAAGCAAAGATCTTTTTGTATCAATAATTACCACATAATTCTCGATGAACATTTTAAATGGTCCTATCTGCTTTGATCGATTCTCTTCATCGGCTTCAAATACAACAAGGAAAAGTTTTGCAGCTGAGTTATTAACAAAAGAGGAAGTCGATGAAGAGAATCGATCAATGCAGATAGCACTCTTTGAAATGTTTATCTAGAATTATTCAAAAATGAGGAAAGCATAAAATTGAGGTTGTTTTTATTATTGTGGTATAGACCTTTTGTATGGACCTAGATTGATTTAAGAATAGGTCCTATCTCCATTTTACGATCAAAGAATCGAATAAATTTATTCGGTTTCTACCGCAACCGCGATGGATTTGCAATATTGACTCACGCAATCAAAAGCTCAAACCTTGAACTGTTGATTGCATGTTTAAGTATTGCAAATCCATCGCTCAGATCGCAGTAGAACGCGAATAAAGTAAATCGATTATTTGATCGACATATGAAGATCGGACCTATTCTAAAATCAATTGAGTTTAACTTTCAGCTGATCAAGTTGTCGTCATCTCGGTTTTCATTGTCAAAGAAAATGCGCCGGTAATTAATTTGCATGCGCACGGTACAAACACAAAATGCACAAGGCAGGAACAAAAAGCTTCACCCGTTTATCAATAGATTGCGCTCATGACAGTGTTGAAATTATTTTATTCGGGAAATGATTAAGTGAGCTCTTTATTATAATTATTTCTTTAAGGTTATGGTAAAGATGGGCGTGGCCGGGAATAGCGACAGTCATGCTTCTGTTACTCTTGTTTAGATTGGATCCAATGTTTACTCCCAAGCATTATTCCTGAAAGTAGTCTAACTGAGAATTTCAGAAAAGATGTGAGTATCGCTAGTATCCAATCTACGAAGTATATCGTAACAACGCTAACGCTAACGCTATATTTAAAAGAAATTCACACTACGTTTTCGAAATGCGTAAGATATTTTTGAAAACCCTCTTCCTCCCATTTAAAGAGTCTCCCACATCAAATTGCATCACGGAAAAAAATGCTGTTGAAAATTACTCATTGGGTATTTTCTCTTGAAAATTTGGGTAGAAGTAGTATAGAGTGCATTTTTTTACATTGTATTTTTATCGCTGTCAGTTTTTCGAAAGTTGGAAAAAAAATGACGTCACCCGAAAAACAATGTCGCGAATTGATTTTGCGCAAGCACCTGAAAATTTTTAACTCACTCATCGGGACATCGGAAAATAACTCGGAACCCGAGCAAAGTCCAGCATAAAAATGACTGCAAATTGAAATCAAGTTTCAATATCAACATCAAACTGAAATCCTAATTTGATTTCAGTTTATGCAATTGCAAATTTGATGCCATTTTATTCCATTTTGCTCTACATTTGCTCTTCATTCAAATATGTTGTTGCAGGAAATGTACACCCAGATTGCTGACGAACCCTCATTGTCTAATCATGGATGATGAGACTTACGTCAAGGCGGACTTCCGGCAGCTTCCGGGGCTACTGTTCTACACCGCTCAGTACAAGTTTAATGTTCCGGAGGAAGTAATGAAGCAGACATTTTCAAAGTTTGCCAAGAAATACATGATTGGGCAAACGATCTGCTCATGTGGCAAACGGAGTGTGCCGTTCGTGACTACTGGGACTGTAAACGGGAAGATCTACCTCAAGGAGTGTCTACAGAAGCGTCTGCTTCATCTGTTGAAGCAACACGAGAGCCCTACGATCTTCTGGCCGGATCTAGCTTCGTGCCACTATTCAAATGTTGTCCTGGAGTGGTACGAAGCCAACGGGGTCACTATCGTATCCAAGGACATGAACCCTCCCAACGCACCGGAACGCCCATCGAAAAATACTGAACTATTATGAAGCAGGCACTACGGAAGCATTCCAAGGAGGTCAAATCTGAGAAAGACATAAAGAAAAAATGGGCTTCCGTACAGAAGAAGCTGCAGCCAGATGTTGTACAGAACCTAATGAGTGGAATTAGGCGTAAGGTGCGAGCGTATTGTAGTTGAATGAAATTAATATGCCAAAAGCTTACAAATGGGTTAAATTTTATTGTCTGAAAGTTTGAAAAGCATCGATCGCCTAGATAATTTTCTGCAGCGTTTTTTTCCGTGATGCCATTTGATGTGGGACACCCTTTAAGAAGACAAACAAATTTCACAACCCGCCTCGTCCCTAATTGTTTACATAGGGGAAATGGCTCGAATGTTGGCCTATGGATCTAAGATTGGACCCATCGCTAAAAATCTGCAATTTATCAATTTTATCTAGATGAACGCGTCATTGGGACGGTACTTATGGATATTTTTGAAAATTTAGTCGATTGCTGAATTGCAGTATGGGCCCAAATTAGGGACATTTAGGCTGACACTACATCCATTTCCCCTAGTTATTGAATGTCTCCTCACCAAGCGATGCGATTTTACAAATTACACCTGATATATTTCGTCTTAAGATTTTCATCGCTGCTTCGACAGCGAGCAGCGTTCACATTTCATCCATATGCAGAACATTGACAGGGTGCCACTACAAGATATCAAAATAATGGACACAATAATAAAAAAAAAAATCAGCTACTACCAACACAGTATGTTTTTTTCATTGTCTTTCCCAGTTTGGGCAAAATATTCCACGGTTCCACGGAGCATGCGCGATTGGATTGGATCGGGTTCTTCTTGTAAGTAGCCATCAGCAACCCCACATGGAGCCCCGCGCCCGCACTAGAGCTCATTCGTCTCCATTGGCCACGGCTGATTTTTTCTTCGCTTCCAACCATTCTCATCTATGACCAAACATGTTCTATTTATAAGTAAATGACTTCTTAAATGGCATCCGGTCGTAAATGTGTATCAAATTTTTGAAGATAATTCATCCCGGCAATACGGATTTAAATGTGAACCCTCTCGATTGACCTTCGACGAAAGGAGTGCGAAGCAAATAGAAGAGCAAAAGCACCATTACGGGTTCGGGTTTTTGCCTGTATCGTATGGAGCGATTATTATAATTATGTTTTATAATATTGTTATTTTGGCTTTCTTACTTTTTGTGCTCGAGCGAAGCTAACGGGGTTCTCTTTCTCTTGCGCGATTGTTTGTTGCTTGCCGCGCCGAATCGAAAGTCCGACAGCAATGTTATAGAGCGAGAGGATTAAACGACTTCGAGCCGGCGAATTACGAGCCGGCAAAAAGCTGTGTTTTTATCTTCCAAATCACATATTGGCAAGTGATTAGCAAAAAATGTTGATGGTCATTTGACACAACAAATCGTTTTCTTCATCGGGAATTCGGTAGGAAGATGATTGGTATTAAGAACAATTATCAGTAATCAGCATGAGCATGAACATGAGCAACATTGACCGCCCAGGGTTGTTACTCTGGCTTGTCAGATCAACTTTAATTACACAAAGCACCAACATATGACTCCCGATCATAAGTTTGGGGTCACCCCCCGAAAAAAACATGCATATATGTTATGTTCATATCTCTGTAATGTTACGTCCCATTTTCCTTCTATTTAGTCCATTTGAAACACAGCAAAAAAATAATTTTGATATCACATCAAAGTGGATGCACTACAATCATGTCGAAAATTTCATGTAATTTTTATGACCACATAAATAAACAAATGCAGTAAAAGCAGCGTAATGTCAGTTCATGCATTGTATTAATGATAATTTTGTCCTTTTTAGCAAGTAATATTACACCATATTTTAGACATGATTGTAGTGCATCCACTTTGACGTGATATCAAAATTATTTTTTTGCTGTGAAGGTATTCCGGAGCAGTAACGAATATATCTTTAACTTAAATTGGTATGGATGAGCCTGAAATAAGAGGTAAAATACCAAAAAAATGTTCACACAATACAGTTCCAATACCAAATTATGATAATGCAATACGAAAACAATACCACACAGGTATTCTTTTGGTATCCAAACTACGCCAAGTCGAGTTATTAGTGTAAGCGTAATCTATTAACCTCCTGACTGCCGCAACTATGTCAGTAGTATTCAGGACCTTGTGAACTCTATCGGTGCTCCGGTGGAGTAAGTCGTACGATGGGTCTTTGCAGGATGATCCGCAATCGGTTCTATCGGGTGCTAGTTCAGCGCTTATCGACGATTTTACTTTACATGGCCTCACGTAGATCAATCGTGTATCTAATAGGAACGCTCGCTTTCTAGACCTTGTTCTGTCTAACGAAGCTGCAACTCTGGAATGCACCATTTCGGAACCCATAGAACCTCTGATCTTTCTTGATGCAGACCACCCTACTTTAGACGTCCTGATGAACCTCCCAGCGCCAAATGTTTTTGAGGATTGTTCTGAAAATTATCGTACACTGGATTTCTGTCGAGCCGACTATGTTGCGATTAGTGCTGCTATTTTCGGTATCGATTGTCGACTATTAGAATTAGCTGGATGAGTTGACGATGCCGTTGAATATTTCAGTCAAATGATTTGGGATATCATAGCTGAATTTGTACCTATTGCTCGCCCCGCACCAAAGCCACCATGGTCTAACGGTCACTGACGTCGACAAAATCGTTACATTACGAAGCAGGAGTTCAACCGCACAGATTCCTGTATCGACAATATGTCTTCCGTACACAATCATCTCTTCGCAGAAATCCAAAGCGTTTCTGGTCGTTTGTAAACTCAAAAAAGAACGAAGTCGGTTTTCCATTGTCAGTTCATCTCGGTGAGCAAACCGTTAAATCTGAACCGGAAAAATGCCGTCTTTTTGCTCAACATTTCATGAGTTCGTTCACGAAATCAACTCACGATTGCTTTAAGCGATTCTCCAACAGATGCATTTGAGCTCCGTCCGCTTCACATCAGTGAACAAACCGTCAATCTAGGTCTTCAAAGGTTGAAACTCTCGTTTGCTGCCGGGCCAGACGGCATTCCTGCGTCCGTTCTGAAGCTGTGTTCGGAGTCATTGCTCACTCCCTTGGTGAAGTCATTTATTCAGTTACTACAAGAGAGTAAATTTCCTGAGGCGTGGAAATTTTCATATATGTTCCCCGTCCACAAGAAAGGGGATTAAAGGAATGCCCAGAATAACAGTGGCATCACATCACTATGTTGCTGCTCCAAAGTATTCGAGAGGCGCTCTTCAGGTGCTATGAAAATAACATTTTTTTTTTTCCTTTGGTTTGTTTTTTCCGTCGATCTTGTTTTCCGTGCTGAGCACCAATGCTACCGACGTGCCAGGAAGGCAGCTCCCACACCTGGACCCTACCTATCGACCCATCAACTCATGAACCGGGGACCAACGGCTTTACTTCCCATCCGAAGGAAGGCGTGATCAGAGATGTTATGCCTCAGAACATCCCGGCGGCGCCGACTGGGATTGAACCCAGGCCTGCTGGGGTGAGAGGTAATCACGCTTACCACTACACCACCGGCGCCGTTATGAAAATAACATCTCCACGGCTCAGCATGGATTCTACCCAAAACAGTCAGTAGCAACCAATTTGACCGAATTCGTGTCGCTCTGCGTTCTCTCATGTTAACACTGATCTCAAGGCTGCATTTGACCGATTAGAACTCAACATTCTTTTGAGTAAGCTTGAGAAACTCGGAGTGTCTGGATCCTTCATCTCCTGGTTCAAATCTTACCTTACGAACCGTTCGCTTTGCGACAAGATTGGAGCTTCTCGTTCTCAAGAGTTCACGAACGTTTCCGGCGGTTCCCAAGGAAGTAATCTGGGACCCCTTCTGTTTTCGCTTTTCGTCAACGAGCTTTCATGTCTACTGCCACCTGGATGCCGGCTATTCTACGCTTACGATGTCAAAATGTATGGGATTATCAATTGCATCGCTGATTGTGAGGAGTTGCAGCTGATATTGGATCGTATGCAGAGTTGGTGCTCCCGTAACTTCTTGACGCTCAGCATCAACAAGCGCAATGTGATATCATTTCACCGCAAGCAACACCCGATAATATTTCATTATTCCATTTCCGGGTAAACGTTAGAGAGGATTAGCCAGATCAAAGATTTGAGATCTGCCTTGGCGTGACACGGCTAACTTGCCGTCTTACGTGGATCGCTGTCGTCTGCTTGGAATTGAAATTGGATTTAAAAAAAAAACATAAAACATTAAGGTTAAAACCCACCCGCCAGAAATGAAACCCATCAAGCGACTGAATGGAGCTGCAAAGAAGAGGTTTAAATATCTCTTAGCTCAAGGTCACAAACCTGAAGATGCCCGTATGTTGGCTGAGAAGCCATTTAGAACGCCGTTTGTTGAGCCAGCTAAGCGGCGTAGAAATGCAGATCCCAATGCGTCAAATGGTAGCGACAGCAATCCACCGAAAAGGATTGCGCGCCAGGATGAGAGAGGAAATCCACCCAAAAGATCGTCCTCGGTACAAGACAGGTTGAATAAAGCTAGAGCAGGATCTTCGTATCAATCATTCTGCTCAACAGGAAATTCGGGATCAAACGGGTCCACAAACAAAATAACAACAAACCGTCCTATAGAGATGTCTTAAGCTCTGTAAAAATTGGAATTATGCCTCAAGATTATCCAAACACTGAGCTTACAACTCAACAATTGGTTGCTACTCAAAAAGCAATACTGAAAATTGTGGCTCAGCAAAGAAAAGAAAAAGTTAAGCCAAAATGTGGGAACTGTTTGTTCAGACCGGGGTATATGATTCTCATCTGCAAGAACCAGGAAACGGCTGACTGGTTAAAGGCTGAAGTTCCCAGTATCAGACCATGGGAAAATGCCTGTCTCGTTGCAGTCGACGAGAAACACATACCTCGACCTGAAATTTTATTGGGCTTTTTCCCGCGAAGTGCAGAGGATAGCACTGAAGATATTCTTGCTTTGGTGGAAAGCCAGAATGAGGGGTTAATGGTTGATGCCTGGCGAATCCTCAAAAGGTATATCGTCAAACAGCATCACACTGAACTCGTATTCACTGTTGATGCTGTATCCATGAAAACCCTAGAAGAATGCAATTTTACTGTTGACTACAAGTTTGGTAGTGCTTTTATAAGGAAAAAAATTCCAACAGAAGATGAAGAAATCCGAAATAGTGATGGAATAATCGAGGGAGATAAAGAACAGTCTAAAATTCCTAAGATCCACGAGAATTCTGAAATTGTGGATAAGGGTGATGGCAATACTGATCAATGCAATAAAGAAGCTAGCAAAATTAAAATCCGGGAGACCAGACAGACTAGCGAAGCTTCTAATGATGTTGAGATGGATTGCTGTCGCTCAGATAAGTCCACTTCAGAAAGAAGCGAAGGAAATGGAAAAAAACTAGCCCTCCAAAGTACACAAAATGCATCGGAAAATACTGGACAAAAATATCGAGAGATACAAGTCCACACAAAACAATACAAACTGACGGGTAATCACAATACCATGTAAATTGAGCAGAAAATGCCCAATAAAATGAAACACTAATTAAACCGATGACGAAACAAAGCATAAAATTCATACAAGAAAACCTTCACCACGCAATGGGAGCTTCAGCTATATTCAGCAAAACATTTGTTCAAAGCAAACTGGATGTTGCTTTCCTCTAGGAGCCATGGACACACAAAAGCAGGATTTTTGGAATGCCTTCACAATCGTGTAAGCTAATTTATGACGATACACAACTCTTACCAAGAGCTGCTATTCTTATAAATAATAATATAAAAATGACCCCAATTACAGGATTCATCAACAGAGACATTGTTGCAGTTACTATAGAGGTACCAACTACGCGGGGGAAAACAACGTTTTACGTTGCATCGGGGTATTTTCCTGGTGACGTTGATGACGTACCTCCTCCAGAAATTGCAGCATTCGTTTCATACTGCAAAGGCCAAAACAAGTGATGCAAATGCTCATCATACCATTTGGGGCAGTACTGGAATCAACAAAAGGGGTGAGTCTCTTTTTGAATTCTTTACACAACAAAATATCGATATATGTAATAGGGGTAATTCTCCAACATTTATTAATGCAATAAGAGAGGAAGTTTTGGATTTAACGCTATGTAGCTCTGCTCTCTCAGATCGGGTAATAAACTGGCATGTATCAGATGAAATTTCATTATCTGATCATAGACAAATTCTATTTGAATATAAAGCAAGTGATATAATCAAGGAAACCTATCGTAATCCTAGGAAAACAAATTGGGAGCTGTACAACTCCAATCTCTCCGTACAATGTGATGTTTCTATGGATATAAGCACCAATGATAAGTTGGAAAAGGCATCTGAATGCCTAGTAACACAAATTAAACAAGCTTATTATGCAAGTTGTTCTATAAAGGAACGCTCTACTAATAGAGATGTATCCTGGTGGAATGACAGATTAGAAAAGCTAAGGAAAATGGCTCGTAAACTATTTAACCGAGCTAAAATAATAGGAAATTGGTCTACCTATAAAGAGGCTTTGACTGACTATAACAAAGAAATTAGAAGATCCAAACGTAAAGATTGGAGACATATGTGTGAAAACATTGAAAGTACTCCTGTTACCGCAAGACTTCAAAAAGTCCTTTCTAAGGATCATGCAAACGGCTTAGGAGCCCTTAAAAAAGAGGACGGTTCTTTTACCTTAACTACTAAAGAAACATTGGAAGTAATGATGCAATCTCACTTCCCAGGGTATTTGCCTACTACTTCCACTATATCTGTTGTAAATTTCGCTAGAGGTCATGACTCAGTAAATGGATCAAGACAGTCCAATGAAGAGGCAAAAAATCTAGCTAGTGTAATGTTTACTAATTCTAAAGTTGCATGGGCTATAGACTCTTTTGAACCATTCAAATCTCCAGGTTTGGATGGAATTTATCCAATTTTAATTCAAAAGTGTAAAACAGTATTGATTCCGGCCTTAGTAAGTTTACTTAAAGCATGCTTTTTGCTTAGATACATTCCTACAACGTGGCGACAAGTTCGAGTAGTATTTATACCAAAGGCTAATAAAAAAGACAAGTCTTCTCCCAAATCATTCAGACCTATCAGTTTGTCGTCAATTTTCCTTAAATTAATAGAGAAGATAATAGACATATCAAATCTGAAGTTCTTCCAAAAATACCAATGAGTAAAGCTCAATTTGCTTATCAACCAGGCAAATCAACAATTACAGCATTACACACTCTTGTCTCAAAAATCGAAAAATCCTTCGAAGCAAAGGAGGTATTAATGGCTGCCTTTCTTGATATTGAAGGAGCATTTGATAATGCATCTTTTAAATCAATGGAAACTGCCATGAAAAGACGTGGGTTTAATGAAAGCGTAATATATTGGATAGTAGAAATGTTATCGAATCGTGAAATAACATCAAATCTTGGAGAGTCAACCATAAAGGTAACAGCTGCTAAAGGCTGTCCTCAAGGAGGCGTCCTCTCTCCTCTTCTATGGTCGCTATTAGTAGACGAGCTTCTTATTAATCTTGAATCGCTAGGGTTTGAAATTATTGGGTTTGCGGATGATATAGTGATAATAGTCCGCGCAAAATTTAATGAAATCATATCAAGCAGAATGCAGACGGCATTAAATGTAGCTACACTGTGGTGCAAGAATGAAGGATTGAAAATAAATCCTTCAAAAACAACGATTGTACCCTTTACAAAAAGACGAAAAGTCTTATTTTCAAAACTTTCTTTGGAAGGAACAGAATTAAAATATTCTTCGGAAGTAAAATATTTAGGAGTAACTTTAGATAGCAAGCTCTATTGGAATGTACATTTAGAACAAGTAATAAAAAAAGCAACCAATGCTCTTTGGATTAGTAAAAGGACGTTTGGTAAGAAATGGGGACTCAAACCTAAAATGTTACATTGGATTTATTCGGCTATAGTAAAACCAAGAATAATTTATGCATCACTAGTTTGGTGGCCAAAAACAGTGCAAAAAACAGCTCAAAAAAGACTTGAAAAACTGCAGAGGTTGACCACTACCTCCATAACTGGAGCAATGCGCAGTACTCCATCTAAATCCTTAGAAGCTTTGCTTAATCTTCTTCCTTTACATCAATTCATTCAACTGGATGCAATGAAGAATGCTCTCAGACTCAGACGAACAAAAGAGCTCTTTGAAGGAGATCTTAAAAATCATATGAGCATCTTGAAAGAGATTCAATTAAGTCCACTAATTTTAAAGAATGAATATTTTATGGCAAAAACTCATGATGAATTCATCTATTCATCATATCCATCTATTTAATGTGTTTAATACAACACGCAATAATTGGGAGACTGGAGGGCCGTTGATTCGTCCTGGGTCTATAACATTCTACACGGATGGCTCAAAACAGAATAACAGGGTAGGGGCAGGAATAACAGGTCCCGGAATTAACTGTTCTGTAGCAACGGGTAAATGGCCAACAGTATTCCAAGCAGAAATATTTGCGATTCTAGAATGTGTAGAAATATGTTTAAAAAGAAATTATAGGAATGCAAACATATGCATTTTTTCGGACAGTCAAGCAGCATTGAATGCCCTTAAATCAATGATCTACACTTCAAAGTTAGTGTGGGAATGCTATAATCAACTTCAGAAATTGTCCTGTCGTAACAAGGTAAATCTATATTGGGTTCCTGGTCATTGCGGCATTGAAGGAAATGAAAAAGCTGATCAATTAGCAAAGCTTGGCTCATCCCAGAAATTTATTGGTCCCGAACCATTTATTGGTCTATCGCCTTCTAATCTGAAAATGGAATTAAAGAACTGGGAAAAAAGCAAGGTACAATCCAATTGGAATAATACCTCAACAGCCCGGCAATCTAAACAATTCATTAAGCCCAACGTTTTGAGTACGGAAAGGTTACTCAATTTTCCAAAAAAGATTTAAGCACCTACACTGGATTAATAACAGGACATTGTCCTAGTAAATATCATTTTAAAAAAATTGGAAAGCTTAGCGACGATAGATGTCGCTTTTGTTATTTGGAGAGCGAAAGCTCTGAACATTTATTGTGTGATTGCACTGCTTTATTTAATAAACGATGCAGATTTCTTGATAAAGGACTCACCGTACCTGAAGAAATTTG
This sequence comes from Ochlerotatus camptorhynchus, assembly GCF_037179485.1. Taxonomy (NCBI): domain Eukaryota; kingdom Metazoa; phylum Arthropoda; class Insecta; order Diptera; family Culicidae; genus Ochlerotatus; species Ochlerotatus camptorhynchus. The sequence goes on from NW_027041014.1 coordinate 5,727,993, forward strand.
GACCAGTATACCCAATAAAGTTGTAAACTTCATTCGAAGTGCAATTCCATATTGGGATAATGCCGATGATCAATGATGAAGATCACTCTACATAGTGGTTGATCATCAAAACTCACGGCAAATAGTAAAAAGAGGATACACCACAATAGATCAAAACACTGGTCGCAGTGGTAAATGTCCACGACACGGAAAAAAAAAGGTTAAAACTTTATCACATAAACGTTCAAGTAAAGTTCCATAACCATTTCAGTTAAAGTTTAGCATGGATTATAAACAATTTTTAACCATTTTCGGTAAGGTCAAGTTATGGTTCGCGTTTATGTGGGATGGGATGTTCAATATGTGCGAGTGTACACACTTAAAACTGATTGTCGAGCTCGGCAAAAATAAATACTGATTCGACACGGCAGTACATGAACAAATTTCGTTAAAAACATTAGATCACCAAACCTCGTATATTAAACATTTTCCACAAACACGGATAATGGCGTTCATGGGCTAAGCAATGTAAGATCTGGAGTGTTCCATTTCCTACATGAAATAACTATTATTATGGTTTCAGTTTACAGATAGTGATGGCAGGAGACGAGTTCCGGGAGGGTGAATTATTGCTTATCCAGAGTAAGTTGATGATTTTAGTAGAAATAAACGATCTTCCAGTTTTTATGCTCCTCTAAATGGTGTTCATCACTTGATTCACCGTTTCTAAAATCACGTTCTGGCCACCAAACAATTTGTTGTACGGGGTTTTCGCAGCTGCAATTTCAATCAACTTTGAATGCTGTCTGTCTGTCAAGAAAAGCAAATCAATTATTTTGTGGTAAAAATTTACAACTGTCTACTTAACGATAGCCAAATTCCTCAGCAAACTTATATTTGGCCGAAATGGTTACCGAGCACTTGGCGGGGAAAATATCGGAAATTGGTTTGTCGAAATTCGGCGAAAAACTTTTAATGTGTAAGTTTTCCAATCAGCGGTTCCCGATCGCAAACTAGTGTACTATCCCGAAGGATTTTCTTGCTGAGCTGCGTCTCAATATGTGCACAAGGAATATATTTTATAACAGGATTAAAGACAAGAGTTTCAAATGCTAGGAACCAGAAGGATTTCTGCCTTCAGCGCCTCTCCAATGTCTCCTCTCCAAGGACCTCTCCTCGTAGCATGGAGTAAATCGTGGAAAAACGGATCATGAACATGATGAAATCATTATGGTAATTAAGCAAAGTTGAACTGATTTTCTGGCACTTGTCACGTTCAAAACTTATGGAGGAGATCGCAGAGTGCTGTTCGTGTAGATTGAAGCGGAAAAAATTCCTACAGTCAATTTTTTGGATTTTGCATTGTTCTCAAGGGTTAATCAACTCTGCACACTGTGCCGAAACACAGCATGGCACGCTATTCGGCACTTAAGGACAAACGTTGACAAGAAGGATGCAATCAACATAATATAAAACGGCATCACTATCGAAAGTTGACGTGTTGCCAATCGTTGCTAAGGTTTACTTCTTTGTTTACTGCATTGGGCTTCACATTGGGCTCGGATTCCAAGGAAAAATGCTGTGAGTATTGCCTGCACCTGTTTGCACCATGAAACAATTCGTAGCGAAAATTCCAGCGTCGGGAAGGTTGATACGACAGTCAAGATGGTCAAAATGGGTTCTCTCCAGCAACGGTTAGTCAAATGCCTGTAAGATCGTCCAATACGATGGTACGGTGCCAAATGCAATCGGCGGACTGAATGGAAAACAATCATTTGAATGGCCACACTATTGTGTCAGCTGCGGAGGATTTTTTATTTGTTTTACAAGGTTGCTATGCAGGGCGAACTATAAAGAAAAAAAAACACATCATAGGGGATGTGGGCGATGGGTTTTGTATTTCGGCCAGGTTTAAATCCCGGTCTTGCCAAGGATCTTCCGGAATGAAAATTTTATCGTTTACTCCTACGTTTTCCTTAGGTATCCTTGCCAGTCATTTAGGTATGGACTTCGATGGGAAATCCACATGACAGACATTATAGGGATGCCCATACAAGTCCCAGTACATTTGGGGGATGTCGAGACGTATTAACCTCAAATATTCCATCAGATCTGGACGATTGCCTTAGCGAAACACTTCATCATCAACGATCTAATCTGCACTCTTCTGTTGCACTAGTTCGTCTCTAAAGGACCCGATGCGATGGGTGGCCTACCAATCAATCAATTATAAGGCCTTGCTCAATTTCGAAAGTGCATAACGCATGACGACACTAAGTAATTTGCTGTTCGGCAGGATCCCATGGGCGCGCAGGATACAGTTGAACTGCAAATGCGAAGCTTATCTGGATCGTGCACCATTAATAGATATGAAGTGAGGGGACATTTGATAATTTTCACTGGTGATACATTGGCCATTGGTTTCGATTGGTGGTACCTTGTGGAAGGTATCACATCTGCAAAGGATCTTGAACGTGATAGACTTGAACGTGTGTAATTGGGTGATGGTAAGGGACATCACAATCTGCGATATGATAGGCTTGGGTGATGTCTTCGAGGTTGCGTAGATCTGAGTCGATCAGAACTGTTTCGAGGATGTTGTTTCTAGGGTGGGAATGAACTTTCGCCCGTTCGAGTTCTGGGTTTGATTTTGTCGGGGAGCATTTTACTGGCAGCTGGTGAAAATTTCGTCCACCGTCCGTTTCTTGTGTATAGATTGTATTGCTTCCGGTTCTTCTTCTTCCATGAACCATGGTCACGAATTAGAGAAATTGAAAATGTAAACACAATAACAGAAGTCTAAATTCAGGGTTGCCAAACTCATGGGATATTGACACTTTGATTTATACACTTCGGCCTACTTCGGAATGATCGGCACAACGCTTGGTACAGCTTTCGGCACTGCCTTGCTCGTGTGCAGAGTTGAATACCCCTTGGTTGTTCTGGATTTTATGTAACGGTAAAGTGATATTGGTGACGAACGGATACTTGAATTTCCTGAATCGAGTTCCACAGTGTGCGGATTTTATCTGACGGCGTCTATAATTGTGACATCCCCTCTAACACATCTGGCCAGATTTGATGATTTCGTTCCATTTTGTCCTCTTTAATATTTTCATACCTAATTTCCGAGTACTAGTACTAGTACTAGTGATACAAGAAACATTACCAACTCATTAAATACGCCTCAATCAAGCAACACCGCTTGATTAAAAGTTCCAGTACATTATTAATGATTCCCACATTGAAAAGTATTGGAGCGGGGTTTATCGTATACGAAAATACTGGACTTTTGGAGTTGCGATATAGCTGTCACCTTCTAAGTCCCGGATTTAAGCTTCTTGTAATTATTTATACAAAAGATGATTACAGGAGGATTCTATCCATAATGCCACTGCCAGTCAGTGGGAGTTAGATTGTAAATACACACACACACACACACAAACACACACTTGTCACGTTCAAAACGTGTGAATTAAGAATAAAAATCATAGTTTTATATGTCTGCATTTTATTGAAAAACGACTGGAAACCCGAGCAGGTGAAAGTAACTAATGAGTACCTAATTCTGATCTGATACCTAAATTTGGTATTGACCAGCCTGACATAAGAGGTAAAATACCAAAGAATAATACCAAAAAAATACATGTAAAATACTTTGTAAATAACAAAAAATGATGTTTTAATTCTAAAAGAATACCAGTGTGGTATTGTTTTGGTTTTGCATTTGCTGAATTTGGTATTGGAATGGTATTGTGGGAACATTTATTTGGTATTATTTTTTGGTGTTTTACCACTTATATCAGGAAATATCAGCGAATTAGATTTACTTCATTGAATCGACACCCTGAGTAAGTCATAAGGGATATAAATTCATCGAACTGTAATGAGACGAATATGGAAAACGTACCTGACATCAAAAAATATTAAGCAAAACTTAAGAAATCAACAAAACAATTCAATCTGCAACCCCTTTGACTGGAACAATTGCCTCGCGTTGTTAAATATTGATGATATGCTCTTTCTTTCATCCCCGTTTAAACCGTTCTTTGCGCGAGTGCATCCAACCATTGATTGAATCGTATTTTTCCACAGCCTATTAAATATCGCACAAAAACTGACCCACAAGCCTGGGTTGGCGCGTAAATTATTGAACTCTCTAGTTAATACATTATTCCGTTTGAATGCACTCGCGCGTACCGTTCGCCACATACGCCACCCGTACATATGCATATTGCACAAGCCGAACAACAGCAGAAGGAATGGATCACGGTCAGGCCTCTCCATTTGCATCGAACAATTTATTTAGCATTCTTAGCGAAACTAACCGATCGTTCCGTGGAAAAAGACCATCCGAGTGATTGTGGTCGCCTTGCGAAAAAAAATATGGTTAGCTTTACTTTAAAATTTATTTGCACCTAGCATCAAACGAGCCATGTAGCGTTATTACTATTTCAACAATGAAATTTAAAAAAACACCCCCCTCTCTCTCTCCCTCAAGCAAACAATGCCGGTTGTTGTGGTGTTGCAACAAAAAATCTAATTACTTTATTAGTTTGATCCGCGTTGACCCCTTTCGCGGTTACCTGATTAAATATGAACAAACGAATGGTCGTCGTCGTCGGTGGGGCTGACACTTCTACCCGGTTCTATCTATTTCTAATTGTATCCGTCCGTCAGAATGTGGTTTGCGAATGAATTGCAAAGTGGATGTGATTAATTTTTCACCTTTCATCGTCCCTGCGGTGGTGGGCTGTTTGGTTTCACCGATTGGTGGTGGGTAGTTTTTCAAGCCGTGAGTGAGTCCGATATGTAAAATGAAACATGCATTTACGAACATTACTTGTGTGGTGCGAAGTTGGGTGGCATGCATATTTACAGAAGATTTTAATAACAATACTAGACACAGCTGTCACAGGTTCAACGCCTCGCGATAATGAAGATGTTATAGAAAGTGCTTAGGAATTATGTTTAAACATCCAGCACCGGCATATATATATTAGAGTGGTTCAAAAAATCGATTTTGCTCCCAATCGCACTGAAATTTGGCATGTCTGCCTAAATATGAATGGACTACAAGGCACCATAACCTTTTTTGCATTAGCGGCGCAATCCGGCGGTTAAAGAGGTTACTTTTCACCCCACCTAGTTCATGAATTTGATGCCTGCAGATAATTTTGCTGTTTGTAATGTGTTGTGATTCAAAGAGTTCGAAGGAGATTATGATAGTGGGTTTTGCAATAGGAAGAGCGCTATGTCTCTTGTTAATGATGTGATAGGAGGTGCTCGGTGGCTTTAGAGGGACCGTTTTTGCATACTGAACAGAACATCATGAGTCTAATCTCAGGCCCATCCACATTCAAGATTGATCAATCGTTTTATTTGTTAAATTAACTACATGGTAATAATGGCAACTCGATGATTAAAAAGTTGCTCGTTTTCCTAGTGGCAAACGTTTTTGCTTACTGAGTAGAAGAAGTGAAGAGTGAAGAGTACAACCCCATGCTCCTTTGCGTTACATGATCGTTAGGACATCAATTCAGCGTATCGTTTACCAAAACGAACTTTGCTGCCAACCTAACCCTCTTACCCAACATTCCAGTGATTCCTCGTGCTTCCATCAAAACGAGTGTCACGTCAATACTTTCTTAACCATTCCTTTCTTGACCTGCGTTCGGGCACGGCCAGCGCTGGTATTTCCTAGTTTGAGATCACCAGTTTTAAGGCATAGAGGATGATTGCTAGTCCCAAGCATCGTATATTGGCTCTCTATGTAATGCACCTGATCTGTCAATAACAGAGTAGCAACCGTGGACGGTCAATCATGCTCGTGCTCATGCTGATACTTAAAATGGCAAATCACGCAAACATCCAACGTGACCCTATTCACTCATTTATGAAATGGCGCTAATCAAACCTTCAGTACATTGAACTTCAAAGTTTAATCTTTAAAAATAGAAGTTGGTATTGTGTCCTGGTTTGCCACCTTCTCCCTTTCATGCCGTGAAAAATAGGGTTAAATAAAGTTAACCAGTACTTTAACTTTGCAAGGAATGTATAAAGCCACATGCTGTATTCAGTAAAATCATATAGTTATTTACTTGAAACATATGCCATAAAAGTTAATAGTTGAAGGCTTAATTTATAGGGACTGCCATAGAAAATGGTCGATATCTCCAAAACCATTCGACATAGAAAATATGTATTTTCAACAAAGTTTTATATTACAAGTTATAAAACAGCAAAAAAGGTTATCGTCCATTCAATTCCACTTAATTAATTTTGGTATCCATGACAGATACGTACTTCGACTACAATGTGCAGTCTTCATCAGTGTCATTCCCACTAAAGAACTTATCAAAATCTAACCCCCTTAAGTACTCATCACTAGGTAAAAAAGTCAAGATCACAGGGGAATTAAATGGAAGATAACCTTTTTTGCTGTTTTATTTAAGCATTCCGCTAACAACCCAATTTCATTACTTCATTACTTTCATTACTTCATTATTACTTCCAACCCCCAAGGGGTCATACTGGAATTCTTCCGGATCGGAGAGCCTCCACTCAATACGATCAAACTGTTCAAGGATCTGGCTTTGGTGTTTCAGAACAGTTTAATCGAAGCTGGGAAGGGGGTGGCATCGTTCCGGAAGCTGACTGAAAAGATGACCATGAAGGGACTGTTGCCGATTCGAAATGTGATTAGTGAGTTGGTTAGTGGGGAGAGCGAGACCCTTAAGGAGGAAGTGAAGACGTTGGTATATCAATTTGGGGTGGGGAGATTCGTGACGGAGCTGAAATCAAAGCCAAAGGAGGTTAAGTGGAATTGTAAGATGTTGATTGGTCAGTAGACTGATGCAAATTTGACTTTTTCGCTCCACAGTGCTTAAATGGTTTCAAATCGGGTCCTGATTAGCCTCCCAAAGTTACAACTCATTTGGTTACAAACAGACTTCGCACAAGCCATTTGAAGTTTACATGTAATGGGAAATCTCAACTTTTTGTTCATTGCCTTCTATTCTTTTTTTCCATTTTGAGCTGCGAAACAGTTCGATAGCCATTCTTAAAGAAAATTTTCTCAGCTACAACTTTTCTCAAGACCGTTTCTATGTAAAACGAGACAGGAAAAAGTTATTAATTATTTAAGAGATTGGTTAACTTATGACATGATCAAGCAGCTGCTCTGTAGGCAACACTGTATTTTGCAGTGTGACATAGTAGCCATGATTTTTGTGTCCTATTCAACGCCCCACAAACACCAATGTTGCCTGCTGAGCAGTTGATTGAGCATGATCATAATGTAACGTTGTTTTGAACCCTATTATTTTTCCCGTTCGTTCGTACTATCTATACAAGTAAAGATAAGCTTCATGAAAGCTTTGGATGTCCATGAATTTTCAGAGCATGCTGTCAGTCTGTATGCTATCTTATACACCCACCTTTTGTGGACGCCACCTAGTTTTTGACACGGCAGTTAAGATACCATTTTTAAAGTGCGTCGTGGAGAATTCAATAGATTTGGCTATTGTGCTTAACACCTTGTACAACTTTGTTTATTCTCTCGAATCTGCCAATAGGAAGAAATTACGCAGTAGTTTTTAGGCACATCCCAAGCTACTCCGCGTCTATCGAATCATTTGAGTGGAGTGCTTTGAAATTATCAGAAGTTGATAATTGCTGATTTAAGTTGAAGACAATAGATTGAAATTTACTGCGCAACATCTAAACTCGAATTTTGAATTTGTCGAGTGCAGGATCATATTTTGATCAAAATAGAAATTGATATTGAATATATATTGTAAAGTTGGTGAAATTTGAAAATCAGGCCCTCCTTGCCCAGTCAACGCGGGCGGCTTGTACGGCTTGTATTGGCTAGTGCTAGAATTAATCATTTTGTTCGACCATTTTCCACAGAGATGGCGCTGTTCCCCTGGTAGGAAGTGATAAAAATCCCCATATAGAAATTGAGAGAAGTGGGAATAATTCGCTTTCGGTGCATATTCAGGTGAAAAAAAGTGAACAACAACCTAAAGAAATTTATTAGGGACTTAGTCGTTCAGTCCCGGAAATTATAGTTATTCAAGCTACAATTAATTAAAAATGATTTTTCCCCATACAATTTTACCCGCTTTACTACCAGTCCCCAGAGAGCCAAAAAAAAATCAAATTTGAGAGAGAAATTCTCTCTCATGAGCTCAATTTCTCAACATGCCATGTATTTTGTTGACACTCGATTTGTGATTCCCCTTTCACAGATTACAAAATAGAGTACCTGACACTACAAAACATGTCTGGTTCCTCTATATATGCATTTGCTTTAACATTTGAAGTCCCTCCTTTTTTACATACTCTGCGCAAAAGATACTTTATGCCCCGTCCCATACATAAAATTTGGCGGGAAATTCTATGAGGGGTGAGCTATTTTGTGTACAGAATGTGTAAAAAAGGAGGGACTTCGAATAATAATCTAAATGCATATATAGAGGTACCAGACATGTTTTGCACTGCAGTGTCCTCTGTGAACAATTATAGGAAAACAGATTGTGTGTAGTTTCCGATAGATGTCACCGCAAATAACAGCTGTGACATCTGATGGAACATGAATTCTGCAAAAAAGCTTGACAAAATGATCAATTGACAAATATCGTCGAAACTGGAGCGTGCTGTTTCAAGCAGCTAGGACATCCGTCTTATGCTGGCTGTTAGTCGGACGGCCATTACACCCACCCGTTACTGCTACTGCGCATTTTCTAGTAGCACAACCGTTTGGCTACGACGTACTACCAACGTGACCAACTGATCCTGTTTGAGTTCGCGTACTAGAACGTCGCGGGACATCCGACGAGGGACCGGACGCTGAAGAAACCAGGTTAGATCTGTCCGAAACTTGCTCACATTAGTTTTATTTGATCTTGAATGGATATGCTAACATACATGAAATAGAAACGTGACGTCACAGTAGGAAACTGTTAGGTTTGCCTTAATTCAATAAATTTCGATTTCCCATGAATTTTAATTAATAAATCGCTAGCTCGATAAATTTAAGTTTAGTATGTTCGGGTTTCGTCAAATTAAATTGAATAAAATAAAAATTACTTCTAGTTTAGATTAGTTACTCCACACATCTTTTGCGTCACGTTATGTGTATATGTTTATATTTGTTAGATTGGTTTGGGTTTAAATAACTATTGCATATTTCCTTCCCCTTGGTTGAATTTAAAGAAATATTTTATTTTCGCGGTTTGAATTGGTGTTTTTAAATTTGAGTATCCTTATCTGATTGGTTGGCTTTAGACGTTTGGGTCAAAATAAGTAAGTTCGTTTGTGTCAACATCTGAGTGACCTGCCCTGAGAAGGGAAGTTTCTTGCCGGGTAATTAAGAACAAGTTGACGGTCCTTCTTTGAAAGGTGGTGCTTAAGCCGTCAGTGTAGCGTAACACGGAGAACGTTCCATTAAGACATTACAATAATACATCAGCGCATTGAACCATTGATAACTTTCGATCCTTGCATTTAATCAAAAAGTGGTCTTCAGCAGACCGATGACATGAACAAAAATCTTGGTTTTACCATTGTTATTCCCATACAAACTTCAAATGGTTTGTGCCATCTCAGTTTCTCACCAAATGGGTTCAAATTTTGAGAGGTTAGTCAGGATCCGATTTGGAATCGTTTAAGTATTCTGGAGCGAAAATTTAAAATTTTGCATCACTCTATTGGTCAATTGTTGGGCTTGAATGTGAGCTCCTGAAAGTTGACATCGGTGAGTTGGCAGGATAGGTTTAGCTCTCAGATACGACCCTGGTAGCCTAGCGCTTGAAATAGAATATTTATAGGCTTGGCGGAGAAGAAGTCCCGGTAGTAGTAGTTTTATCGGTTTTCGTTTACCATGTTTGATTCCACTTCGACGCATCTTTGACTGAGTCGATGTCTTTCGGGAGCATCTGGACCAGTTTCCTCTGATGATGCACGCTCGCTTTGTGTACTTACCACCGTCACCTGTGGTTCATCAAAGTCCTCATTATACTTCAATTCAGTAGAAGTTATTGTCCTGTCGGAAAATGGAAATGCCTCCCCCGGAGAACGTTCTCGCTCGAAGCTTCGATTCGGTCGCCAAGGCCGTTGCTTATTAGGTTCAGTGTAGTCCTTTTCCGATAGAATTTGGGAGCAACGAACCGATAGTCACGACAGTTAGGATCTGGGATAGGATTCCACTGCTTGTTGTTTTGTTTCTTCAAAACAAAACATGTGAAATGTCAAATTTACCATTATACAAACCAAAATTTCAGTCTGATGACACTCTCGGAACTGCCGGCACAGCTGCGCCACACGTGAGGCACAATGAGAAAAAATTTGGTGCAAAATACGTGTGTAGAGTGACCACCCCTTGTTACCCCCTTAAGTACTCATTAGTATGCTCGATGAAAGGTTGAACACGAACAAATCGCGAACAAACGCCGCCATTAAGGCATTTTTTGAGTAAAATTGCAAAATTTCACTGAATCAAGATAAGAGTGAATAGAATCACAGTAGGCATTGGTTGTCAGGATAAGTTCATTTGTTTACATCATGGCTTCACCGGAGCAAGGACGTCGCGATTCGATTCTACACGCTCGAAACGAAAATGCCAGTTCATCTGCTGCTGGCAGTTTTCCTGGAGTGGAATTGTATACCTCAGTTGACCATAAAGCTGGGTTTAGACAAGGCAAGTCAAATGATCAACTTAGTTGAATTCAATTGGCTTGAAAAGTTGAGCCTGGTTCAGCTTTTTTCAATTCAAGTGAGTTGATCAAGTCAGTTGAATGGCATGGTTTACACGATCAATTCGCGTTCAAGTCAGTTGAATTCAACTGACATGATCAATTGACTTGCCCTGTCTAAACCGAGCTTAAGAGTGCCCCGGAGGAATGTAAAATCAAAAAAAAAATTTACCCGTAGGAGTGCCTACGGAAATGGAGGCTACTGCCTTTTCTGGAGCAGCATGAGGTTGATCATCTATTCTGGCCGGACTTGGCAAGCTGCCACTACTCAAATTTCACCAACCAGTGGTACAGCGAAAATGGCGTCTCAAAGTTTCCCAACGAGATGAATCCGGCCAATACTCCGGAACTAAGGCCAATATAGAAATACTGGTCAATTGTGAAGCACATACTGAAGAAAAAGGGTGGAACTGCAATTGACCTGAAGGATTTCAAGCGGAAATGGAATTTGGCAGCCAAACAAGTGGAAACAGAGCTCGTGCAAAAGATGATGATACGAAGAAAAGTTCGAGCAATGGCCTATGGTAAGAAGGAAGACTGAAACAATTATTTTACAATAAGCATAATAATGGACAGCAGAGTAAAAGTAAAACACGTGTGTTATCTTCAACGGTTATATCACAAGTGAAAGAATTTATTTTCCCTTCATAATAACAGACAGTCATGGGTTGCTTCGATTTATTTCATCACTCCTTCTCAACCCATTGGTGTTTGAATTCCCATCTCTTCACGGCATGCAATCAATTTAACGTTGATATCTCTGGATATCTCTGGATCAACAATAGAAAAGGACCCATCAGCATTTGTAAACAAATCGTTCCAAAGCCCATTCCTTACAAATCGAAGGCAACCCACACAAACCATCACCATCATCGTGTAGAAGGAAGTTTCCCCTATCCGATGATGGTGCTGGTTTGCGTGGGTGGCCTTTGATTTGTGAGTAAAGGGCTTTGGAACGGTTTGTTTACAAATTTTGATGGGCCCTTTTCTATTGTTGATCCAGATCTCCTCTTTCCAAAGCATCGTGAATGAAATGGTGACGTATGTCAATATGTTTTGTACTCGGGTGGTATCTTCCGTTCTTGGCTACAGCTATGGCACTTTGGTTGTCGCAGTGGATCAAGATTTGCTTTTCGTCCTCGAACAAGCCTTACAATCGTTTCCACCAGAGCGCCTCCTGTACTGCAGCCGATAGCGCCATGTACTCGGCTTCGCAAGTTGAAAGAGCAACGGTTTGTTGTCGCTTGCAGCTCCATGATATAGCTCCTCCTTGAGCGGTGAACACGTACCCAGTGGTTGATTTTCATTTTTGCGGTACGCCAAACGACATTGCCAAGGCAAACAGATACCGCAAGGAACTATGACGGACAACCGGGGCGTAGGTGTCCTCGTAATCCACTCCCTTTCGTTGCAAGTATCCTTTCACGACCAGTCTCGCCTTGTATCGGTCGATGTTACCGCTAACGTTTAAAGGGCCAAATACTCCTTCTTCATGGCCTGTTTCCATCGTTCCGCATCGTCACAGGATAGTGCTTCCTGATGGATCGTTGAATCATCCAGGACTGACTGTTGAAAATCGGCACCAGCATCTGAACATTCAACAATATCATTCAAATACTTGCCTTGGGGCAGGCGCCCCCTATCGCAGAACATCAACCCTCCTTGCATTTCATCGCTAGTAGGTCTTTGATTTGAAGGCGACGGGGGCGCAGCGGTTTCCTCGGTAACGGATTAAGGCTGAATTGTATAACGCCTCCGATCATCTGAAAATTTCAAAGAAGGCAATCCTTTGGTCTCTAAACGATAATCTTTGTACTTGCCTGCGAGAAAGCGCTTCCCTACCACTTTGCCTCAACGCCTGTGACTGGGGCGGATTTGAAACTGTGCGCGGTGGGAGCGCAGGATCTGTCACGGTCAGCAGCATCCACAAAGGATTGATCACTTGAAGTCGTTTCTTCGTTGTCCGTCACGTCGTGTTCATCGATTTCCGGTACATCTGGGTTGGCTTCGACGTCTACCTCCGAAATCGACAAAGCTGCGCTCTGGACCGTTTGACTTCACTGCTACTACCACTTCATGCTCACTGGATCCCTCGTCAATGAAAATTACGTCACAACTTCTGAAGATTGTGGCTGTCTTCAGATTGTATAAGCGGTACGCTTTCGTTTCGTCATCGTACCCAGTCAACACGCACTGTTCAGCCTTTTGGTCCCACTTTTGCCGCTTTTGCTTCGGCACGTGCGCCATCACAGTCATACCAAAGATTCTAATGTGGGAAAGATTCGGCTTTCGTTTCGTCCACGCTTCCTCTGGTGTCGTATCAATACCCTTGGTTGGCGATCTATTGATGAGGTAGACTGCTGCAGCTACGGCTTCTGCCCAAAACGATTTTGGCAGCTTCGCTTCGTACATCATGCACCTCGCTCGCTCCACTACCGTTCGGTTGACACGCTCAGCAAGGGTCTTATATAGTCGGTTTTTTTCCTTGATTTGTTTTCCGTCGATCTTGTTTTCCGTGTTGAGCACCAATGCTACCGACGCCAGGAAGGCAGCTCCCACACCTAGACCCTACCTATCGACCCATCAACTCATGAACCGGGGACCAACGGCTTTACTTCCCTACCGAAGGAAGGCGTTATAACTCAGAACAGGCCGGCGGCACCGACTGGGATTGAACCCAGGCCTGCTGGGGTGAGAATTAATCACGCTTACCACTACACTATTATCGTCGGTTAACGACAAGTAATAACGGGCTCCTCCCAACGATATTTCTTCATTGGCCCGTGAACCAACGTGGTTGAATGGCAATCTCGTTTGCTTCCCGACGGCACAAATTTTTGAGTTTCGCTAAACTTCCAAAGCTCAGATGTCCCATCCACTGATGCCACAGCTTCGCCGTTATTCGGGGTGAGCACGCATACGCCTTAGAGCTCTTCTGCTCCAGCTTGTATAACTCATTGGAACGGCATCCGGTAGCAATAACCTTTCCGCTGGGATTCACCACCTCGAAACCAGTCTTTCTGAAAACAACAGTGTGATCTTGGTCAACTATCTTACATACTGACAGTAGGTTTACTGCCAGCTCCGGAATCAGCTCGACGTTTCGCACTTCTATCGCATCGGGGTTGCAGGTGGGCTGTAGCTTGGTAGATCCTTCCGCAACGATTTTCATCACGCCCTTGTTCGCCGCGTAGATACTACCATTCGCTTCACGTAGGTTCTCCAACAGTTGTTTGTTGTTGGTGAGATGCTTGGCAGAACCCGAATCAAAATACCAACTGTTGTCCGTTGCCGCGTCTTGCACTGACAAACCGGTGCAAAATGCGTCTCGTTTCCGATTCGATCCGCTTCGTTTCGATGGTTTTTGATCCCTGGTCCTGGTTTGACAATTCTTCGCAATGTGACCAAATTTCTCACACTGCCGGCATTTCGGTCCTTTGCCTTTCGAATCTGTGTTCGCGTTGCTTTGGTAACCATTTGAATTTTTGAAATAAATCGAAGCAACCCATGACTGTCTGTTACTACGAAGGGAAAATAAATTCATTCACTTGTGATTTAACCGTTCAAGATAACACACGCGTTTTATTTTTATTCTGCTGCCCATTACATAATGACTGTTACATTGAAATATGAAAATTAAAACGCATTTTTAAACCCAAACTTACTTAAGAGACCGTGTTTACCTCTGCATCTCTACGATTGTCATTGGAAGGATAGTTGTATTACTATGGGTCAGATTATTTCTGATCTGGATTCACTGTGGTAAGTGATGCGATCGAGTGAAACAGATTTGTTTATTTAAGGGGTTAGTCCACTCTGACGGCATGAAAAATAGGTAATTTTCACGATTTTTTTTTTTGAGCGTAAATAACGATCAATTCAAAAAAAAAATGCATGGTTTTGTCAATGGAAATGTCCTCTTTAATTGAGATTTTTTTTTTGGCGTGATTGGATGTCTCCTGTAGCCACTGCACCAGGTTCCCCAGGAGACCTCCCGTCTGAGTTGTCGCGTGTTGGTAACAGTGTTGGTTATTCTCTGATAGATGACCCAGTCTTGTACGTAGCCGTTTTTGATTTGGTTGAAAAATAAAAATTTGGCGACGTTTTGAAAAAAAAAACAGTCCGTTTTTGTACCCTAAAATTGGAGATAAAAGCTTGCACCAAAAATCCATTTTTGAATCTTTTGAAAATCGGCTACGTACAAGACTAGAAAAAAGGTACTTAACTCGAAAATTCAATCGCGTTTAAATCGAATGAGCCGTTTGTAAAATACAAATTTTTTACTGCGTATATTTTTTCCTAAAAAACGGCTTTTTTTTCTCTTCAATAAAGAATGATAGAGAAAAAAATCCTAAGACATTAACTCAGATGGCACTTCGATTGGATTCGTTGAAAAATATCTAAAACGCCATTCTGAAGTTTTTTGAGTGATTCAAAATGGAAAAAAAACTTTAACTCAAAGCACATAACATATGTGGAACTTCATGCAAAACTACTGACTAAAAATTGACCTCTTTTTGTGTTTCCTCAGTGGTATAATTGGTATAGTTGGACATCGATCTGTCAAAATTAAATTTTCGTGATTCGACACTGGGTCTATGGGCCAATGTCGGAAACGTAAGCAATGCCCAACAAACATTGAAAGTTGAATAAGAGCTTATTCAGGCAAAAATAAGCTTCTTCAGCTAAAAAATAGCTTATTCAGCTGTTGATCAACTCAAATTGTTTGTTGGGTGGCTTCTTTCGTTAATATCTTGTAATTCAAAGTCAATCAATGTAACCCTGCAATTCTATCAGCTATGGGGACTTTCCCTATACACAAGCATCGTGGTGACTTACTTGAGCGAGTTTTCATTCGCAAGAAATTCGTGGAAAAGTCAGTGTTTACGCTTGTGAAATTGAACCTTATGAAAGAAAATCATCTATTTGTTAGCATGCTCTGTTCACGCTATTTGAAAACTACCCAAATTTTGTAAAATCCGCCTTGATCGGTCAAAACTAAATCTATCAAAAATGGGTCAGCTATGTTGGGAGTGACAGGTTAATGATTGAACAACGTCGGTCGGATCCATGATAATGTTGCTCATGTGTCAGTTTGTCACTCCCAACATAGTTTACCCATTTTTGAGTAGGTTCAGTTGTGATCGATCTATTCTACCCAAATTTGAGCAGTTTTGAAATAACGTGTAAGTATTGACGTTGACGGTGGCTTTTTAACTCTTTACTCCTATGGTAAAATCCCAAAGTCTAGCGGATTTTGTCTTATCTCTTCATTCCACCATGGTACCAGCGAGCCACCGTCTCTTCATGCAACGATTAAAAGCATCCTATGAGATTTTTCACTGGAGTGAAAGGGTAAGGTAATGTCTAACATGTTTCTCGCACAGACTGACGTTTGCTTATGGGATTTTACCATAGAAGTAAAGAGTTACAGAGTGACCGAAAAGGCTAATTGTCAAGGTAATGCGGCCATCTTTTATAGACTAGCTCTAGAGAACAGATCAAAAGATTTTAAAACATTCAATTTTACGCAATTGAGAAACATAGAAAGGGTTGAAACCTTGGGTATTAAAGGTATCGATAAACGCTCGATTTCATTTGTCATCCTTCTTGCAAAATTCTTGTGAATGGAAAGATGCAAGGTAAGCTCAAAACACAGCATATTTTCCACAATATTAAGAGATTTATGTCTGTTTTACGTAGGGGAATTTACGTATTCTCGGCAACCTAAGCAGCGACCTTCTTTCTATAGCCTTTTTCTCTAAGGAACGCACACATATGCAGTATTGGTTTGTTTACAATCTTTTGCTGCCAGCTGCTCTAACAATTTCAGTGGAAAGAATTGTCAAAAACTGCTTTGAAACGCTTTTATAAAGCTCCAATCTTCTCTAGTGAGAGCGAGTATTGTCGGCAACCAGTTTTTCTTCGGCAACCGTTCCATTTGAACTGCATGTAAATCTGCTGTTCTATTATCAGCAACTCGAAATCAGCTACAATTTGTAGTGCGTGTGTTTCATTTCAAGAAAACCCTGCTAGATTGCTTTTTCTCAGTGGTAAAAATATAGTCAAATTGAAGCTGAAAGCATAAAGAATCGTTTGCATGCATTCAGCGAAGTGTTTTCGTAAGAAAATCCAGTGAAAATAGTGTTTCAATTTGGGTTGCCAAAAATAGTCTGTCATGCCGAAGCCGGCATTTTCCATATTTATTCCAAGAAGAAGAAGTTCCACTACAGCTATCAAATGAACAAGGCTTCAAAGAATCGCCCGCAAATATAATTCAATTTATCAATTCACACTTTGTTTTTTTTTTCAGTATTCTGCTCTTTTTTAAGCTGGCGGTAGAACTTTGACAGCTTCTTAAGATTTGCAATACTTATATATATAAACCAGTACATTGTTGCAAGATGTTGCTGCTTTAAACTGTATGCATCAAAGTCCAAATGTGTGTGGTCGTATTTTTGCTCCTACGTTATGAAATGAAATCAAAGGTTTTGCAAATGCATTGCAAAATTATGTTAAAAAAATGGTGCATACATTTGTTATCTAAATAACGGCGCCGGTGGTGTAGTGGTAAGCGTGATTACCTCTCACCCCAGCAGGCCTGTCGGCGCTGCCGGGATGTTCTGAGGCATAACATCTCTGATCACGCCTTCCTTCGGATGGGAAGTAAAGCCGTTGGTCCCCGGCTCATGAGTTGATGAGTCGATAGGTAGGGTCCAGGTGTGGGAGCTGCCTTCCTGGCACGTCGGTAGCATTGGTGCTCAGCACGGAAAACAAGATCGACGGAAAAAACAAACCAAAGGAAGAAAAAAAAAAATTGTTATCCAAATTTATCATAGAGAATGAAAATGGAAAAAATAACCCACGCAAATTTAAAGAAATAAACAAGCATTTGCTTGGAATTTCTCCAATTTTTGGTCATAATTACAGAAAAGCAACACACATCGCTTTCAAAATTGAGTTGTAAACAATTAACACATGGCAGCTTATTACGTTTTTTAGGCGGCAGGTCATCGCTAAAAACATCTTCAAAAAATGTATCCTTTTTTATGCAAACGATAATTTATAATTATAAATGAAGAACGATAGCTATATAATTATAAATAAATAACGGAAATTATTATTATTTTAAACCACGTTAGAAATATTTTATTAGAATTGACTACCTACTACCTTGATCTCATTTCTCAATTTACAGCTGGTATAATAAGTTTGACAGATCGATGTCCTACTATACCACTGGAAATCACTGAAATGGGGTCAACTTTTTATTGACATGCAAAGTTTCATGCAAATCGGAAATGAGGCTGAAATCCAATCTTTTGTTTTGCATTTTGGCCTGGAATTGCTCACACATATATTCACTTCCTTTGGTTGACCATTTTACCCCATCCTCCACTCCTATCTGATATAGCCATGCCCATGAAGAATGTGCACTGCCATCTTAACCTGGCCACCTCAAACCCCATCCCCATCTCCGGTGCGGGTAATGAAAGAATTGTCCGATAATTTACCGTGCAATTTTACTATCATCAACCGTTTCGTCGATCGTATGTGACGTGTCCTCTTTGCGAGAAACGATCAATTTGCATCGGGTCTTTCTTCATCTTGATTTTCTATTTTTAAGCAGCTTTTTCATGTTCCTATGCGTTTCATTCACCAATTTCAGACTTGACCTATCGAAACCGTTCGTTGCTCGTTCGTAAAAGTGGAGCAAAAGGTAATTAATCTCTCTAGTAATTACACTTGTAATGAGCCTTGCAAGAAGATGCAAAGCAAGCAGCTGAGCACTTGAAAATGTTCATCATATTCATCGCCTTTCATTCACTGCATATGCTTTATGCAGTGCATTGGAGCAGCAGACTAATTCCCACCACACAACGCTGAAGCTTACAGTGTATGACCATGCGATAATTTTAATTGTTGTTCGTTTTATACTTTCAGCACTCGGGGTGATGATGTTTCATCCATCCATTGACGGTGCATACAATAAATATTAAACGCCAAAATAGCAGGTTGCATAATTTTTCATATTTTCAAACGAGAGTAAGGCACTCACATGTAGCACCTCGTAACCTTAGAGAGCAGTGAGCGAGCGACCGACCGGATGGGGCAAATTGAGACGGCTGCATGCCATTCGGTTCAAATGTAGACGAGCGAGCGAGGAAAGGTGATCTTAATTGTTTGTGTGTCGTGGAAGGAAAAAAATGCCATTTTTCAAAACAGCAAGTATAATTATCGAACACATATATGCAAGCTAAAGACGGGTAAGTTCTTCACCGACCCAGCGCGACCAGAGAAAATTTAATCGATCGAGAAGAATCTACATCCATTCGAAATTATATCCCACCCCGTCTTGGAGTGTAAAAATAAACATAACAAACAATCTTCGAGTAAAAACGTTCAATTCAAGCCATTCCGAATCGTTCAACCTGCAATGATGAGTCAATTGAGCGATAGATTATCGAACCGCGGCACAGCAGGGATCGGCATCAGCCACCAACGCGATTCCTGCGTTTCCCTTAGATAATAGAACCATCATCGAGTTGGGCAGCAGCAGCAGCAGTTCCACGCCGGGAATGGCACGCGGGAAGGTAAACCAACGTGGATGTAACTGGGGGATATTTTTAAATACGGGAGGGGCTTCAAAGGGTCTTCTTAATATTTCAACTCCTGACATATTTGCATCAATTTAATTTAATACTTTATGATGAAAGGCAATTATGAAATCTAATGAAATTTAAAATTTGAAGCAACTGCAACTAATCAAACTCCCCTTAGCTACGCCAATGCAAATCAAGCTCCCTCCATATTCAAACTCGAGCAGCGCAGCCCAGTGCGAAACACGGCACCACACAAACACACAAAAAATAATGACTAATGATGTGTGGAAGCGGGATAGAGAGCGAGGAAAAAAAAAGTAATCAACTCGGGAGTGTGGATTTTATTATATTATTAAAATCGGGATGTAGCATCATTAAATTCCAAATTGAACATTTTTTGTTTCTTCTATTCGCATCCACTACATATGACCAAACGGCTTCCAAATGCCTTCCATTCACCAGCAGCGGCCAGCGAGTCGCACTTGAGATTATTGGCAGTCTAGGAAGGTAGGTAGGTTCCGCGCTTACCGCTACCTTTTTGGTAGCAATTTATAATTTAATTAAACTAATTTTCATTGTTCTACGGGTACCCATTTTTGGCGGCGAGTAATTTCCACCAACCGCTTGCGTTTGTATATGTGCTGCGGAAGATGATGTGTGTCTTCTTCAGGGTACTCCTCCAAGCGGATATCGATTGACTCGTTCCGCTATTTTGCTGGACCTATGCATGGAGGGATGCTCAAATGCTCAAATGTAACTGCACTCTAAACATGACGGGTAAGTTAACTGTATATGATTCGAACAAATTAAAATTAAATTAAAATCCCGACACCTCTATTATTTGTGATAGTTGAAGTCAAAATTTTCTGGTGATTGACCGCCAAAGTCATAGTCATTTGAGAATGATCGCAAAGTTTTCCTCCTTCATCTACCCACTCGTTCAAGTCACTTCCTCTGCCAAACGTCGCCGTCGTCGTCGTTTGCTGTGAGAGTATATAGGTAGGTAGTTACGTTGCGGATGTGTCTCTTTTCCAGAAGACCATCGGAGAAAACTGTATGTGCCTAGGCATATGTGTGTCCCAAGATTTCATTGACTACTTCTCACTGACCGGACCGGACTCGCAATTCATGGTCGTCTTGGATGAGTCTTTGGATGCTGCTGGCGCTAGCCAGAGTGAGTAGCGTAAAAAGTGGAGATTTGATTGAATGGATTTATCTTTCAGCCCTTTTTCCTTTCTCATCTCTTTCCGTAGATTGTCTAGTTGTCGACGGTTGATTTGGGCTACGTTGTATTATGTGCTCAAAGCTCATTCATTGATCTCACTTGGATAGGTTGTGTCGTCAATGAAATCTGGTCGCATGTAGGTAGGTTCATTGGCTTTGGTGTGGAAGTCCAGGTTTGTTACAGGTAATTTGCTGTTCCTACATTTCATCGTCTTGTTCTAGGCAATTAAGTGGATGATTGGTGTAGGAGCCACATTATTTCTTTAGGAATCCTAGTTGTAGTGGTTTGTTACGAAGTACTAACAGGAGCTAGAAAAATTCAGATTTTTATTTATTATTAATATATTTCTCAAGGCTCAATAGCGGTAGCTTTGTGGATCCATTGTTCAGGGGTCGAATACCCGTGACTTACACGAGAGTACGGGCTGCAATTTACTAACAGGTTGTGAGAGGATCATGGAAAAGGCACTTGAAAGAGAAATTAAAATGGTCTCCATCGCCATTGTATTGCTGACAGATTGTTGACGGCAAAATTGTACCATTACACAAAAAAAAAAACTTTGGTCGAGACACAGGCAGAAAAAATGATACTTCATTTTCATACCGATATGTTTTATTGTTAAGTAATTTTATAGATGTCCTATCAAAATATCCATATTCATACCGATATGTTTAATTGTTAAGTAATTTTATAGATGTCCTATCAAAAATATCCATCTCAAAGTTTATTTTGCCGGTTAAACTGTGAAGCACTTTTGCTGCCTGTAGTTTAACAAATTGGTGTAAGGGCAAAATATTGAGAACGGCATCCAAAGCATCTGATGATGTGCTTTTCATTGCTCCTGTCATTAATATGCAAGCAAGTCTTTGTATTTTCCTTAACTTCTTTTGAGCGGTTATTTCATTTGTTTTGGGCCACCATATCAGTGAAGCATAGGTATTTTTTGGTCGAACTATGGCCGAATACATCCAGTAGGGTAAACGCTCCTATAGTTGCGGTACGTTAGAAGCGTTAGGTTCCTATAGTTGTGTATAGAGTATCCATGCATAACTATAGGAACCTAACGCTTCTAACGTACCGCAACTATAGGAGCGTTTCCCCTATACCATATTCGGTCGTAGTACCCACGTTTTCCCCACAGGTTTACTACAGACCAGAGTTGCAAAAAATCAAATTCATTTTGCTGACGCAGCGAGAGCTGAGTCAATACGGAATTCAGTATACATCTTTCCATGATTTCTACCAAATGAACAACAATGGCACTAATGATTTTTGCTTCCACTTTCTGTGCATTTTATATTTCACGCAATCTTTCTACACTCATTCGTATTTGGATTCTATGAGAATGAACCAGGAAATAATTCACGTTCATCTTGTCATGTCACAAGGACTGCAAAATTCATTCATTTCACTTTATATTTACGTAATGAATTTTCCAAGCATAGCAACGCGGCACCTCAACAAATAATTTTGGTTGAAAAATGAATTGAATATCTTGGTAGCATTATTTTTTATTTCCAAATAAAAGTGCGAAAGACGTACCGTCTCCTCGTCGTTTAACCTTACTCAATCAGATGTAAACAGGTATGATCCAGTGAATTTGTCATTTCTGTTACTCTCCCGCTGCTTTACAAAGCTGACGTCACACCATCAACCATAAAAACAGCGGGAAAACGAAAGAGACGAAAAATTCACTAGACCATACCTGTGTTGAAACGTCATAACATAGCAAGCCGTGCAGTCATAACCAAAACATACCAGTTCCTTCGCTGCGCGCCGTGTGCGCTGAATGTTAATCAATCGAAAAACGGACTTGTTTTCACTAAGGATCACTCATGGGAAGTATAGTTATAAAGAAAATAATTCAGTGACAACATTTCAAAGGGGCGTAATTGCTTTTGTAAACAATGGCTTTAGCTCTTGATTTCTCACAAATAAATACTTACTTCTCCAAATTTACAATGCTAGCTGGTAGATGAAACATTCCTCTACCTGTTGATGTCATTAATTTTCATGAGTGGTCTTTTATTCACGAGAAATCAGCTGCTAAAGCCATTGTTTACAAAAGCAATTACGCCTCTTTGAAATGTTGGCACTGAATTATAGTTTAAGAATGATACTTTTCGTTTTGCAGCAGGTATCTCAGGTAACGTTCTAGAATCAGCAGCAAAAGGAGCTGGAATTCCTATAAGCATTTGATGTCATAGGACGATTGAGGATTCGTTTTTGGTGATAGAGCGCCCCGATTATCAGATCGATTATAAAATCTATCCAAAATGCTACATTCCTTGACAACAACAAATCGCAGTGGCACGGAACCTACCAGAATAAAGACGGAAACCCTATACACCAGCAGATTTTACCACCTACGAGGACAGTGAAGAAAAACTCCAGATAAACGGGATCCTAATCACAATAATAAATTTCGCGGACAGTCCACGGTGGACTACGTTTGTAAGAAGGAATCTGTTTTGCGGAAAGTGCACAACATCAATCTAACTCATGCTCATGAAGAATTCCAGGGAACCTTCGCACGTTTTTCTGTTCGTAGCATCTTAGTAATCGGCAGGCAGGAGCAAATTTACTATACAGCATTCCCTCCATATCTGCGGTGGGTGATATCGTCCACCCACAGGTATTTCTTTGTTGCCCTTAAAGCAATTCAGCTGATTTTTAATATGTGATTAGAGTGAAACAAACTAGTTATCTACAGAAAATCAACTCAATTGGTTGAAGGACAACATAGAAATTTTGGTGGGTATCACCCACCGCAGATACGGAGGGAAGGCTGTACCTAGTGTGTCTAATAAGAGTTTGACTGTTTTTCATATTGATTTTTCTTCTTCAGGTGGTCTCCGATTAAAAATGTAACAAGTTGATAGTGAACGATGTAAACATCGGAAATGTTGATGCGATTCCATCTTTGCGAAATAGCGATGAAGTAATTACAAATACTCAGTTCGGGATTCACGCAATACGTGAACAATATGGCCTCAGTTTCAAATGTCAGTAATGGCTTCAAACGCTACTTTTTTGTGAATTAGGTTTTACTCAAGCAAACCAACAGCATCATCTGGAAGAGGAAATAAGCTCTATAAGACGGTGTACTTAGATTGCGTATGCGTTCTGTGGCTGGTGAGTAATCGGCGTTTGAATTCAATTGTTTCCATTTGGCACTAAGGTCCTTACACATGTTGTTCACGTTTTACGTGAATTCCGGACTGAGTATTTGGACTTGCTCCACCACTATTTTATAGCAAAGATGGAATCGCATCTTTGTAGGCTTGGTATTCTGCTGAAATTGTCATCTATAGTTTCCAGTGCTAGATCGCTCGGAGAACAGTAATCGAGATTGGGTGCTTGTTAGGGATCGTCCATTAATTATGTCACACTTTTAGGGGGGAGGGGGGGTTTTGAAAACTGTGACGAGCGATACAAAAAAAAAAATTAAGGTCCATACAAAAATGTGACAAAGGGGGGAGGGGGGGGGGGGTGGAAAATGGGCCAAATTTGCGTGACATAATTAATGAACCTTTCCTTATGTGGTGTGTGCGATTGGAGTAGGTTGTTCCATGGTTTTGGAAAATAGTTTCAACATATTTTTACTCTTTTGGTTTTATTTACTCTTTAACTGCAAGTTAGCTTCTGATTGATTATTGGAATAAAACATATATCAAAATAAACAAATTGAAGAGACTAAACAAAAGGTTCTGAATCAACAATGGAATGAAAAGAAAAATGAGCAAAATTAAACTACCATCGATGTTTCGTCACCGGAAATTTCAACATATTCCTTCCAATTGTAAACTGACTGAATAGTTTTCTGGAACAAATTTTTGTTTAGTTTTATCATCAAGATATTTGCCAATGTTTCCTCTGCCAGCCCTGTTCGTAGATTAGAGAGAACCAGTCCAAGGGCACTAAATGACCTCTCAACTGAAACTTGGTTCGAGGGTGTGGACAACACAATCATAGCCACTGCGTGGAGCTCAGGATGCGTGGTTTTACGGCGTAGCCAATGATTCCAGACGTTATAGTTGTGATTTTGGCGTGGCTCCAAGTCAAGGGACTTGACTTGCTGGAGGAAATTGGTTGCGTTTTCTTGGATGCTGGTATCCATTGAACCACCGAACATTTCAGTAAGGTATTGATCAAATTCATCAGTAGATCCCGACAACGATTCATTGTTCATGTTGGTGGATGTTGGTTCAAGTTGACGGATCCGTTCCCAAGTTTCAGTTATGTATCTCTGAAATTAAAGTCACACTTTTTTAATTTAGGACGAATACCAGGCAAGTAATACGCACGCGCGCTTATGTGTGTGTGTTGGTGATATTATACCTGTATTTCTTCTTTTTCATCTCCCGTGAATAATTTTGAAGCATGGTAGTTGAATCTGGGATCGAGAAACAATCCCATTTTGAATGCTCTTGAATGACGCAACGCATCCAATCTGGTCCTCAATGATTGTATTAAAGCAGGAACAAAAGGATTATCGGTAACCTTTTGGACTTCACTTGTGGCCATGAGCCAAGCCATGTAGAAATCAGGTAGGGATACATGTGACTCCTGCATTTTTTTGGTGCAGATGTACAACGGCTTGAACGCATCATAATAATGGTCTACAAATGTCCAAAGGCTTGAAAGATCTGTGAAATACGGAATGTTTTATAGATGAGTGTTTGAGTACTATTTTGGAAAACTGTTTTGTACATACCAAGCTCGGGAAATTGATCGGCAAGTGTCGTGAAGAAAACTTTTTGATCTTTGAATGATTCGACCATTTTAAAAATACCACCCCATCTTGTTTGGCTCCAAACGGGGGGGTACGACGCGGTGTGGAACTCGAAGAAGGTGCGATATTTGACATTTTTGCACTTCTTGGCAACATCAGTGAGGCTCTTGACGGATTCATTGGACTTGTTCACAACGTCCAATATTGCGAGTTGGAGAGTGTGGACGGCACATCTCACGAGATTAATCCTTTCTTGGAATTCAATGCATAGCTCTTCACTGATGTCACGCTTTGATTCTTCTGCTGACTGACCTTCTTCACCGTCATCTCCATCAGTTTTCTCAAAAAGGGTCAACTCCAATTCGTGCTTCAGTTTTCTAACGGTTGCCAACATATTGGCCCCGTTATCACAGGTTACTGAGAAAATCTGTTCAACAGACAGTCCGTATTCAGCCAACGTTTCCATAACTTTCGATTTCAAAAAAGTTGCTGTCTGGCTTTCTTTTACTTGAATCATTCCTGGAAGAAATGCATTGCAAAGAAAGATTAATTATGACCAGGTATCATGCTTCGGAATGCGTGAGTACGTGCATGTGTGTGTGTGTGTGTTAGTGAAAAAAATAAGGACAAGTTAAACCACTTACCGAGCGTACGAATAACCACTTTGTCACCTACAGCATATTGAACATTTATTCCTAAAATGTGACGGTTGTGCCGGGCCGCGGAATCTACTTTTAGGCAAATTAGCTTTCCGTGCATTTCTTCCTTCAATATTTCTTTCAAGCGCATCGCAATTTTGGTGTGGTGCTCCCGCATTGTGGATCGATTCAAAGTACATCCGAGAGCTGTTGTGATCGGTTGCAAAAGATCTTTGAAGCCCTCCCACTCAAAACATGACAAAGGAAGCTGATGGTAGGTTGTTAGCTTTACCGTAGATTCAATGAGCAGCTGCTGGTCAATAGGAATGGGACATTTTGGTATGACTCTTGGCTTCTTTGCCGTCGGATCGAAACCTTGCAACAGGCCATTTGAGTTCGCCAGCTCGTCGTGTCGAAGTCGGAAATGACGGATGAAGTTTCCTACGTCAAACCTAGCTTGAACGTATTTACAGTTGCCTGCGGGGTCGATGTAGCAGAAAGCTTTTGCTCCATCCTTCAAGATAAATGTGGAGGCTATATCGATTAGCGTTCGTTTACGTTTCTTGCTGTTTTCTCCGCTTGTCGAGGCCATCGTCAAGTGATGATGGAGAAAACAGGGATGCGTATCATATATTAACAGTCAATTAAAACTAATACGACTTCACGCGAAAACGAAAGTTTTACAGCACGCTTCAAATTACTGCTGGTGAAAAAAATCACTGTGCGCAAATGAATGCGATTTTTTCTATATTTATCTTCCGTGAATCCAAGATGAAATGAATATTCTGCATAGAAAATAGAAATAAGAGGGAACTAAAACTGACAATCGTGGATTAACAACAAGAGTTCACGCGTGTTGAATGAGAAAGATAACAAAAAAAACAAACCGAAAGTGAGAAATTCACTGAAACGTCAAATCATAATGACCTGCGTTAAGAAAGCAAGGAATGAATTTCAGTGAACATTTCTGCACTGATGTATATCTTATTGTGATATTCAAAATATAAGTTCAACATTTTTCAACTCTGCTACAGACCCATAGCGCATTTGTAGCCTTAGTGATAACCTTGTCAAGATGAGAGTTCCAGTTCAGTTTCCTATCGAAAGTAACACCTAGGTATTTAACTTCATCCACGAACTCCATCTAGAGTAGGCTGTGTCAACATTACATTTACATTTAAGCCTTCTCTCCTACACCAATGGAAGGTCATGTTTAGGGCAGTTTGTAACAGATTTGAAATCGTGTTCTCAAACTTTCCACGCACTATAATGGTCACATCGTCTGCGTAACCAATCATAGTACCCCTCCTTGAGGACAACCCTTCGTCGATCTTATAGTTAGTTGCGCACGTCCAAGATCAGCAGAAATATCTCGATCTGTGAGCATCGCCATTATCCATTCGATAATGCAGTTATCCAAGCCCCTTGCTTCCATAGTTGAACGCATTGAGCTGAAGGATGCATTATCGAATGCTCCTTCAATATCAAGAAAAGCAACCACGGCTATTTCCTTGGCTTCAAGCGATTTCTCGATTTTATTAACCAGCGATTGTAATGCCGTTATCGGAGATTGACCTGATTGACAAGCGAATTGAAATTTGCTAAGAGGTAACCTTGCTAAACTTGTTGATTTAATGAAGTCATCCACATTTTTTTTTCAATTGTCTTCAACGGAACAGAGGAAATGCCCATAAGGGTCTGAAGGCTTTCGGAGTCGGTTTATCCCTTTTTCCAGCTTTTGGAATGAAGACAACTCGAACCTTTCTTCATGTTTTTGGTATGTGGTTTAAAGCAACACTGGCTTTAAATAGTTCAGTTAAGAGGGGAATGAGTACTTCTTTTCCCTGTTGAAGTAATGCTGGGAATATTTCATCTTTCCCGGCAGAGTTGAACCCCCATTCAACTCTAGATGGTGTGAAGATTTCACAAGCTTTCAGATAGGCATCTTCAGACCATGCATTTCTTGCCCTGTTCTTCTTCAGCCGCCAAAGGATTCCACCCTGGGAAGTGAGTCCTTACCATTGCTTCCAATGTTTCAGAAGAGTCAGCAGTAAATGTCCCATCTTCTTTTTTTGAGGCTACCAAGACCATTTGAATGGTCTTTTGAAAGAACTTTATGCATCCTCGCAGCTGTTTGAGCGCTATTGATGTCTTCACATACCCATCTCCAGTCCTTCCGTTTGGCTCGCTTCAATTCTCTGTTGTATTCAGTTAGAGTCTTATTGTATTGGTCCCAATCTGAAGTAGCCTTTGCTCTATTGAACAGCCGTCTGGATATCTTCCTCAATTTTGCCAGCAAGGAACATCCCTACTGGACTATGTTGGGTAGGGCAGCTAGCATGATATGATGAGATCATTTTATTGATGACCGCATCAGACGCACTTTCTAGTTGCATGCGCGTCCTAATCTGTTCGTCATTAATCGAATTGTTATTCAGTAAATGGAAACGATAGATGTCCAGTTAGTTTTTCTTGGGTTTCTATAGTTTTCTGAAATTACTGGTCCGGCTTTATAATCAAACCTGATATGTTTGTGGTCTGACGATGATTCTTCATCAGAAACATGCCAGTCCACAATCTTTTCTGTTAAAAGGTCACTGCAGATCGTGAGATCGAGAACCTCTTGTCGAATAACATTGATAAATTTTGGAGAATTTTCTCTATTAAATATGTCAATATTGCTAGACGATGTGTAATTCAGGAGATCCTTGCCTCTTTTGTTAATATCAGGACTACCCCATATTGGGTGTGGGCATTTGCATCACCCTCTATTATAAATTTGGTGTTTATTTACATTTCCCCTATATGAAGTTTTATAAAATTTGCCCGAAACTCACGTTTTTAGTATTCTAAAGTAATTTTCTAGAAAATGCGCAAGTGAGCGGAACGTCATCAATCTTTTAAAATGTACACCAAATACACCTTAATTTCTCAAAATATCTCAAAATATATTGAGCAATTTTTGAGATATTTGGATTTTACCCAAACAATATATTTTATTATAAGCACACCTCTATCTTGTAAAATAAAAATGTTTGTATCGCTGCGCCATCCGTACGGCCAAAACTGAACTTGAAAACATAATAGAAGACTCTTGGGTTAAGAGTATTTTAAATGTACTTATAGATGCATCCCAGGTAACAATTTGATGCTTAACAAGTGTTGATTAATCGATTTCAATTCAGCCTTAGATTGAAAAATTGCTGTATATATACCACGTTAACCTTTGTCCAGCTTTTAAACATCTAAATCTGGTGATTTTAATCAGCCAAAAGCTTAACAATAATATACATTATAAGCTTTTTAAGGCATTAAATAACAGTCTTTTCCAACACTTGTTCAGCCTTCTAGTTTTATTTCCAATATAATGGAAGACCGCTTCATATCTTATGCATTTATATGGAACTACTTTAACTTGTTGCTGACTAATTGGATTAACATATTTATATTGTTAATATAAGTCTAAAAATTACCTTTGCATTTCGGGACTCGAACCGGCAGTCGCTGATTCATAGGCGTCAACCATACCTACTGGACCATTTAGGCATATGTGTGGTAAAAGGTATGATCATTAACTTGAAGCACGTCAAATTTAGGTTGAATAACAGCAACCGGAAGAGTATTATACAGCAGTGCAGAATTGTAAACAACAACTGGTGACAGTAAAACATTCCTCTCATTTTCAAGTGCACTACACAATGTGGACACAAGCACGCGATTTATTTTGATGGTCATTTGGATGCTATTTTAGTGCCATAATTAAGTAATATGTTTGGAATGCGGTCTGAAAATTCAGTGCAATATAAAGTGGTGAACAGTCGAAACACAGAAGTACAAATGTAAATACTTCCGACGTCCTCGCAGACCACTTCTACCTGGAACTATTCCTAAAAATCTTCTTTGCCTTGTCTCTACTGCTGCCACTGCCTGTAATTAGAAAGGTAGGCAGTGAATTTAGTAGAACTAAAATGCCGGACATGCAACGAGTGACACAGACACTGACGATATTTAACAAATCAAGTTATCAAAATATGTGTAACGCATTGCTGATTTGTGGAGTTGTGTTAAGCTTAAATAAGGCTTGTTCAATCTTTGGATCAGCTAACCTATGGGGATACAATTCACTTCTTGCACTAATAATCAACTATATATTCAGCTCAATGTTAATCAGCTTTGTACACCTTCTGTTCTTAATGTTCAGCTTTTATTGTTACTTGGGATTTTCATCTTCGAAGAATTTTCTTAAACATTTTAAGAAAAATTGCAAATGAACTTTTTTGGAATTGAAAAATAATTCGAGGAGAGATCATGGAAAAAAGAACGATACTCGGAAATTTCAAGAAACAACTTTCAAGATAGTTTTGAAGAGAACTGTATGAAAATTGTAACGAGAAATCCAACTGTATACTAACGATATTTTTTTTAATGTCTTTATTAAGGGGACTTTCAGCCCTGGGCTGGTTCGTCTCCGGATGATAATTTTTGTGGTATACTGAAAAGAATTATTTTTTGCAATGCGCAACACAATCCTCGTCTTACTTTCCTTTGTCTTTATCCTCTTCCTTGGCAATAGTAGCAGTAGAAAATATGTTTAAGTATACACTTAGAAAAATTTATGTAAATTTAAGTGCTCTGAGAGTGACATATACGAGCGTTAATTTTGACATAAATTTGATTCATAACAGACGTGAAATATAGCTTAATCGAACGCATTTTTCGTCGAGCATCGAACATTTTAGTCTCGGAGTACTTAATATTATATGACATGTTTGTTTACGTCTAATATTTTATGTCAAAGATGAATTCCGTCACGTGGAAAATTAGTTATTTTTAAGTGTGTAAGAATAAGCACACAGTTCCATGCAGATATTTCAGAACCATAGGCAACTGACAATCCGTTTGTTGAATAGAATCAAATAGTGGAAAAATCCTATGTAAATCCTAAAGATTATTCCAAAACAATTCTCAGCACACCTTCACAGGAATCCCAATTCATTAATTCAGTTTGTGGACTGACATTACGCTGTTTTAACTGCATTTGTTTGTTTTTGTGGCCATAAAAAATAAATGAAATTTTCGACATGATTGAAGTGCACCCTCTTGGATGTAATATTAAAATTTATTTTTTGCTGTGAAGGAATGTTTTAACGGATTTCTGAAATTCGCCTAACAAATAGAAAGGCGCGGTGAATCAAAGGCAACAATGATCAAAAAATTTCTTTCTTCGATAGGGAAGCTTTAAAGATTTCAGAAAAAAACTCACTTCAAAGAAGGCCAATGAACTTCAGCGCAGTATCGTTAACTTCAGTAAAACTGTAGAAATTTTTCAATGAATTCTGGGGCAGTTCTGAAAACTTCAGAGCAGTTTCATGAATATCAGAAAAATTACGGGAGCTTCAGAGAAGTTCCTAGAACTTTAGTAGGGCAGTTCCATTAATCATCAGAAAATAGCGAGAACCTTAGTAGAAGTTGCAAAAACTTAAGGATAGTCCATAGAACTTCAAGGAAATTTAATGGGCTTATAGAAAAAATTCGATGCTTCACAAAAGAACAAAAGGCACGGAAATCCATAGAGCTAAAGGTAGTTTAGAGATCTTTGGGGCAGTTCTGTTAATTTCAGGGAAATTCGACGTGATTACTTCTCACTCTAGCAGGCCTGGGTTTAATCCCAGTCGGCGCCGCCGGGATGTTCTGAGTCATAACATCTCTGATCACGCCTTCCTTCGGAAGGGAAGTAAAATCGTTGGTCCCCGGTTCATGAGTTGATGGGTCGATAGGTAGGATCCAGGTGTGGGAGCTGCCTTCCTGGCGTCGGTAGCATTGGTGCTCAGCACGGAAAACAAGATCGACGGAAAACAAATCAATGAAAAAAGTGAAAATTCAATTAGAAGAAGAGTGACAACTTCCCTTTACCATAAAACAAATTGTAAGGACTGAGGAATGAAAATTAATTCTGAGAATTTCAGGAAAGTTTCATAAACTGTTGGAATATTTTGGGAGCCTCAGGAAAGCTAAATGAACTTAAAGGCAATTCCATTAGCGTCAGGAAAACGGCATGATTTTTTCAGAAGTTTTAAATCTTCAGGGGTATCCAGAAATATTTACGGAAGTCAAGAAAACATCACAGAAGTAGAGAGAGGAAAATTGTTGAAACTTTTAGGAATTTCCATTTACTTTAAAAAAAAACTAAGCCTGGAGATCTTTAAATTTTTTTTTAAATCTTTATTTTAGAGATTTTTAGCCTTAGGCTAGTTCATCTCTTAAGGAGATCTTAAGAGATTTTTGGAGACCTTAAGCGTGGTTCCAATAATTTCACGGAAGGTCTGAAAGTTTCAGGAAAATCCAGATATAGAAGATTCAGTCCCGATAAATTCAAGACAGATTCAAGGGAAAATTTCGAGAACCCTTAAGAAGTGTAAAGAATTTAAGGAAAACCCCAGATAACTTAACAAATCACCAGTAATAAATAGGGAAATTCACATAAGTCCAGAGGACTTCAGGGAAGCTTGTAGGTTATCGGGACAGTTCCATTTATTTCAGAACCGTATAAAGAACTTCAGAAGCATTGAGAGAACATCTGTGGGACTCCGAGAACATCATCACAGATCTGGGAAACTAATGGCAGTCCAATTAATTCCAAGAAAATTGCTGGAGCTTTGAAGGAGTTCCGAGAAACTAAAGGAGTTTACGAAAACTTCAGAAAAGTTCCGAGTACTTCATGAAAATTTCGGAAACATTAGGGATGTAACGTGAAGATCAGGAAAATGTGAGGACAACTTCTGGCAAATCAATTAACATCATTAGCGGTGCCTGTGGTGTAGTGGTAAGCGTGATTGCCTCTCACCCCAGCAGGCATGGGTTCAATCCCAGTCGGCACCGCCGGGATGTTGTTCTCAGGCATAACATCTCTGTTCACGCCTTCCTTCGGAAGGGAAGTAAAGCCGTTGGTCCCCGATTCATGCGTTGATGGGTCGATAGGTAGGGTCCAGGTGTGGGAGCTGCCTTTCTGGTGTCGGTAGCATTGGTGCTCAGCACGGGAAACAAGTTCGACGGAAAACAAACCAAGGAGAAAAAAAATTAACGTCATTAAATTTGCGGTAGCTTTTCAAAACACACCGCGTAACTCAGGGTAGTCTAGAGAACATAACGAATATCATAAATCTTTCCAGCAGTTCTAATAACATCAGGAAAGCACGTAAAATATCTCGAACGTCTGGAATTTCAGGATGTTGAAGAATTTTCGATAGTTTACGGTCAATTCCATGAACTTAACTGAACATTTAATTACAAAATTTATTATTTCGAAGTCCCCAAAACTCCAGGAAAGTTAATAAATTTCAGGAAAACATCTTCACAGGATTCCAAAGAACTTCAAAAAAATGGTGAGAACTTCATATAAGTCCAGAAAACTTCAGGGGGTATTTTAGGAAAGTTTCATGAACATCAGGCAAATATTAGATCATTTAAAAAAAGTACCGTAAGCTTCAGGGCAGTTCCATGAATGAGGGAAACTTCAGGAAGTGCCTTTAGTTTCAGGACAATTGCGGAAAATTTTCAATATATCCGGAAGTCTTCAGAAATGTTAGAATTTTTTTTTTTAATATAGAGAACCTCACCGAAGTTCAAAGGTTTTCAAGGAAGATTATGGATTTTTAAGACAGAACTTCATATAAATTGCAATAAATTTAGAGAAGGGTCCCTTTTTGGACTATTCGACCATTTGCCCAATCGACCATTTGTTCATTTGACATTTTTTTGTTCCTCCATTTGTCACCATTCGACATTTAGTTTATTTGGCTTTCTGTTCCACTCAATTAATCCGACGTTTGTCCCTCTTTGGCTATTCGACCTTTTGTCCATTCGACATTTTGTTCATCTGACATTTTTTCCCTCTTTGAATCATTCGACATATTGTCACCATTCGACGTTTAGTCTATTCGACTTTTTATTCCACTTTATGCAATTCGACTTTTTTTCCTCTTTGGATATTTGACCTTTTGTTCCTTTTCTATCCATCTGACCTTGTACCTTTCTACCTTTTTACATTCGACCTTTTGTCTCTTTTTGAACCTTTCGACAAAATACCGATTCAACCTTTTGACCCCCTGCTCATAATTCGGCCTTTTTTTCATTTGACCTTTTGCCTCCCTTCGCATCATTTGACCTTTTGTCTATTCGACTTTTTGAACCCCTTTTCATCATTCGGCTTTTTATCCATTATACCTTTTCAAGCGAAAAGACGTGTCAGGCCCTTGGCAGATATCGGTTGCACCTTTGTTTGCGAACAAATGATATTGAGTTGTCAATGACTCGCGCTTAATGCCACTTACGCTACACCGTTACTACATCGCAAAAACAAAAACGGCATTGGTTTCTTGGGAAAATAAAACTTATTTCCTGGTAAATTCTACCCAGAAATGGAAAAACTTATCATTATTAAAAAATCGCCGATTTGGGGAAGAGACCGGTGATGTGGCATCACCGACTCTCACGCAAAATTTCACGAGTTCTATTATCATCCCAGACTAGTCATGAATGATCTGAAATGTGTTATGGTTTCTATTATAAAAATGATATCCAACAATTTGTTCATGTGGACATTTTACTGTGGTCCGAAACGGCGATTTAGTGGTATATAATTAAATGGGTCTACTTTTTATAAAAGCGATGATTAGGGTGGTCCTTAATTCAACTTAAATCAGGAATCTAACTTATTTGATTTAAGTTAGAAGCAGGAATGAACATACTCATTTCAGCTAAAATACTACCTTTAGAAATTATGAAACTATGAGATATAATAACAATTTGTATATGTAAGATGCAAGTAGAGGAGGTAAAGTTTGTGTATGACACATAAAATCTGTCAATTTCGCTTCCAGAGTGTCACAATTAGCGATTAGTTATGACGATTACTCATTACAGGTAAAATAGATAATTGTGTCCCTTTGAAAGCAAAATTGACTGGTTTTATGTGTCTTACACAAGCTTGACCATACTAGAACTATTTCTCTCCTTTGCTAGGGTGCATCTAAAAACAGTATTTTTATTCTAACTTTTTTGTTTGAAATGTTTCGAAAAAGTGTTCTTTAGAGGAGCTGTAGGGAAAATTATGATGCACATTTTTTTCTCAACAAAGTACTTGGGTCTCGTCAATTTCATTGAGGAGCAGTAGCGATGATACCACAAACAATACAGCCCTGTCGGACGCAAATGACTAACCGGATATGGGTCGGACAAGGCACAGTTATGCAGGACTCTGTACGTGGAAGCCTCGTACTGCACTACAACTCCTACACCTGGAACCTACCGATCGACCCATCAACCCATCAACTTATGAACCGGGGACCAACGGCCTTACTTCCCTTCCGAAGGAAGGCGTGATCAGAGATGTTATGCCTCAGAACATCCCGGCGGCGCCGATTGGGATTGAACTAGCATTGGGCGATCTTGAGGCAAGAATCGATCTTAGTGAATCGATTATTTTTTTGAAAATAATCGATTCACCGATTTAATCAATCATTTTGAATCGATCTTTTGAATCGGTTATTTTTTCAAAATAACACATGTTTCATATATAACGGATCAAAGGAAAGTTGGGGCAGATTATCGCCAAGTTCAGTCTAAAGTTGATATATTACGTTACATAAGTTATCTTGTTATGACATTTCACTTATAATAGTCATTTAGTGTGATGATTGATATCATTAAGAAAAAACATTGTGTAGTACGTGCGCAGTAAAAGTTGTGAGTGTAACATACATACATGATGAGAATATAGTAAATGACTATTTTGATTTCATTTGACGTGTGGAAGTTTTTGCTCAGGATACTTGATTTGTTGAGTGATTCAACAGGTTATAAAATTCGTTTGATTTGTATTAAATGAACGATTTAAAAAAACGAAAGATTAACATATGAAACAAAATGATTAGATGGTCAGAGTGTAAAAGCAGGTAAGTACGGAAAGTACTTAATTCAGATATCCCAAAACTCATCCGAGAGGGATCCCAAGAAAGCTAAATGAGCCATGCGTTTTGCATTGAGCCGATTTCGTTTCTGTGTGGTTTCTCCAGTTTTAGAGAATAACCTCTCTGACAGAGCGAGACGTGGGACTTTCTCGTGTGAATCCGAAAATCCGAAGTACTATACGAGAGACGATTATAGAGCATTCTGATGTTTAATCGGTGCACACTACTGCACCATTTAAATCGAATGAGTGCGAGCAAGAGGGAAACAGATTAGTGGGAAAACAAACCGTTCGTTCATCCATGTGTGCTAGATAGTGAAAGACAATTGAACTTCAAAAAGGTCTATAAACGTCTCTGGAGCCCCAAACTTTCTTTTTCTCGTTCTTGCCAGAGACGTTGATAGAGACGCCACAGAACAGAAGGGAAACTTCGGATCAGAAAGTGGCTCTACTTTTCATTGGAGAACACTAGCGCACCTAGCGGTATAAGGCATCTTCTGCCTGCAGCTAAGATACGCAGCATGCTATCTTAGTGTGAGTGCGCATAGAAAGCCCGTGTGGAACGCTACCAAAACGCATCGCTGGTTGAGCAGTAAAACGTACCACTTTTTGATTCATCGATTTGTTTACACTTCCCCTTCTGTTCTGTGGAGACGCGCAAAGAAAATTTCTGTAGAAACAGCAGCACGGTTTTTGGGGGATCTTTGGCAATGTCACTGTTTCTTCGAGTGGCTTCAAATGACTTTCATACAGTGCCACAATGCTGATAAGAAAATTTGAAGTTTGACCGGAACTGAATACAAATTAAGCATGCGGCAACATGTTGCAAAAAAAAGCGAAGACGAGACCTGACAGTCGCTCCATGACAGTATAACTTTTGTCATATTTTACTGGTTTGCTTGCGGCGCAATCATTTTTATTATCATAAAACTAAATTAAACGTTTTGATTCGATTTTTTATCACTAATAAATGTTGTATTTAATTGCATCAACAATAAATAAATAAATAAATAGGGTTTTTGATCTAATATCCGTCCTACTAAGCACAACTCGCGTATGACCTCTCTTTTTTAAGCGGGTTTGAACAAAAAATGGAATATTTCTGTAAAATATGACTTCTAATATTTTTTTCACCTTTCCATACGTACCGTTGAATTTGATAAAGAGTCACAAATTATTGAAATATTGTTTAAAATCTATTACTGCTTCTTGATTCCAAATTCGTCTTGCGAGTTTCAATTCCGTCCAAACGCATTGAAACGCCATTGGATTTTCTTCGTCCTACGGATAAACGTAGAAAAAGGGGATTCGCTAGGAGCGCTTCTTTTATTTTGATTACAATGAGCGTAA
Source organism: Ochlerotatus camptorhynchus (assembly GCF_037179485.1). Taxonomy (NCBI): domain Eukaryota; kingdom Metazoa; phylum Arthropoda; class Insecta; order Diptera; family Culicidae; genus Ochlerotatus; species Ochlerotatus camptorhynchus. Next base: position 5,765,250 of record NW_027041014.1, read on the forward strand.
ATATTCATACAATGAGCTCTAATTGGATTTATGTTGTAGATAATGAACTAACGTATCGGGACAAACTTATTATTGATTTGTGCACGGTGAAATTATTGATATAACGGAAATGGGAGATTACGACTAAGTAGCGCTCTACCCTAATAGATATGAAATATTTCGTGAAAATAATTAAACACTTTTATCACGATTGAGAACAATACTCCTTTCTAGTGAATTTAGCGATTGAGAACAATACTCCTTTCTAGTGAATTTAGCGAACAGTAATATTTATTTACTTTGCTCGTTTGGTTCAGTGTTTGGTTCTTCTTGCTTCAGTCTATGCCAGAGACGATGTTAAATAAGAGACGCGCGAAGACTGAAGCCAAAAGTTCCAATCGAACCGTCAAACGCGGTTCCAATCGAGCAATGTAAATAAACCTGAGGTGGGACGTGCTGTCAAATCAGCCTACTGATCATTCTTGTATAAAATTGGTTCCAAACGTAAACAAACCCTGTAGGTTTCTTATGGCTTGTATACGTTTGGAACCAGTTATGCGAGGTAGGCGACGATTGTTCGTATTTGACAGCCACCTCCCCCCTTGAAATAAACACGAGCGCTTCACGAAGAAAAGCGTGGAGAGTATTGAGATTAGGGTTGAATTTAATTGTTGAGGTTGGTTGCCCAAAAAACATTGAAAGCTCAATAAGAGCTTGTTAATCCAAAATTTAGCTTCTTCAGCAATTTTTTAGCTTATTCAGCTTTTAATCAGTTCAAATTGTTTGTTGGGCGGTTGGTTGGTTGTCTCTATTTAGGAGATTTTCAGCCAGATGCTGGTTAATTGTTGAGATTTAAATAAATATAATTAATCTTGCGTATGAAGAGTTAAATTGGACAGGGAATATTATTGTTATTCACCAGCTGTATTCTCGTTATGTTCTCACGAAATATTAGCTCGAGCACAACGAAATACATCTACACAAGCTCTGTAACAAAGATCAAGGTGTTTCCGGTGTAATATATCAAAATAGTAAAATTAGTGAAATACTTCAAAAGAGAGAATTTACTCATACAGGATAGGAAGCAACAATCGCAAATTGAATAATATTGTGCAACGCTCTGTAGAATATGCCCTACAATGTGGTATATTTGGTTTCATTCAGAGTTTTCCAAAATTGAGCCTTCAAATACTTCGATTGAACAGTGATACTACCGATACGATTAAAAAAGTATTCATTTAACCGTGACGCTTACGACAGTCGCTCAAATTAAAAGTCACTCGAAGTAAACACAAAATTGCGGGTTGCCAAACTTTGGAGAAAAATAACTTAGTTGGCCGTTTAACCAGATTTACTTTTATTCTCTCCGCGCGTATCTTATATATAACATCGTCTCTGGTCTATGCGTGTCTCTATTTTACGTCTCTGGTTCTTGCCTACTGAACTGTCACACTGGTTGTTTGCAGAGTTCATGTTCAAGGTAAGTGATGTTCAAAGGTGAAGACAAAAAACTGTAAATTTTGTTTTGGATCAAAACAAAAATCGAATTAAAAGGATCGATCCAATCGATTTTTGTCGTGTTTGAGATCGATTCAAAAAATTGATTGATCGAACCAAAACATCGATCTTTTGTGTTTCGATCCAAGATCGCCCATTGCTAGATTGAACCCAGGCCTGTTGGGGTGAGAGGTAATCACGCTTACCACTACACCACCAGCGCCACTCTTCAATGAGGTTGACGATTTGAATTGAATGTAATGGTCAGACTCACAAGAGTACTAACATTACTAACTATGACTTAAAAGACGTTCCCCATAAACTTTAAGAAAAAAATATCATATCATGATGTTTCGGATTGTGACAATTCCGAAACCCACAACGAACAGTAACTCACCTCACACCTTCGCAATAACGCGTCCATCAAAAGCCGCCCATCCCACCGACCGCTCGTCAAGCATTGAAATAATCCAGTTAAAATCTTCGAAACGGACTCGAGATCGCGATTGTTTATCTCCCACCGCCACCGGCCAGGCAGGTTACTTTTAAATGTTTTGATCCGGCCAGCAACATTCATAACAAATTACCGTGGCGATTTTCTTTAATCTCTTCCAATTTCATCATAATTCCGCTCCCATCTCGACATCGGCTCCGTTGGTGAAGACCTGTGTGGTTTACTGTTTCTACTCAAATGTTAGGATTACATTTGCTTCTTCATTTTCGAAGGAAAAGGCGACCCCAACTGGGAATGTTTTCCACTGTGTCCGCTTGGCGGGATGTAAATAAATAGTTACGTTCTTCTCATTTTTTTTCTCCTTCTGTTGATTAAATATTTGATTTGACTGCTGGTGCTTGGCAAGTAAAATAACTTCGAGTTGAAATTTGTTCACACCAATCGACCGCTGTGTGCATTTTTTTTTTTTGTGTGGTGAAGCAACGATCGAGTGAGCATGCCGCTAAGGGACAATTAATCATTTGTACACGAACTACGGTTCAAAGCCGCTGGCCGTGATTATCGGGAGGAAATGGTTCCCCGTGGGTGATGAACGGTTTGCCGGGCTGCAGTTGATTTTTTGGACTCTGTGCTGTGCCAAATTAGGTCAATCTATCAGATTAGATTTTTTTTTAAAGCTTGGAACCCTGCTGCGATCATGAGATTTTGAACTATTCGGACAGAAAATTAGATTTGTTAAATCAAGGTTTGGGGAAAATATTCTGAAACATTCTATGAACGCTGTGGAAAACTTCAAACAATGAGAATTCGGGATTCATGAGCTGAATTTTACATAATACAGTGTACATAATAATTTGTTGGCAAAACAACCTCATCAGTTGTTACTTTTCTCAATTTTGTGCTAGTGATTTCTGAACAGTGTTTCATGAAATAGCAAGCATCTGCAATCCCTATATAGAAAGGTCTAGTGAGCTATCGAATTTTTTTAAAGAAAGCAAAAATGACAAAAAAGTTCAGAATTTTTTCGTGTCCTCGATTTGGAAGGTATAGCCATTTCTCTAATTGCTGATTGAAATTCTAAAAATATCAACATCAGCTTTATTTAAAATTGAATAAAGCCCTGTTGCCTCTAGTCAAAGTTAACCTTTCTTTGGCATTGTTTTCCCAAATAAGCGAAATCTGCCATTCAATACAGAAACCTTTCCAAAAAACGAAGTCCAGGCAGCGCACAAGTTACAAATAAAACCACCAAGCAAAACTCAACTCCCGGTCCAGACGGGAGCAGCAAAAGACCAACTTCTGACCCGCAGCTCGGCAGTCAAAGTTCGAAAAATTCGGGCGATAATAACGGAAGGAAAAAAGGCAAATTCATGTCATTAGTTCTTTATTCGGAGGCAGTCCGGTAGCAGTTGAATTTGTTGTTTTTTTTTTCGACCAGTTTCCCATCGCGTCAGAAAAAATTGTCTGAGAAAAAAGCTAATAAAGACCGGAACCAAATAATCAGTAATCATTCTTTTCCTATGCGCGATTGGGCCACTTCTGGTGCTCGAGTTGATCGGCCGAGCTCGACGCCGCCCCCGAGCGCTTTCTTCCGCATTCGGCGGCTGCGACTCCAAGAGAGTCAGACGGGCAGGCAGAAAAATCATCAGCTATTCATTAGCATGATCCATGAACGGATGAAGCCCAACGGACGGACCGAGGAGGTCTTCGGCCCAGCGCTCACAAACTGCAAGCTCACCTTCAATATTTTGACATTATTTGGGACTGGTAATTGGGCACTCGGATGCTGGCCTATCCCGGGCCAGATGCCGGCCAAGCGCTTGGCAATGTTTATTAGCTTTGATTTTTTCTTTCTCCCCATCGTGTGTTCGGTCTCGAAGAGTTTTTTTTTGCCCTGCAGATGTGAAGGTAGGAAGCACGCATGTAGTGTATTTTTTCTCTATCAATTCTTTTTGGCGCACACGGGAGACGAAGGAAACCTTCCCCAATGCCGAAATAATTCCATCATTTAATTTATCAAAATTAGACGCCCGAAGAGGAAATGATTTATTCGAGCTCGAAAATGGACCGAATAATAGAAGACAATGGACGTTCCTCTGGGAAAGGGAAATGAGAGACTGCGAGTTTGATTGGGAATTTTTGGCAATTTTTTCGTGTTCGTTAATACTGGAACGTTGCACATATTCACAATTAGTGATCCGAAGCTTTTCCACGGGAAATAGTATTTTGCTCGAATTGTCGCATTCAGATCACAACATTAAATTCATATTCGAAATTTGTACCAATGATTTACTGGTACAGGTGATGGCAAACATAATTCTTGAATGAATAGTCTGTTGGTGAAAGTGATTGAGGTTATGCCTTCCCATATTAAAAATAGCAGGGCTTAAGAAGGTATTCTGCATTTTAAACAAGTGAGTTCAAAAGCTATGTGTTTATTTGATTTATTTGACACATCTATTTATTCTAACACTCTCGATTGTAACACTCGGCATCATAACTGATCCTCTAAATCTCACTCGTTCTACTTTTCTTAGTCTTAAACTACAATCCTCATTGGTCCAGGAATGCAGTCTGGCAGAACAAAATGAATAACTCCGAATCGAGTCATTTGAGAACCTTAGTGGCTTCCGCAATATTTTTGTTATATAAAAAGTGCGATCAAATCAAAAAAATAATTGTACAAAACTACTACTAAAATGTATCTGTTTAATTATTTTATAATTTTATTTTTTTATTTTTTTTTTCCTTTTGGTTTGTTTTTTCCGTCGATCTTGTTTTCCGTGCTGAGCGTTTTAAAATCCACCACACGAACGAGTTGTCACTGTTATAGACAGCGTTGCAAGATATACCGATTTATCGGTATTTATACCGATTTCCGAACTAGATACCGATATACAGATAAAGTTCCTCATAATACCGATTTTTGAGGTTTTATACCGATTTATACCGATTTTATTAAATAAAAACAAATTATAAATAAATAAATAAATAAATATTTTGAGCCATTAAAATTGGAAAAAAAAACATATTTAAAATGTCTTATGGATACTCTTTCGATTAATGTTTCAATTTCCTCACCGTTTTTGGCTACCCATGAATCGATAAACAATCTACGACTCTTTCTTGTTATTCCGGGGAAATCGGGAAATACTTTTTAAACATTATTCAACTTCCTGAATTTTCTTCCACCTTACATCGTAAATTATTTTACGATTCCTCTCGGAAACTTATTTCGACTTCCCTTGGAAGTTTCTTCAACCTTCGCTCGAATGATTTTTCCATCTTTTCCCGCCAGTTTTTTCAACTTTCCCGGAACTTCAGGGATGCTTCCAGATTTTGCGATTGCGAATCCACACTAGCTGGATTAACTTTTATAAAGTTCTGAATTTTCAGAAAAGTCCAGACTTTTGAGTAAGTTTCGATAAATTGAAGAATGTTTCAATAACTTCTGTTAAAATTCTAAAACCCGGTCCAGCGAACTCCAGTGAACTTAAGGAAACATCATTAATATTTTGGATACTTCACAAGTCCAAAGAACTTCTGGAAAATTTAATGGTTTTCAGGGCGGTTCCATTAGTTTCAGGAAAATTGAGAGAACTTTTGGAAGCTCCGAGAACATCAGGACAGATCAATAAATTTCAAGGAAATCGCTGATATTTTAAAGGAGTTCCGAGAAATTTAGGCAATTTCCGAACACTTCAGCAATGTTCCGAGGGGCTCATACAAATTCAAGAAACGTAAGGGAAGTTACATGAACATTAGCACATTGTGAGAACATTTAATGGGAAGTTTCGTGCTTATTAATGACAGTGTCGATCACTTTTAAAAATTAGAAAAATCGAAAAGATCAGAGAACTTCAATGCTGATGTTACAATAAATTCAAGATAATTGTGAGAGCGCTTTAGAAATTTCGTAACCTTAAGAAAGTCTAGAGACCTTCAAAGTTGATTAGAGATATTCCGTTAGTCTCATTATAATCAGGGAAGTTCCAAGTATTTCAAAGATGATCACAGTACTTCAAAACAGCCCGAGGAAATGTGGAATATTCCTAAGTACAATTCAGGAATGTTCCAAAAACTTCAGGGGCATTGGAAAATTTCTAGATAGTTAGAACATCCCCAAGAGCTCTTTCTTCTGGAATTATGTTCTTGTTTATTTTGACTGTTCCGTTAGCGCTCTGGCTTCCGACTTCCTCCAAAATTTTTTTCCAATCTACCTCAGGAAGTTTCTTCAGTCTTCTCCAGGAAGTTCAATTGAACTTCTCCTAGAAATTTCTTTCGTCTAGTTCTGGAATTTTGTCCAGTTGTTTTTTTGACTTCTATTGGAAGGTTTTTCCGAGCTCCTTCTGGCTTCCCCTGTAAATGGCTACTTCTGTAATTTATTTCCGATTTCCGAAACTTTTCTGCCTTCCTTTGAATGTGAAATCCGATTTTTTTTTTCTGAATGTTTCTTTAAATTTTCGCCAGAAGTTTCTCAATTTATGTCTTGGAAGTTTCACGGATGATTTTCCGACTTCTCTCAGAACTTTCCTCAACTTTCCTCCAGAAGAGCTTCTTTTTTCTTTCTCTGGATGTTGTTTTCAGCTTCCTCCAGAAGCTTATTCAAACATTCCCCGGAATTTTCCGATCATAGTCCAAAAGATAAAAATTTTCGCTTTCAAAAACGGCAAAAATTTAAAATTAATTAAAATAGTAAATACCGTTAAATACCGATTTTTTAAAACCTTTGATACCGATAAGCTTAAAAACATGATGGCAACGCTGGTTATAGACCTGTCAATGTGCTGCCATGTGTGTGTGTGTGTGTGTGTGTACAATCTAACCCCCACTGTCCGGCAGTGTTATTATGGAAGAAAACTGCTTTTATTTTACCCTTAAATTAAAGCAGGTTTAGCCCGGGAGTTAGAAGGTGTTAGCTCTATTACAGCTCCAGTGACCCATTTCAGAATGCCTGGTAATTCACGACCACTCCGAGGTCACTTTTACTTAAAATAAGCCCCGCATGTTCACTCTACCTTTATCAAATGGATAATGGTATCATAAACACACTTCCAGATTCAAAAAATATTATTTCCAAATCTGGCACGTATATAGTTTTAAAATTTGTTCAATTGTATTAAATCGATTTGAATGGACATTTTTTATCAATTTTGTTTCGAATACCTCTTGATTCATCTGCTGACAGCACTTACTGGCCCTTACCGGCGACCAACTCGTCTGCCCGCAAAAGCAACAACGCCTAAATCACAAAGCTCTCCGGACGTTCCCTCGAAAATGCAATCGAGATATGTATAAGAACAATCTTCAACTGGAACGTACTCACCAAATCAATACATCCGGGAGCACATTCCCGATGCTTATTTTTCTCTCGCATGCCCGCCGTCGTCGAACGGCAAAAAAGGAAACTCGGTGAGCAATTTTGTGACACGGAATTTTCACTGAACATAAACCGCGAATTCTCGAATTTCACCACACCCAACTGCAAAACACGTTCAGAAGCACTTTTGGTACAATTTCGATCAATTTCTTTCGAAAACACAACAATAAAAGTTACAAGCGAGCCAACATCAACACCGATTGTGCCGAGCTCTCTCACGCACCTTGCAGCGCGTAAATAAACTGAAATTAAAAATTATCACTCTCGATGCCACTAATTTCTGGTCCGGGAGAAAATCAAACAATGCAGATCGCGACATCTCTTCTGATGCTTGCAAACATGTTGAATCACGTTTTCTTTCTCTATTCTAAAACTTCCTGGAAAGCGAGAAAACTACTAATCACACACGTATAAACGTCCGGGAGGCAGAGCGCCAGCGATAATCCGGCAATTGCAGCCGAAAACTATGAGAGCGAACGCACGCACAAAACAGAGAACAAACTTAAAACACAACCGTATCCAAAGGCGTTCGAAACTGCACCCGCACGTTAGGTGAATCTTCCTGTCGCAAAAAAGCCATGCAGGAGCCGGATTCTTCATCGCCTTTAACTGGTTTAGCGCATTGGTCACAGGCGGAAGTCATGCTGACTTAGTTTCCAAAAGTGATTTAGAAACAGCGGTGGAGATGCTCTAATACGCAAAGAGGAATTGGATTCTCAAGATCGCCCAATGCTAGACAGTATACACTATACAATATGTCTGATTGGATAACTTTTTCACTGTTTTCACAACACAAAATATGCTCTAATTAGACGATTATCGCAACAAACTGCACTTTCCACTAACAACCAGTACAATATTACAGGTATACCGAGCGGAAAAAAACGAATAACGATAGCCTGTGTGATAAAAAATCGACAAATTTAGCAGCGCACAATCACGACGATGTGAATAACAACAACTGTCAAATGTTCCTCCTGTCAATGTGCTGCCATGTTGTATCCAAAATGAACATTTTCCACACGTTTAGAAAAAATTACCCAAAATTAAGTACTTTTCACTCATCTCGGCTTTATAGTGCAGGAACCCAAAAGTAGGTAAAGCGGGTCAAAGTAATTTTCATTTACTTGTGTGCAGTTCGTATGGAATTTTCCACTGGCTTTTTAACCAAAAGTAAGTTAGTTGTACCCAACAGTAGGTAAATATGATTATACTCAACGTTGGGTTCCCACACTTTACTACCCCTGTTGGGTGGTTTTGCTTCTCCGTTTTTGACAACATTAGAAGGAGAAAAGGAGACAAACTAGTCAAAAGTAGGTAAATGTGAAATTTCCATTGGGTACTTTTTTCTTACCGTGCATATGATTTTACGGTTTGTTTGGATACGTCAACTCACGTTGGCCGGTCTATAACTATAGACACTCAGTGTTCACTCGGCTGTCGACAAAAGCAGGCCACTCTCGATGTGTGCTACGCGATCGTCTGTTTTCTCGGCAGCAACCATTGTGTGGTCCTCCTCATTGTTCTTCATCAGCAGTTCTTTCGGTCGATGCGTCGTCGACTTTGGAAAGCAACCGTTTCGTGATGAGTGTGTGAGTGCTGACCACGTTTTGCGTCCATTGCTGCAATGGACGCGCTCTGACCCTCGTTGGCGTACAACAATTTGCCATACAATGAAACTACTGGAAGCGGCTCCAGTTCTTATGGAGGAGGCTTTTTGGATAGCGGAAGATAAAGTGTTTATTGTGTTGTACCTTTTGACTATATTTTTAAGATGTTTTGTATAGTGACCAAGAATTCTCGGCTCTGTAAAGTTAATTCGGTTGAGCCTTATCAAATAAATTAATAAACAAAAACAAAAAAACAACAGACACTGTCACTGAAAAAGTCAATGAAATCAAGGTGGACGAAAGTCCAAGATTTATTCAAAATTAGTCGAAAATTACTCTAAAGTTTGATTTATTGATTTATAGTCGGAGAAATCCATTTTATCGTATATTCGTGCTTAAATCTCTAAAAACAAATAATATTGATTTTTATCGGTCATACCTCTTATATCCGGTCACATGTCTATAAGTATCATGGCAGGTAACGATGACACCCGTTTGTTTATAAGAAAGGATCGTCGTGAAATCTCAACCAACAATTCAAAAAGGCGGATCAGCTTTTGTAATCAAATCTTGTAATGATCTTTTCTCGCAAATCGAAGCTCACCTTGCCAAATCAACAACACCGTCCGCTAGGGAAAATTCTCTCCTATTGGATGGTGGAATTGATTTGCGTAGGTGTGCTTTAGTTGCAAGATATGGTCATTACATGTTTGCTGATCCACCTTTTAGTATTGTTCAAAAATCGTATGTTCAAAAATCATTTATGGTGATTCCTTGAAGAGTCCACAAATTGCCTGCATCAAATGTGAAGTTCCAGTTTCCTTGTTGTATGTGGCATGGCAGCTGTGCTCTTGAAATTTTGAGGTGATAGTATAGCGCATTACACACATTATAGGAAGTACGGAAACGCATATGTCACGAATGGGAATTCTCCGATATCTCCAAGGTCATTACTGATTTCCATCACTACCTCAACAGACTTCCCCAATCTCAGAAATCCGGTGAAGATTAGCATCAATGGCACCTATCGTTTAACATGCAAAAATCACAATAGCAGGTGCTGCAATTATTTTACAAAATGTAATGAATATGTTGCGTTTCAGCAACCCTGATCCTGATTCATCAACACTTTTTGAGCACGAAGTGTTTAGAATCGTATTAATAAGCTTATAAATTGCTCTTTTGATTGTTGATTTCTCTATATTTAGGTGGTGAAAAGTTGAATCTCTCACTAATATGTGATGGTTCTCCCGCTGCTGGCGTGCAAAAGGACCAGTACTAGGTAACTAACGGATTTCCACACTACATGGCATATAAGATCGACACAATTTTAATTTTAAATTACTCAAACTCTAGAAAACGTAGGTTACTTGTAGAATGAGTTTTTTTTTCGAGTCTCATAAATCTGTTTCGAATATGACAAAAATCTACGAAAAATATACTCATTTTAGAAGTACACACTCAAAGAATAAATCACATATCCAATGGAAAATATTCATTAGAATTTCACATAACTTTTTTGTGACATAACAATTGGGAATTGTACCACAAAATCATTGTCAAATGAAATTTAAGTGATTTATCATATAGAACTCATGTGATCAAATAAATGTTATGTGAAATTCAGAAAAATATCATTGGTTTTGATAATGGAAAAATATTATGTGCATTCCCAATGGAAACTACATGAAAACTTTTTTCCGTGTACTAATTTCATGTGTACATCGAGATGTTTCTCATATTAGAAAAAAAATTCCTTTAAAAGTTCAGGAAGTTTTACTCAGTCTATGAGTTAGCTACGTTTTCAAGAATATTTGTGAACTTATCTCAACTTTTTGTTGACCTCATTTGTGGTGCAATCATTATTAATCTTTTTATTAATTGCTTTTAACGTATACGGCGTAAATGGATGCATTCCCAATTCCAATTCGTTAAAAGCAGGTCATTTTTGCTCGAACATGACTTTTACAGACATTTCAAATTTCGCATCTATTTCATGACCACCCCCCCCCCTCCCCTCTCCCTTTCGTCACACGCAAAACTTCTGCTAATTTTATGCAGCCCAATTAAAAACATTTTTCACAGACTTCTGAAAAAAAAATCTGGCATCTCTGGGTTGTACGTGGTCTTATATAATAAATCTTATTTGTTAACTGCAGCAGGAGCTTGTGTTTTGTGTAGGTATAGGAATTTGAGCGGGGTTCTCTCTGTTCATACTCTTTAGCATGACGCGCTTGGCATAGATGACCCACAGCGACTCACGAAGAGCTACTGTTTCCAAATCAATAGCAGTGCAGCTTCTTCCTCCTTCTATGGATGCTCATGTGGGCTGCAGTTCGCTGCTTGCAGGCAGCCTTTTGTTGTGTACTGGAGAACATCACCACTCACCACGTGGTTATTGAATAAACACTGTTTGGTGAGTCCGGATGGAATTCAACTTTGAAATCTGTGTTCGGGAGATCGCTCTTCGCAGGCAATCGGTGATAATTTTAATTATGATAGCAACAGTTGTACATTCGTGCAATTTTCAAAAGTGACATTTTTAAAAATGATAAAGTTTGTTAAACAGATTCGTAGAAAAAAAATTCTATCGATTGGAGTTATGAGAATTAAAATCCATCATCTCTGGATCAAAATCAGACCACTTTCATGCCGCGACTGACTTTGATTTTTGAAATTGCACCCCCAATGTTGCCGTAAAGAACATGGTATATTAGATTTAAACATAGTCATTGTTTACAAAGGCTGTTACACCCTAATTCCAGCTCTATCTTGATACGGGAACTGACATCCGATTGATGACCTTGTCAAATGTCCAAAAAAGGCTCTTTTACAAATTTATGGTGGTCCTGAAAAAGATCGTATGTCGTGATGGTTGAGTAATGCTGAGCTATTAGAGTGTTAAACACAGATGAGGCTGGTGAGCTGTATGTTGTTTGGAATGAGGGTAACGCGTTTGGCATATATGGCTCACAGCGACTCACGAAGAGCTACTGATTCCGATCAATAGCGGTACGGCTTCTTCCTCCTTCTATGGATGCTCATGTGGGTTGCAGCTCGCTGCTTGCAGGCAGTCTTTCGTTGTGCACTGGAGAACACCACCACTCACCACGCGGTGTTTAAATAAACACCGTTCGGTGAGACCGAATGTAATTCAACATTGAAAACGGTGTTAGGGAAATCGCTTTTCGCAGGCAATCGGTGATAATTTTAACTATCGCAGCAACAGTTGCACATTCGTGCAATTGTTAATAGTGACATGTTGAAAAAATGATAAAGTCTTAAATTAAACAGATACGTAGGAATGTTTCTGATCGATTGGTAATAAATTATTGAAATTGGTCCAGGGGCAGCTGAGTTATTAACGTTCAAAATCTTTCATAATTTTGTTACATGTTCCATTTTCGGTTTTCACAAAGTGCACCAGTGTACAGACGTAGTCCTACGTCAAAATTTATAAAACTCTTACGAAACCGTCAAAATTGTAGCGTCCTTGGGGGCTGTTCATAAACTACATAGACAGTTTAAGGGAGGGATGTTGAAAATTATCCATGGCACATACAAATTTTAAAATTTTTGTATGGACAGTTGTCTAAGCAGTGGGGGGGGGGTTAAGAATAAAAAAAACTGTCTACGTAGTTTATGAACAGCCTCTTGGTTTTCAAGAACCAAAAAACAGATTTTTACATTTAACTATTGAAACGTAGTAGGCTATCGCATGACTACGTCATTCTGCATCAGACTATTGTGCCTTGCACAGCAAAAAGAAATAATTTTGATATTTGATGTAATGCACTTCAATCGTATCAAAAATAAGGTGTAAAATTACTAGCTAAAAAGTACAAAATTATCATCAATACACTGCATGAACTGACATTACGCTGCTTTTAATGCATTTGTTTGTTTGTTTTTTTGTGGCCATAAAAAATACCTGAGATTTTTGACATGATTGAAGTGCATCCTCTTGGAACCGAAATCAGCATGGGTAACCTTCAAAGTATTTTTATGTTACTTCATACGCGAAGTTTGCAATTTTCAAAGTTGATTGGAAATGCTATTTAACATGATACTTTAGTGTGTTAATTTATTAGCTAGATAATGGTCTTAGAAGAATATGAATCAGTTAAGACCAAATCAATAGTTGAAGGATTCCTTGCTGAAGAAAAGCATGTAGGGCTGTTTGGATATTGAATAGTGTAATAACCTGCAGAAAAATCATCAAGCAGAATACTACCATTGGAATTCCTTTGAGCATTATTCCATGAGCGGTATTGTGCTTCAAAATCAACTTAGAACTTTGACGGGTAAGTTTCTGAAGGTCACCCTTGAGACTTTTGCTACGCTTTGGAATGGCAAATAGGCAGCTATAAACGTAAGTTGTCCAAATTTTGTTTCGACAAAAACTCCAAAAGATCCAAAACTTTGATTTGAAATCTGAAATTTGAAATGAAGAAAGAATTTGATGTTTTATACACAGCAAAAAAATAATTGTGATATCACGTCAAAGTGGACAATCATGTCGAAAATATGGTGTAATATTACTTGCTAAAAAGGACAAAATTATCATTAATACAATGCATGAACTGACATTACGCTGCTTTTACTGCATTTGTTTATCTATGTGGTCATAAAAATTACATGAAATTTTCGACATGATTGTAGTGCATCCACTTTGATGTGATAAAAAAATTATTTTTTTGCTGTGTACGTCTATGAACAAACACCACCGGCTCCATCAAGACGATCATTTCGACAAATGAAATAATTTACACGGCAGTCACTCTGTCGACCAATCTGAAGTGAAAACTTGAATTTTAAGAAGTGCTAGAGTTCCGTGCGAAGAGCATGGAAATCTAAAGTGGTTATCACAATAGGGGGACCGTTTTCTTCTCGGCATTGAGCCTGGAAAGTTTAATGGAATTTTTCCTGGATGACGGATCATTTTCATCATCCGTGAGCATATCAAATAATTTGTTCAAATAAATTTCATTGGGAGGGGGATCAAGGGATTGTCCTTTTCTTTTGAGTTTAGGTGCCATGGCGGCAGAGAAAGTTTCTTCAAATCGACTTCCAAATCGATATTCAAGCAGGATTACCTCGGATAGGGTCTAAACAAGGATCGAAGAGGAATAAGAGTCGAATAAGGTAGAAAATTTGCAGGCCATATTTAGCACTGCGAAGTGTTGTTTAAATTTGTTGTACCTTTAGGTAACAGTAACACTTCCTTCATCAAAAAGCTAATAAATCCGCTTGGCAAGAGAGCACAATGCGGACTGAAGAAGCATTAGAACGATCTATACGAGTACGAAGCGATGCAGAAGAAGAAAAATAGGAGATGAAAAATTTAGAACTCATTCTCCCTAGATATACATAAAAAATATTAGTCCCATCGCTCCGTGTAGCTCCTAGATACAATGAGCCTTCCAAATAAACTCCATAGAAAAAAGGGTCTGCATCTGAATTTTGCTTCATGGTGCAGCTAGCTAATACAACCATTCATTACAATCATAAGTCGTTAGTGAGGCTCTAATGCCAAAGATTACGATGAATTAATTAAATTAAATCAATTATCACCTTAGTTAGACCTTTATGATTCTGAACGCTAGAGATCATCATACTGAAAATATGTGAAAATTTTAATCCAAATCAAAAAGGATTGTGCTAGGTTATTTGAAACACATTTGCTATTAGTTTGAACAATTTTACCCAGTGTCTCACTTTCCAACAAGTGCTTCAAAAAATTTTGTATTTTGTTATCGTAAAATTGAACATATTTAGTAGTTCTGTGGTAAACGTTTCAGCTCAATTGATAATAAGAGAACAAAGTTACAACTTGTCAAAGTTGATCATTTTGTATGGAAATCGGCATGTGCTGCTATAATATTAAACACAACTGTATATGTCTTAAATTAATGTTTACATTTATTAATAATACCTATATATAATTTACTTCTACTCCGGCGAGTGTTTCTCGAAGTGAGATTCGAACTCATGATTCTGGTTTTCTCCGGCCGCTTATGTTTCCATCTGCTCTTTTCTTGATTACATATTTTGATCATATCAGAGGGGTATATAAAGCTCATCTCGTGTGACTTCTTTTGCAGTTATTGCTTTACCGTCATATAAACGTATCTATCATTTGTGCTATTTTTAGCAACACAATTGTGGTTGGTATTTATAACCCAAGTCACGCAAGTGCTGAAACAAAGTTTTATAAGTCATTAAAAAACAACCTCATCAAGATTGATTAGGCGTTGTAAAACGGCTTTACAATAATTCAATAAATGCTTAACACACATATTTGGCGGCACTGTTCATTGTCAAGCTGTTAACCTGGCTGTCAAAGAGTTTATTAGTGATTTCTTGGTCCGCTTAATCGGATTGTTTGTAATTTTTCGAGTTTAAAATTTAATTTAGTCGCCAAATCTGCAATAAAACCACATAACTAGAATGCTCTGATAAACAATCATTCTCTGTCCAACATCACTCTTTGTTTGTTGTCGTCGCAGATTTTAATTCGCGTTTTTCCTTGTTTTTTCGCGCTGTTTATTTTCGGACGCGCTCGTTAGTGCAATATTTGGTCAAAGCATATCGGAATCTAGTGTTGTTTACCTAGTTGTGCCACAGTGTTTTATGCAATTGTGTTTTTGTGAAATACGCATTGTATCATCGTAATCGCTCATATCTACTTACTCGCTGTCTCTCTTCCGAAGCGCCATCTACCAGTAAACTTTGGAAGCTAGCACATCTCAGTAACCTTAACGTTGCATACATCTAGGCGCTTTCATTCTTGGATCACCGTAATATTGCGCTGCATTAAACAACGGGAGGAGATTTCTCATCGTCATGAGCGCTTGTAATACTTGTTCGGAGCCTATTGACGGCAATGACAAATACGTTCTCTGCAGTGGAGTCTGCAACAGACTGTTCCACTTCAATTGTGCTGGGCTCAACGTTACCAACTTCAAGGCATGGTCATCCAATGTCGGTCTACTGTGGTTTTGCTATGCTTGCAGAGTTAACTTTAACCCAACAATCGTTGATCGTGAATCGCACATACTCAGAGCACTCCGTGATCTCTCAATACGAGTAGACTCTATTGACCTTCGGATTGGACAGTATGCTGAAAATTTGAAGACCATGAACAGCTTGTTATCACTTTCACACCTGAGAAGGGAATCGAATGTCGATTTGAGATTCCATCAGCATCCAGCTGGTGCTCCCACTGATTTTCACCACAGCATAGATCGGTTAAACCTGAATAGTTCGCTGCATTCTAGCCTAGGGAATATTTTCGGTGAACATGACGAACCCATAACTTCAGAAACCACCGCTGTTTCTGTTGTAAGGCGTTCTGCTGCTCTCACCACCACCACGACTGCCATTCCAACTGCTATCCTTGCCACAACTGTCACTAGATCGAATGAGAATGCCACTTCCGTTGCTACCACTAACAGCTCTACTACTACATGCACCGTCGCCTCTACAATAACCATGAACACCGCTGCCAAGAACTGCACAACTGTCGCATCAATCACCGCACCTGGAACTGGAACCACGGTTACCTCAACAGCTACCTTGACAAATAACCGAAGGGTTGTCATGAGAAACGAACGTCGAAGGCAGCAAAGCAATACCGACACAACCGAAGTGTTGAAACCATTCTACATTACCCCTTTCCACGTCGAGCAGACTGACGAAGATGTCCTGGAATACCTCCGCGAAACCTTCAACATCGAAAATTCTACGGTGCGCTGTGTGAAGCTGGTACCTAGAGACAAACAAGTCAACGAGCTAACCTTTGTCTCCTTCAAAGTATCCGTTTCACCCGACTTGAAAACCACTGTAGGGGATTCATTCTACTGGCCTGATGGCGTAAATGTACGTGAATTTGAATCAAAAAACGACGCGGCTCCAATCAACCTACGACCACCAATACTTCCACAATAAGTTTATCGATACACTCTACATCAACTACTCGCAACTCTACGCAACTTCCATCTACTCTGGGATGCAACGGAAGCCACCGATCCTCTCACCACAGTCGTGCCTTTCCTGCCATCGTCCATCAGTCGTCCCGGCCCTGTGTGTGAGTTTGGAAACGTGGTCTTCCAAACTAATACCGCAGGCAAGTACGATTCATTCTTGTTCAGCCCAACTCCTGATTCGTTGCTTGGTTTCAGTACTACACCGTTTAGCCGTCATTATTCAAGACCTTCAACTCAGCATGTTTCAACTCTGGGACGCAACGATACTGGCTACATGGAAGCCCCTAATCCCCCTACCACAGTCGAGCTTTTCCCGTCATCGGCCACCAGTCGTCCTGGCCCTGTGTGTGGGGTCAGAGAAGGGGTCTTCCAACCCGCTATCTTTGGCAAGCACGTTTCTGTTATTGAATTGAAGTTAAGGCTATCGAGCTGCGACTACGATATAATTGTTTTTACCGAAACATGGCTCCGGTCTGATATAAGCGATACGGAACTCACTTCCGACTACTCTATATTTCGGTGTGATCGAAGTGAAACTACTAGTAATTCTTCGAGGGGTGGTGGAGTTTTCGTAGCTGTTAAAAATAATTTGCACTGTACTGCGGTTTCTTTGGACGATTGTAGACAGCTTGAACAAATTGTTGTAAAGGGTGTCCACGATGAAATTGCCACACTATGAAATTGCTCTAACTTTTTAACTACAACCAACTTACTGTGCTATACCAAGGTACTGTTCCGTGAGATAGAACGTCGCAACCAGGTGGACTCTATTTACATCGACTTTTCGAAAGCGTTCGACACCATCCCGCATGACTATGCCACAGAAAAACTGAAATACATGGGATTTCCGGATTGGATTGCGGACTGGATAAGGTCATATCTAACGGGTCGAAAGGCATTTGTGCAAGTGAACTCGTCTCGTTCCAATACGTTCGACATACCATCTGGCGTACCACAGGGTAGCGTGTTAGGACCTTTGCTCTTTGTCCTCTTTATTAACGACCTGTGCCTTCGAATATCCTCTGGAAAGCTCCTTTATGCTGATGACCTCAAAATCTTCAGAATTATCGCGTCTGTACTCGATTGTATTGTACTGCAGGCTGACATCGACGTAGTGTCAATCTGGTGCAAAGAGAATGGTATGAGCGTGAACATCAATAAATGCAAAACGTTCACATTTAGTCGCTGTTTGTCAACGTTCACTCACCAATATCGAATTGACACTACTCCGCTAGAACGTGTGCAATTTATTCGCGACTTGGGAGTTATAATTGACTCTAAACTTAGATTCAGCGAACATGTCTCCACCATGACAGCAAAAGCTTTCTCCGTACTTGGGTTTATTCGTCGTAATGCTTCTCAACTAACCGATGTGTACGCATTAAAATCACTCTTTTGTGCTTTAGTGCGCAGCATTCTGGAATACGCTGCCCCGGTTTGGGCACCATATCACACGTCCCAGGTGATCCGCATTGAACGTATACAAAAAATGTTCATACGATTTGCACTCCGGAACCTACCGTGGAATGATCCCGTGAATCTTCCTGATTACCAACAAAGGTGCCGTTTAATCAACTTAGAGTTGCTATCAGTGAGACGGCTGAGATTGCAACAATTGGTTGTATTCGACATCCTGATGAACAACACCGACTGTCCAGATCTTCTACAGGAAGTTATGCTTAACGCACCTCAGCGCCAATTACGAAACTCTGCCCTTATTGTCATTCCCAGTCACAGGACTAGTTATGGGTTTAATAGTCCGCTAAAATCCTGTCTTAGAGCTTTTAATGCTGTTTGTGATGACTTCGATTTTAATTTAACTAGGCTCTGTTTTAAAAATAGGTTAAGAGCAAATGTGATAGGTTAAGATTAGTCTGTGCGACTCCGTCGAAGACTGAATAAATAAATAAATAAATAAATAAACTGCTCCATGCAGTTTTTAAAACTTTTAACCAAATGCAAATACAACTACATTCTTGTTCAACTCTGGAAGCTATTATTCAACGTTTGACGTTTATAAGTGCCCTCAATTGTTTGTACAATACAGCACAATCCTGAAAAAAAAGTTTTCTGAAAGCCGAAGCGCGCACCCTTTAAAATTGTTTAGAGTATTCAAGTATTCAGCTATTGTTTTTTACAACCTAATCTACTGTTTTAGCAGGGAGCAAGTAAATTGTTTGATAATTCTGATTTTAAGGCACGCTTGAGTCCATATGTGGTGTTGTGTGAAACCTTCTTTTATTTTTTATCAGAATGTTATCACATTGATTTTAATAACCTTTTGCAATGAGAAAAGGCTGCTGGAATGTCTTTAATTCATTTGCACACCATAAAAAATTGGTAATATTTATGTTCAAATGATTATATGTGAAGAGTAAAGCAGAAAAGGGAAGATAGAATGTCTGCAGGAATGTTCGGTGGAATACGTAGGTTACAAAATGACGAAAAGCTGTCTACGTAGTTTATTGATGGCCCCACTGGCTTTCAATATGTGTAGCGTAAATACTTTAACCTATTATCGTCAGGGGGTAAACATACTGTATTCACGCAAAGCAAATTCCTCTTACATCCATTGCGAGGTAGGATTTATTACATCCTCTGCATATGTTGCATTCTCGTTTAGGGTGGCTTTTCAGTCTCGACAAAATAAAAATCCTGCTATTTTATCTTGACTTTTTTACCTAGGGATAAATACTTAAGGGGGTAAGATTTTGATAAGTTCTTTAGTGGGAATGACACTGATGAAGACTGCACATTGTAGTCGAAATACGTATCTGTCATGGATACCAAAATTAATTAAGTGGAATTAAATGGAAGATAACCTTTTTTGCTGTTTTATTTAAGCATTCCGCTAACAACCCAATTTCATTACTTCACTGCTATTTTATGTTTTGTCATCGCCTGGAAATTGAAAAAAAAAAGCGTTCCCCTTCCTTATGTTCATGGTAATGATAGAATTTCATATTATCAGCGAATCTTTTCTCACTCGAACAATAACATTGAATGCTTAAGTACAAACGCAAACAACAACCAATTCTTCTCCATAATTGATGTCTTCCTATCAACTATGCACATCTCTTATCATTTCGACGCATCATGACGGTTATTTTTCTTCTTTCCACACCCCGTACCAACTCGGGTGCATCACTCTTCAGCACACGCATGATTTTCTCATTGCACACGCGGCAGAATCTTCGCCTCCGCCTCGGCATGCAACGGGCATTTGTATATAAATATTTAAAAAAGGAGTGTTAAATAAAAAACGAACCCCGAACATAATAAAAAAAAATATAAACCCAGAATCGACACAAAAGCAAAAGATCGCTCTTTTCACACTCGCACGTACCTACGCGAAATCAACGTGAAAAGCACCGCCTCTCTCTCACTATCTCATTGTGGTGCCTCGGATCCCCACCACCAGCACCACCCACCCACCACGCGTGCTGTCTAAGTGCGGATCTCCGCACAGCCTGGTGGGGCCGTCCATAATTCTTTTCTTCTCGCTCACTCACACCCCAAACCGAACCGAGCGAACAAACGAGGGAAGCTAATAGTTTTATCATCCTTACCCTCCCTTCCATTCCGTGCATGCTTTTATTGCGAAAAAGTGCAGACAAACTTCGTGCTCTCTCACGGTGCGAAGCGAGTGTGCCAGAGAGAGACAATAATTTCCGTCACCCGGAGAGCCCAGCGATGCAAGTGGGGATCGTCATCGTCATCGAGCCGTCATCGTCAGTGGTGGACGACGATGATATGAGCTGTCATTGTCTGTTCGGCGTGTGGGATAGTGTGTTGGTGCAAGCCGGCGGTGTGGTGTAGGTACATAGAAGAAGGCACAGTGGGTTTATAAAAACAAACAGCCGATTTGGGAGCAAGAGAGCTCGTACATACGGAGCGAGCAGTGGATGGAAGCACGTTGTTTTGCTTGTGCTATGTGGAGAGAGTATGTTGATTATGGGAGAGAGCGAGTTCTCGTGCGAGCGCTATTGGGTTATGTACTGAGAGAGAGAGCAAACCGACCGAGGGGTTCGCATTTTTTGCGGCAAGGTGCGCGTTCCATTCCATAGACAGGGCAAGTTGTCGAGAGTGCTCTGCTGTGTGGCTGTGCCGTTGTGCTGCTGGAACGTGTGCGGTCGTCGTCAGTGCGATTTCAAATGTCGTTGCGTCGGGTAGTTGTTGGAAGAAGCACAGCGAAGAAGAACAGTTGGTGATAGTAGGTGTACATACAACATACCCGCGGACTCAATAGGGCAAATACACAAAACAACAACACAGTACTGTAACAACACCGAGGAGAGTGGGTTGTTGTAATTGCGAATTGCAGTGTGGCTGCGTGTCTCTGCCTAAATGATTATTATAAATAATTACAAGTTTTGCAAGTTGGAAGAGAACATCGCTGAAGCCGGGATTTCGTACCGAGTAATAGAACCTGTGAGGGCTTAGTGCAAACAAGACGGGTCTAGTGAGTGAGAAGAAACCGAAGAAGCAGAGGGAGAGAGAGAGAGAGCGAGCGCGCGGGGGAAAACATCAAGCAATAAAAAATTACTATTGTTTGGATGGATTTATAATTTTTATTGTTTGCGTAATAAAAGTAAATACATCGCGAGTGCTGTGGCGAGGGAAGCGCGAGGGTGAGCCCGTACAGCATGGTGAAGAGCGCTTAGCCCGAATAGAGGGAAGAACTTCAAGGCGAAGTATAAATATTTTCACGTTTTTTTTTTGTTTTCCGACCCAAGAGGGAGCCCTGAGAAGAGCACTGGAGGAGAACAAGAAGAAGAGAAGCGCCGAAACCTTTTAGTGGAAGTAATGAAAATTTTGGTAATTATAATTACCAAAAATGAGAAAGAGCAATTAAACTGTGTTAGGAAATATGAAAATAAAATGTGAGTGAAGAGCGGTGTACCTCGGGAAACAGTCTGGCTAAGCCTAAGCTAGAGAAACAGCGAGCGAGGAGGTGCAAAAAGAAGGAAATAATCATTAAAATACGATTAAGTGACCAAAAAACTTGGGAAGTGCGCAATGTTTTTTGGCGTTTTCGAATAAAACAAAAATAAAAGAAATACATGAATATGGAGCTAAACTGTGTAACATTATTGCTCGAGCGTTTGAATGGTAAATGGTAGGTAAATAGCCAGCACCGGAAGATCGTCGAGGGAGAAGCCGAAATTGCTTCGACACGAGTGCTCGCCGAGTGACGCGGCAAGTGTATGCGAGACTAGACACGTAGTGCAAAAAACATAAGAACAACTGATGACATTTGTGCACCACAATCGTCACCTCGGAGCGGTTAAGGCACATGGTGCGAAAATAAGCATATCGTGAACAAAAGTCTCCAACCAGAAGAGGATCCATAACAGGCGGGTGTCTGTGTTAGAGAAGAACCTCGTGCGAGTCACCTGATAAAAACCCGAGTGCTACGTAGGCAAACAGGAAGTAGACGAAATCCTCCACACCGGTGAGCTTGCATGTGTTAGTGTGATCCTGGTGCTTGTTTTGATTAGAGAACGACAAATCCCATCAAACCCGGAAAGTGTGATACCAGTGTGCAACAACGACGACGACGAGATGAACCCGCGTGATAGGAAGAACTTGTGAATAAATTTCCGTAAATAGACATTCTCAATTGAAAACTAAATCATAGAAATAAAAACATTCTTGAAGACAATTGAACGCTAAAGCAATGCCATCGGACACACCGCCTCCGATGCATTCGTCCCCCATCATGGACAGCTCCGATCGCCGTCCGGCATCGGTTCCATCCAGCACCGCGACCCTGTCCGGTGCCACCGGTTTCAAGCGGGACAAATCAGAGCCCTTGCTGAAGCCAACGATGACTCCGAATCAGCAGTTCTGTCTCCGCTGGAACAACTACCAAACCAATCTGACCAGCGTGTTCGATCAGCTGCTTCAAAACGAATCCTTCGTTGATGTGACCCTCGCCTGCGATGGCCAATCCATCAAGGCGCACAAGATGGTTCTATCCGCCTGCAGTCCCTACTTCCAGACCCTTTTCTTTGAAAACCCGTGTCAACATCCCATCATCATCATGCGGGACGTCAAATGGCCCGAACTGAAGGCCATCGTCGACTTTATGTACAAGGGCGAGATCAACGTCAGCCAGGATCAAATCGGACCGCTGCTAAAAATCGCTGAAATGTTGAAAATTCGCGGCCTAGCCGACGTAAATGGCGATCAGGAACTGAACCAAGTCGAGCACGCAGAGCCGTCGGTAAATGCGGCCGATGAAACGGGCTCGAACAACAGCAGCAGCAGCAGCTTATTGTCGCGAGGCATCATCAAAAACGAGGGCCGTCTAATTTCGATGGACCCCTCGCTTAATAACAACAATAACAACAGCTCACCGGGACACATGCAATCGAAGAAACCGCGAACATCCCGGGAGCGGGAATCCACCCAAATCTCCATTCGCGACTTCCCGCGGGATCTTTCACGGGATATGTCCCGTGAACTGAATGCTGCTGCTGCAGCGGCAGCGGCTGCAGCCGCGGGCGAGTGGCCTCTCAGCGCCGCCCTCGAAACCGTTCAGGCTTCCACCCCGAAAAACAACCGCAAACGGCGTTGGCCCTCCGGTGAACGAAGCAGCGTGGGCAGCCCAGCGGACAGCACTCCCGATCAGCTGGAAGCGCCCTCGCCGATTCCGCCGACTCCGTCCTCAATAGCGCAACCGTCTTCGACGTCGAACCAGCAGATGCCGCAGTTCCCCATCCCACCGGCGCTCAGCGAGCAGATGGCGGGCCTGTCGTCGCTGTCTGGCCTGTCCGGTGCGGGCGGTAGCGCCGGTGGCAGCAACCACCCGGACGATATGGAAATCAAACCCGGCATCGCCGAGATGATCCGCGAGGAAGAAAGGGTGAGTTTTTATTGGAAAATAAAATAAAAATGAAATCTTTGTGCTTGGTGACAGAGGCAATTGGGGAAAGATTAGTTGTGGGAGGTTGGTAGGATTATAATAAATTTATTTCTGCTGACAGTTTTCAAAAAGTTGGCTTAATGCTCTCATTCGGCGGCAACCCGAGCAGAGAATGAAAACAAAATGAAAACTAAATTTGATATTTTGATATTAGCGGTCGTGATAACATATTTGTCGAGTATGTGGTCGAGTTAACAGTAATCATAATAAAAATGAGATCTGAATGGTATATGAAGGGTATTAAAAAGATAACAAATCATGTTTTCTTGATAACAAATGTATGTGTGCGTTTTGATATCAGTAATTTCGTTGATAATAAACAAAATAAGTAATCAATATGTTGTTATAACTATGGTAAGAAGTTATTATTTTGATATCATGATATCAAACTTAGAAATCTGAATGTTTTGATATCTATTGGTTGATATCAAGATTCAAAATTGAAAATTGTTTGCAATAAGTTATCATTTATTTAAAATTAAAATAAACCTATATTTCAATCAGTTCTATCGATATCTATCTTATATCGATTTGTAAATTAAATTTGCAGGTAGATTAATATTAATAAAAATCATGATAGTCTTTGTGATATTCATAAAGAAAACAGCAAGCATGGTGATTTACTCGTCAGAAAAATAAAATTAAAATAAGATTTCAGTGATAAATGTGGATGCTCTTTTCATAAAATATCATATTTTGTTTTTAATTATATATTTTTTAGAAATATCAAAATATGAATTCAACTGAAATTAAAAAAATGGTATTTCAAAAATGTTATCAATATGATTTCAAAAACATAATTTGATCTCATTTTTATATTACTTTGATATCCGACTTTGCTCGGAAAGTACACTAAAATTGTGGAACACTTCTGAAAGCAATGTAAATTTTCTTTTATCACCATTTTAATTGTTAATTATTTATATTGCATCAGGTTGTTTAGAACATTTACCAAAACGGCGTGGCATTTTTTATTCATAAAAAAGGTGCTCACTTGAAGACTTAAATGCTTTTTTCTCTAATAAACAATTACCAGAATCAAACAATAACCCAAATGGTAGAACTATTCCACAACTGGTATGGATGATACCCCGAATACGTCATTGCCCATGTAAAAAATTTGGTTTTATAAGAGTTCTTTAGACCATGATTAAGACTTGTAGAATGCGTTGAAATTTCAATAAAACTTGTAATGTTACTTGGATTATCAGTTTTATTATGGTTATTTTGATTTGGGCTAAGGGTAAATGAACCAGTTTTTGGTCCAAGACGTTCCCTAATGGGCTCTATCTGAATTTTTAATATTTATATTTTTTTACCATATTAGAACACTAAGAAATGATTACCGACTTCGGTAATTTTTTACCGAACTTTCAACAGCTGAACGTTCGGTGAAACTTTGACCCTCATTTCAAAAGCTATTTCACTAAATTTTAATTTCAAAACACTGTCTGTCTTGTTTGAATAATTCAATCTTGCCATTGCGTTGAATTTTTCCTAGTTTTGAAGCTGGGCCTAGTCAGTGAAGGCATGGTATTACCAAGCCGGTCCGGTCGAGGGAATCTTTCGGGTTGGAAATTTTCTCGACTTCCCTGGGCATAAAGTATCATTGTGCTTGCCACACAATATACAAATTCTTGCATTGGTATTGGCATCGGAAGCTCTCAATTAATAACTGTGGAAGTGTATTTAGAACACCGAACAGTTTAGCTGTTGAAAGTTCGGTAAAAATTACCGTTTATGATTTCTAAGTGTGGATATCCATGCAGAGTTAGAACATAGATTTTGTCATATATCTACGCGTATAAAGCAATGATCATTTATTTCAAATTTGAGTTAGACACCAGGGCCAAAAACGGAAGCACTAATGCCACAACTGGCTCATTTACCCTATTTTTCAATTCAACAAACAATTTATTATACGCAAAGTATAATGATTGCCTAAGAACATTTCATATCTATAGGCATTGAAGCGAAGCATTTATTTCCACTCCACGTTCGATAACTGAAACATGTTTGTTTTTCACATAGCGCTAAAATGGAATGCATTTAACATGCCATACGAGTTGTTAAAAGCATTTGAAATGCATCTATGCGCAGCTGATTTTTCTTGATATTTAGATAATGCACAACTTTTACAGCTGTAGGTACTTTAACTTAAACTTGTTTCAGTCAGTGGACTTATAGTTAAAAGACATTTCAGTTCAACCCGTAAAAAAAAAACCATGTAGGTGCAATGAAATGTATTGTAACCATACAATAGAATTTGTTGTAGTCAAAATAAATCATACAGTCTACAACTATAAAATAACCATAGCAATTATTATTTCCACAATAGAATCTATGATAAATAGGGAAATCTACAATAGAACAAGGGGGCTGTTATGTATCTTAACCATACGAAAAATCTATTTTTTTTCGAACAAACTTGAGCCATTTACCGTTAATTGTAATGTTGTTCTATTGTTGAAAATCCTTACAATTTGGGACGTATTGTAGATGTAATAATTGTAATAACAATATGTTAAAATTTCTTGTACAATATACCTAAAATACGATAGATTGTTGACAATAGATTGGGTTGTAACTATATTATATTTTATGGTAATTGTATGGTTATTTTTTTCCGGGAAGACCTTTCACTTTACGGACGTGTGAGGAAGATATTGGGTTAAATATTGAATAGCTTTATTTAGACTTCATGGATCTTCCCGTTTCTTTTTTTTTATTATTATTATCAAAGCCATTGTGATAAGCTTTTGGGTATTTTGGCGTTCCTTAAGGGGGTAGTCCACTCTGGCGGCATAAAAAATAGGTCATTTGCACCGAATTTTTTTTTTTAGGGTAAAGTACGATCGATTAAAAAAAAAGGAATGCATGGTTTTGTCAATTGAAATGTCCTCTTTAATTAAGATTTTTTTTGGCGCGATTGGATGTCTCCTGTAGCCGCTGCACCAGGTTCCCCAGGAGACCTCCCGTCTGAGTCGGTCACACCACTAGAGCTGGAACAACGATTTCTTTTGTGGTTATTCTCTGATAGATGACCCAGTCTTGTACGTAGCCGTTTTTGATTTGGTTGAAAAATAAAAATTTGGCGACGTTTTGAAAAAAACAGTCCGTTTTTGTACCCTAAAATTGGAGATAAAAGCTTGCACCAAAAATCCATTTTTGATTCTTTTGAAAATCGGCTACGTACAAAACTAGAAAAAAAGGTACTTAACTCGAAAATTCAATCGCCGTTTAAATCGAATGAGCCGTTTCTAAAATTCAGCACCCGCCAATTTTGAAAACATCGTTTAGAGATAATCGCGGCAGCAGTTGGAACTACTAAGACACGCCGTTTCGCCGGTAACGGGCGGGTACTCCGAGCGCTCACCGAGCATCTGGACACGAGTCCACTAATCGGCCTATAACTTTGAAACGATGTCACTTGCGGCCTTGCGGTCAAGTCTATGTCAAAGTAGACATTCCAAAGTATTTTTTAAGCCAAAAAAAATTTGAAATTTCCAGAGTGGACTACCCCCTTAAGCTAACTTTAGTGTTGGTTTATTTTAGCGTTTTTAAAACCATTTTGTCGTGTACTTTTAGACAGTGTTATTTTAGTAAGAAAAGGTAGTCCATTATGTTATTCAGAACATTTTTCAGGGCTGGTAGCCAGTCACTAAAAAGTCTTTTTTTTTTAAGGTAAAGTCACTAAAGTCACTTTTTCTTGTAATCAATCAATATTTTCCACTTTTTTAGAGTGAATTTATTTCAAGATTGATCATTCTTTGCTTTGTGACGTTTAATCGTCTTTTTGTATCTACAGGGTGTCTACACATTTTTCGACATCAAATTTCCTGAGTTTTCCAGGTTTTTCCAGAACTACAACGGATAAATTCAAGGCTTATAATAAGAAAGCTAATTTTAAAATGCGTTCAAAATATGCTTTTTCTGGAAGGTCAAAAACAACAGTAACCAACCAAAACGTTTTTAAGACATGGCAATCAGTTTTAAAGAAACAACTTTATAAGCAAATCCATTGAATGTTGAAGTTTAGCACTTAATTTCTCACTTTACCTTACCTTACCAATCAGGCTAAGGCCTTGTTGTCCTCTGCTGTCCGAAGAAGTCGTCTTCTCACTTTAATAAAGTTTAATAAAAGACCTACTTAATTTGAGTAAGTCCAAAAATATTCGATGTCTTGTAGTTTCGTATTCCATGTACAAGTTCAAGATATTGAAAATTTTCAAAGTGCCTGAATTAAGGAAAACATTAGATAATTTATTTCAAGTCCGCAATTGACTTTATAAAAGATTATAGATCTTCATTGCAGTCCCATTAACTTCACAACAATTGTAGAAACTTTGAAGAAGTTCTTAATAAAGAAAGGAAATGCTGAAAATTTTAGTAAACCTCCATAAACAAACTACGGTAACATAAGGGAAGTTAACACGCTGAAATTATGGGGAGCTTACTGGACGCTTTTAAAACCTCAAATCGGTTCTGTTAACATCCGAAAATTTTCAGGAACTTTTATGAAGCTCATAGAATTTCTAGGCGCTTCTGAAAAGCTAGATCTAGAGATCTTTGGGGAATTTCAGATCTTAAGAGCAGTTACCGTGACTTTAGTTCAGACTTTTTGGTGCAGTTCAAGCATCTTTAATCGTAAATTTAGAAAAATTGCGAACCCTTGAGATGTTTCGAGAATTTCAGGGCTGTACGGAGAGCATCAAAGAATTATGAAAACTTCAGAAATATTTCAGGAACTTCAGAGAAGTCCAAAGAATTTCAGGGAAATTTATCTTCAATATAATTGAGAGCTTTAGGGAAGCTTCGAGAACATCAAGACAGATCAGAGAATCAAAGGGCAGTTCAAATAATTTCAAAATTGTAGAAACCCGAGAATATCAACAAAGTTCCATTAATCTAAAAAAATGTGAGAACTTTTAGCAAGCAGCGATGAATATCTTCAAGAAACTCCAGAGAACTTAGAATTTAGATAGTTTCATTCAGTTTCAGCGAAGTTCCAAACAGGGTTACTAACTTGTAAGTTACAAGAAGAGGTCATGAAGTATATGTTTGACACATAAAATCTGTCAATATTGCTTTTAGTGCGTCACAATAAGAGATTTTACGACTCGTTAGCTCTCACTCTGAGTGAACGCTCACGAATCATAATATCGCTGATTGTGACGATCTCAAAGCGAAATTGACAGGCAGTGTTGGCACAATCAGCAATCAATTGATATTTTTCCGCTCTCATGCGCTCGCAATATCACGCGTGATATTGGAACAAAATATCATGCTTGATGTTGATTTTATAAGCTCCTTTGATATTGCGAGACTATTCACAACGTTCAGAAATCAAGCTGAGAGTTGACTCGACACAAAAATGATTCCGGTGCACATCGTTTTCGTAGAAAGAGAAAGTATAGTTTGCTATCTCTTTTTACTCTTCACCGAAGGCAGACACGAAAGGACTGCTGCAAGCCGTTATGGAAGTTTTGGTTGCATTCGGGTGTAAAGCAAAAATCATGAAACTCAATCTCACCACAATTTGTGGAGATTTGCAGCTGGTGAGTTTTGTTAGCTTGATATTCTGAGCTGCGATATCATAGCTTGCAAAATCAACCGCAGTTGTTTGCTTGTTGATTTTTGTCTACGAAAATCAAGCGTGATCTTGGGCGTTGGTGAGATTTGATTTTTTGATATTTTCCCAGCACTGTTGACAGGTTTTATGAGTCAAACACATACTTTACTCCCTCGTCTTGTTACTAACAAGTACAACATAGCATTATTACATCTAATGATTGCATAATTCCGAATAATATGTTTTTATGGCAAGTGAGTGGAAGCAACCCTGGTTCCAAATACTTCGAGGGCGATCAAATATCTTCACAATAATCCCATTAACTGAAGGACTTAAGCGACTTATAAGGAATTCCGTGGAATTATGGGGTATTCAAAGAATTCAATGATTGATCCAATAATGTCAGGGAATTTTGAATGTGTATATCAAAAAATTTGCCGGGTTATTAACAAATTTATAGAACTTCAGGGAGGCATGGTTCAGTGAAAATGAGTGAGCGTTTTTAATGGTTAGAATACTTAAGGAAAATTGATTATTAATGGTTAGAATACTTAAGAAAACTTCAAGGCAAATCAATCAATTTCAGTAAAATTTCAGGTTCTTAAAATATACTGATCAATTCAGGGCTGTTTAGGTAGTTTAAATAACACCAAGAAAATCTAGACTATTGAAGAGGTTTTAAATTAGTGTCGATAATTTAATGGAAGTTTCATGAACTTTAGAAAAATCATGAGAACTTCAGTGGAAATCATAAAACTATAGTAATTATTTCGTTCTAATTCCATAAAAACTGCAGGAGCTCAAAAGTTCTAGAAATTTTGAAAAAACTTCGAAAACTTCACAAAAGGACAGTGGTCTTCAGAAACATTTCGAAAACGTCATATAAATCAATGGAGCTTAAGAGGAGATCCGCAAACTTCAGGGATTTTTTATGAACATTTGCAAAATGCGGGAGCATTGGAAAGAAGTTAATTAAGCTCCAAAAATAGGAGGAATTTCAGGGAGAGGCCATTAGTTTCAGAAAATTTGTGGGAAATTTAAAGCAGTTTCCAGATTTTTATTTAACTTCAGAGACGTAAACCTTTTTATTGATGTCTTCGCATCAGTTCAGAAGTTCACTGAAGCTTGAACATTTTAAGGACGGTACAATTAAATTCAGCGCAGTACAACAAGCTTCACGAGAACTGCAAAAACGTTAGAGCAGTTTTGAGCATTTCAGAAAAGAACAGATAACCTCAGAGCAGAGCAGTTCAGTGATTGATATTGTTATTTTATTGTTCTCGAAAAATATGAATATGATTCTACCATCACTCATATAAACATTATCTTTTGAAGATAGTAAATCAAAACTGCTTGTTTCACTTTGATAAAATCAGATAACAAATTAAAGATTGAAGATAAATTCTGGTAATGCTAACAGAAAATTGTTTCATTTCACCAGCCTAATGTGGGTCATTCCAACGTTGCGGTCAATGTCATCTTTTTTTTCCTTTGGTTTGTTTTTTCCGTCGATCTTGTTTTCCGTGCTGAGCGAGCACCAATGCTACCGACGTGCCAGGAAGGCAGCTCCCACACCTGGACCCTACCTATCGACCCATCAACTCATGAACCGGGGACCAACGGCTTTACTTCCCATCCGAAGGAAGGCGTGATCAGAGATGTTATGCCTCAGAACATCCCGGCGGCGCCGACTGGGATTGAACCCAGGCCTGCAGGGGTGAGAGATTATCACGCTTACCACTACACCACTGGCGCCGTTTGGTCAATGTCATCGATTTCCACCAAACCTTGCCAAAATGCTCATTTTGATATTATAAGATTTATTTTGGCCAAATGTGCTTAGTTTATTCTGGGTTACAACCCTGAATTTTTATGATTTTCAGAAATTTAAGTTTTAAGCAGGGATTACTCAACAACCAAAAAAGCATTTTTTTTATCTCGACCACCATGTTGAAATGTTGAGTTTTCTTGTTGTATTAGTCCGCATCGTGTGTAGGAAGTGTAACTACTGCCTAAAGCTACAAC
This sequence comes from Ochlerotatus camptorhynchus, assembly GCF_037179485.1. Classification (NCBI taxonomy): domain Eukaryota; kingdom Metazoa; phylum Arthropoda; class Insecta; order Diptera; family Culicidae; genus Ochlerotatus; species Ochlerotatus camptorhynchus. The sequence continues at coordinate 5,796,686 of NW_027041014.1, forward strand.
AATTTTAAACAGCTCTTCTCAGTGCTTCCTCTTCGATCCTTGCTTGGACGCTACCCGAGGCAATCCTGCTTGGATATCGATTTGGAAAATTTCTCTTTGATCGTTGGGATTCTAATCTGCTTACTTACCTTACCAATCAGGCTAAGGCCTTGTTGTCCTCTGCTGTCCGAAGAAGTCGTCTCCACTCTACTCAAAACATGGCCACAGTTCGCCAGCCTCGTAGTCTGCGAAGGGTCCGCAGCTCACCTTCTACTTGGTCGATCCACCTTGCCCGCTGCGCGCCTCTTCTTCTTGTTCCTGTTTGGTCGCTTTCTAGAACCATTTTCACTGGGTCGTCGTGCGGCATTCTTACGACGTCCCCAGCCCACCGCAGTCGCCATTTTTTGCAGTGTGGACGATGGATGATTCTCCCAACAGCTGGTGCAATTCGTGGTTCATTTGCCTCCTTCACATTCCGTCATCCATCTGCACTCCACCGTAGAAAGTACGTAGTGGTCCTCCACGAGCATAGTCCAGGTCTCGTGGCCGCAGATGACCATCGGTCTAATGAGCGTCTTGTAGATAGTCAACTTCGTGCGGTGGCGAAGTGTCATCCGGAGTCCAAAGTAGGCACGATTTCCTGCCATAATGCGCCTTTAAATTTCTCTGCTGGTATTACCAGTGACCCCAAATACACGTCAATCTGAACTCGGGGTGGGAGGCTAACATTGTCTCCCCTAGAACCTCTTCTTCTCATGTATTTTATCTTCGATGGGTTGATGGCAAGTCCAATCCGCCTAGCTTCAGCCTTCAGTCTGATGTAAGTTTCCGCCATCGTCTCAAAGTTCCGTGCCATGATGTCGATGTCATTGGCGAAGCCAAGAAACTGGATGGACTTCCTGAAGATCGTGTCACTCTTCTGATCACACCTTCTAACGCGATGTCTATAGCAGACACGAAAGTCCATCACCTTGCCGTAACCCCCTTCGAGATTCAAAGGGACTCGATAGTGTCCCCGATACTCGAACAACGCACATCACTCGATCCATCGTCGCCTTGACCAATCGCGTCAGTTTATCTGGAAATCCGTACCCGTGCGTAATCTGCCATAGCTGATCTCGATCGATTGTGTCGTATGCGGATTTGAAATCGATGAACAAATGATGTGAGGGTACGTTGTGTACACGGCATTCCATGAATCCTGCCTGATATTGCCCCACGAACGCTCTTGCAAATGGTGACAGGCGGCGGCATAGAAGTTGGGAGAGTACCTTGTAGGCGGAGCTCAGCAGAGTGCAGTTGCAGCAATCCAACTTGTAGCCCGTATATTAGGCATACGACACCTTCCATCCAATCTTCCGGTAATATCTCCTCCTCCCAAATCTTGGAAATTACCCAGTGCAGCGCTCTAGCCAGTGCTTCACCGCCGTATTTTAATAGCTGATAGTTGATCTACACCAGTTGCTTTGTAGTTCTTCAGCCGACCGATCTCCTTCTAAACTTCTTGAATATAAAAGGCTGGTAGCCTGTCATCTTCTGCACGTGCTCCAAGGTCTGTTACCGTGCCACCTTCGTTTTCTACTGCATCACCGTTGAGGTGCTCGTCATAGTACTACTTCCACCTCTCAATCACCTCACACTCGTTCGTAAGAAGGTGACCGTCCAAGTCCTTGCACATATCGGCTTGCGGCACGTAGCCTTTGTGCGAACTATTTAGCTTCTCGTAGAACTTCCGTGTGTCGGTTACGCGGTACAGATTTTCCATCGCCTTGCGAACTCAGTCTTCCTGCTGGCGTTTCTTCCTTCGGTAAACCAAATTTTGTCTGTTCCGCGCTTGTCTGCTTCGCTCCACATTCAATCTCGCCCGTGCTGCATTCTTCTACTCTACTAACAGTTTGCATTCACCGTTAAACCAGTCATTTCTTCGGTCCGGGGTCGCAGTACCTAGTGCCGCTGCAGCTGTACTACCTTTGGCGGAATGGATGACTGTCCTGTGAAGGAATATCCTTAGAAATTGTAAAGATCAAATTGTGGTGAAAACCACAAATCCAATTTTTGGGAATGTAAGACTCACAAAGCGATCTTACAGTCTTGTTCTAAGCGGTAGGTACAAACAGCTCATAAGCTTCAAAATCTTCTTCTATACGTGCTGCTTACAATGTTCAGCAAGTAAATGGAGCTACCTATGCTGCTATAGGATGCTATCGAACTGTAGAAATCGAAACCTAATTCTAGTCAACATAATTCTAATAGAAATTTGGATGATTTTGACTAACTGCTCCTAAAATGGCATTTTTACAGAAATAATTTACCTACATTGTTACTGATGTATGTATGTATGTATGTAAGGGATCCACCATACCTTCGAAGATCTTATCTTGTATGCAGCTTCACTTAATAGCAAGATCAATTTGAGCTACCGATCTGAATTAACAATATCGTTGTATGAAGGGTCAAAACGGAGGGGTGGACCCGTAAGCAGTGACATTTACATGAAATCCACGACAATTAAAGAATCTCCTTCCAACGATACGGTCCAACAATTCAAATAACGCAATCCGCAATGCTTATTAAGCTTCCTGCAGAATGGCTTGTTAAGAAGTGTGCGTCAATTTTACTGAAACTGTTGGAGTAGAATTCACACCACCACAATGGAATCGGTAGGATAAAAAAAAGTGTCTATTCCCTCCTAGACTCTGGTTATCATACCACTCCAATCGGCCTGTTCCGGGTCAAATGATACCCTGATGCTCCCTTCCAACCCAGTATTTATTTATATAATGTATTTATTTATATAAAGTAAATATATGTATTGGATAAATGAAATATATTAGAACATTAAAATACGAAATCATGGAAATATGTTGTTTGTTATGGATAAAAAAGCTGGTATTCTGCAATGAAAATAATTAATATTTTACATACAATGCTGCTCTATGTCTCCTCAGCTCCCAATATAAGGTGGATGTAACACTGACATTTCAAGGTTATATTATGAAAATAAATATTTTTAGCTCAAATGATACTTGATATTTTTCAAGAATGAAAAAAAATGTGATGTATAACTAACCTACATGATTCCTGATATGCTGAAAACTAACTCCGTGTTTGATGCTAACCAGAGTAAAATTTGCTAATGACAAAGTCATGACTTTGAAATTCAGTAATGATTTTTAAATCATCAAATGTTTTGAATTGGAATGCTCGATTATTAAACATAATAAAGATGAGCTATTTAACTTTTTTAAAGTTCGTAACGTCCATACCGCCGTTATTCCTTAAACCTAGGGTTACCATATGGTATCTTAAAGGAGAGCACATATGGTAAAGACCACATTGAGGGCAATCAAAATTTAATGAATATATAAAATGTTAGTATCCTCTTATAAACAGGAAATCGATACTTTGCCTGATGAATAAACTTCTAATACTTAAATAAGTTTTTTGACCGGCCATGCTTTACGCTGGGCCAATATGGTCAAGTTGTTGCACTACCGAGAAAAATTCACTTTAAAGGATTCAGAACAAAGTTCTGAAGATCATTTTGCAGTTGTCTCCCTGGTACAGTACTACCGAGGTACATAGAATTTCGACTATTGAGACTTTTAAACGAATGTCGAATAAAATAATTAATAATTTCAGGCACAAATCGTTGCAATCCTCAATGCTCATCGCAATAACCGAAAAGTAGATCAAATCAGAGAATGTACCAATTTCTACTGTTTATCGTATTCTGGTATCCTTGACAATAGTTCCGAAGAGAGGTAGTGGAAAGCCAGCCAAAATAATGAACGAAAAAGGATTTCGATTCGCTCAACAACAAAGATTCGATAAGTCAGCAGGACGCCGCGAAAAAATGCAAGTGCACGCACCCCTACCCCACGTTGAAAAGGATAGGAATAGTTTGTCGAAAGAAATCAGGAGCTCCAGAACACACCGATCAACAAATTTCGAACGTGAAAACCAAAGAAATTACTCAGGAAAATGTCTCATTTTGGATGATGAAAGGTCCTTTTTCTCTCAAAATCTCACATTCCTGGAATTGATCGAAATTATTCAGATAATAGTAATAGATTATTCAGATAATAACAGTAGATCTCCAAATGTTAGATTCAAGTTCAAACACAAGTTTGAACAGAAAGCCCAGCGCCATATCGGAGAGAGGAATTTTTAAGCCATGGTTCAAGCCTAGCAATTTGGCTATCAACCAAGAAGTGTACCAAAATCAATGTTTAAAGAAAATATTGATTCCATTTTTTTCAACAATATCACGCAGACGGAAACTACGTGTCTTGGCCGGATAAAGTATCATAGTATTATGCTAAGAAAACACTAACCTTCTTGGAAATCAAAATATCCTGTATGTACCAAAAAACTGAAATCCAACAAACTTGGAAATATGAGTTCGTTTCAGTGATGCGACTTATACAGATTTAACTGTAATTAAACAGATTTTTTTCCAATATTTGGATACATATAAATGTACATACAGATTACAGATTTTTGAAAAATATACAGATTATTCAGATTTTTCAAATAAAGGGAATGTTTGTTATATCATGTTATATATTTATTAATTACGATAAATAATCATTGTTTTTTTTTTACTTTTAAATAACTTGAACTCAATCTGAGCATCAAACCCAAATCGTATTTTTCACTAAATACATATTATTATTTTAGCTTCGAATAAACTTGGAATCTTTCGAATGGACTTCTAATGTTCAGATGTTCTGATTTCTCGTTGGAAGGGATATTAGTTTCCCTTTCTATTTGTTTAATTAATCATGTCACATGGTTACAGATACGAAGGTTAATTAAACATATTTTTGTCAAATCGGTAAACAAGGCATTTTAGAAAACCAACAAAGTGGTTGATTACAGTTTGTGAGTCGAAGCGTAATTACAGAAATAAAGATTATTGCATGTTTAAACTTCTAGCAAAAGCTCTGTGTTATGTCCAATGTCCAGATAAAGGTTTTCGTAATCTCAGAAATAAAAAAAAAAATTCAAGGGAATTCTGAAAGTTACATCATTAAGGAAATTTGGAATGTTAAGAACAAAGGTGGAAAAGCTCGCTGTACACGGCCAACGGGATCAACCCAAATTTGATTTTTATTTTCTCATAAAGCATAGCATAGCATAGCATAGCATATGCGATTGTACAAATCGTGGGTGGCTGTTTAATGGTCAACTAATACGTTTTGCAGAAAATATCGTGTGTTGACGCAGAAAATATCACTTGGGATTTGTGATTTTCCCCACACAAACATAAAATCTACAAAACAAGCATCGCATTATACACCTGGCCACATCCTTACAATCGCAGGGGACGGGAGGGAAAGTTAATTCAACATCTACTTAAGAAGGTGCAGGGAACCCATACTACCTTCATAGGTGTCACAGGACGGAAAGAGTTGTGTTAGTGGGAGGGTGAATGATTTGGAAGCTCTATTTGTCAATATAGAGCATTTTATAAATCAGTGACACAAATGGAATCTAAATAGATAAAATGAAAAGATCTCACCCGATTGGCCTAGTGACTTTGCAGCGTCATGTTTTCGAAAATGCTTTATTTAATGTTCCTTGAACCACCGCAATCACTGATAACGCTCTTCTAGCTCGCATCCACAAAAGAACACACTCCACGCATAATCAAAGTCATGTGTTTTCGGACTTTCTTCTTTAACACTACCTGAGTTTTATTTTCTCATAAATCGCAAAAAGTGCAGGAATTCAGAAAAAAATTGCTTCGTGCTTTTCCAGTTTTTTCAAGGAAAAAAATACCAGAATATGATAACAGTAACGATTGGATTTTCTCGGTCTATTGGTACCACTACTAGACTGAGTAAAAATTTCGTAAATTTTCCTCATTTTCCAGCAGATCATTGAGGTTTTAAAACATGGTGATAATTTACGCATTGCTGAGTTCCTGCACTTTTCGCGATTAAGAATAAACTGAACTATAATTTGGATTGATCTCACAAATTTTAAAGGACAAAATCCAACTAGTCTTATTGAAATACATTGTAAAGTATGAAAACTTTTGACATCAACACAATACAAATGCGTACGATTTCTTCTTCAGAGGATAACGCTCCAACTGAACATTAATCCTTCCCCTAACTCTGGAAGCTAAAAAACTAAAAATCATTCTGCCCTATATATCTCCGGAAACGGAAGTCAGATCGAGAAAAAAAAATCAATAGCGATCAATGGCGCAATGAGGCCTATCAAACGAGATATCAACCATATTGATCGCATGAGCCATCTCGAAAAAAGCTTGCCCAGATGAAACGCGTCCACAGACGCACATACAGACATCAGCAAATTTCATCTTGCCGGGTCGATTTTTCATATTCAATTTGATTCTACGATGTCGTAATCAAACAGTCGAGCCAGATCGAGCCGAGTTCTATCGATTGGGAATGTTTTATACAGGTGAGATAGCTAGTGCGGATGGCCATCGATCACAGACGGCAAGACGTGTGAACTTCCGATTTTAATACCTATGTTACGGTAGTAACAAAGGTAATAAGTCTGTAGCAATGGCGCACTGCAACTAAAGTACGCTTTCACCTCCGAAATTGCGAATTGCTATCGAATTCATGTATCATGATATCTGCCCTGGTACTTTTAATTCAATCAATTATTTTACCTTGTCACCTTGACATTTAACACCGACAATGGCAGTATGGCAGTCGTTTTCTTTTAATATGTTACAACACTCTACAACATCCTGCTTGATATCTTTTTTTTTCTTCAAATATATGAGTGAGTAATTTAGCACCAATTTTCGCGCTAACCAACACAGCCCCTGGTAAGCACACCGAACACCTCAAAAAAAAAAAATTCGCAACGTGCTTACGCACCTTTCCTGTGCTATGTTTACGGTAATCTGCTTACACACGACTGGTTTCAGTTGTCGGTCAGTCGGTTGGTCAAAGCATTTCGGCTATCCAAACATGGTTGTCAATCTACATCCAAACAACGTGTTCTACAAGTGCCTTGTTTGTAAATGTTTCTGTCCTCTAGATAAGCTGGGGCAAATTTGACACTTCACGGCTACGATTGTTGCATCATTTTTCATTTCTGCTCGGAAATTCCACGGCGTCACGTACTTAGCCTAGAGTTTGGTGAATTCAGAAAAAAAAACACAAAACTCATCTTTCCTAGTTCCCATCGAAATCGACCGCAGGAAAGTTTTTCCTCCACAAAGTGAGAGCGCCCTCGAGGGTGCCGTAAGTACCTTTTTCCGTAAATAGACAATCCCATTTTTTACGCACATAAAATCGCATTCGACGAAACGCACTTGGCTCAGCAGATCATCGCATCGACATGCTGCCGGTGTTGTCCCGACAGTGGATTTAAATAAGTAAGAGTAATAAAGAGGGCTATACGTCTTCTCGTCAGACACAAAAGGAACACGCTGTATTTAGAATAAAATACGGAGCGGGAGATGAAGAGGACGACGACGACGGCGGTGGCAGTGGCGGCGATGATGATGACTCAAATGAATAAGAGATGCAACGCTCGAGAAATGAAACAAAAGCACGAAAAAGGGGTTATTGGAGGAATACACTAAAGCTTCGATTTTATTACAGTCCGTTTATATCACTTTCGGTTTTATCATGAAAAATGTTTCCCAAATATTACGTTTTTAAAAATAATTTCATTATTTTATCATGGAGGCTACCAAGCCTTTTGGGATTTTCCTTATTATAGAGAAGTTTAGATTTTCTTGGTTTACTTTACTTTGTTATAATTGATTAGTTAGGTGAGTTCTGATTATACACATTGTAGTTTTATTATTATACCTGTGATCATGACATTTTTACATAGAGGATGAGTACTTGATTTTGATAAGTCTTTAGTGGGAATGACAGTGATGAAGACTGCACATTGTAGTCGAAATACGTATCTGTCATAAATACCAAAATTTATTGAATGGAATTAAATGGATTAGGGAAAATGGCTCAAATGTTGGCCTATGGACCTAAGATTGAACCCATCGCTTAAAATCTGCTATTTATTAATTTTATCTAGATGAACGCGTCATTGGGACGGTACTCATGGATATTTTTGGACTCTATTGTAAATTTAGACGATTGCTGAATTAAGGTAAATTAGGGGCATTTAGGCCGACATTACAACCAGTTCCCCTATAACCTTTTTTGCTCTTTTATTTAAGCATACCGCTAACAACCCAACTTCATTACTTCAATATTTTGACAAGAAATCTAGAGAGTTTGTGAGGAGAACTGCAAAAGAATTCATAGGAAGCTTTCAATGTGAGTAGAACTGTAGAATGTTTCGCTGTTTCTACACATAAGAAATTATAAGTGCTGAAAAGTTGAAAGCTATTTTAAACATCAAAATATATATTCAAAGTGTTTTTTATGTTACTTCATACGCGAAGTTAACGATTTTCAGAGTTGGTTGGAAATGCTAACATGAAGCTTTAGTGTGATGATTTATTAGCTAGAGAATGATCT